>NW_008239104.1:847169-861423 GCF_000691975.1 Corvus brachyrhynchos
CCCTTAGCATGAGTGGTCTCTTGCTGTCCAGAATTTTGGCTGACTCTTACTCCCTGAAGACTCATGCTTGAGAACCCATCCCGTTCTGCTTTGTCTCAAGTACTGTTTTCCCAGGTCTTCTGAAAGGAGTCAGTCTGTCTTAACAGCATCTGTCCTCTCAGGGAGTCTGAAAAACTCCAGACTGAAATTTGCCATTTAATTATCTGCTCCTTTGAGTACTTCCTTCTTATTAGACATTTTCAAAGAAAACGTATGACCTTAAGTGTGAATGCTTCAGGAGGCATGGGTTCATACTGGTTCTTTCTGCTCAGACATTTCTTGTCATAGCAGCTGTGGACAATGTTATCCTGTTCCACTGAGATGGAGACCAGCTCTCCTGTCAACTCAGCTGAAAATGGTGGTGAGATAGCAAGAGTTTGATATCCTTCAGTTAAAGCTCTCTTACATGTAGGTATGAAAAGGAAAAAAAAAGGCCCAAAGACAAAAACACTTTGTCCCAAAAAAAGGTCCCAACCAGAACCTTGGTGCAAGTCAAAAGAGGATGCTTTGGTACTTTTCTTCTGTGGAGAAAGGAGAAGCATTTTCTTCAGCTTTCTATGACTCACTAAAAACCACTGGGATTTTTGGACGACAGTTTGAGGGGAGCTTGTGAGTAGACATGAAATTCATCCAGAGAGAGAAACTGTGCAGCACCCAGCTCTCATCAACCCAGTGCCTGCCTAAAGACACCTCTCAAGGCTGAATTGTGGGCACAGTTTCTCCTTGCAGATACTGACCCGCTGCTCCATTTGCACATCCAGACAGCAGAGCAGAGGCAGTGTGTGTGCTTCTTGCTGGGCTGACTTATCTGTCCTTGGCAGCTCCTGCTGGAGTAGCAGGAGCCCTGTGGTCTTAGCATCCTGCTGCTGTTCAGTTCAGCGGTGAGACAGGGATTCAGCAGCTTCGCTTCCTGTGCTGGCCTGAAACCACCATGAGCACTATGGGCTTATCCTAAGCGTGAAACAGAAGGCCAGCAAGGTGGGACCTCTGTGGACCCATACCGGTGCCTTGTGTGAGGTCAACAGAAACTAGTCCAGTGTGTTGGCAGGAGGTCTGAGGGGTGAGGACTACCAACTCCAAACTAATGCAGCCTCATAAATGTTATCTAAAATTCACTGAGAGACAAATGCAGCCCTCCTAACTCCTGACCAAGAGCTATGAGCTAGAGAAGTAGGCTTGATCAAACATGTTCAAACAGGCAGAAGGCACTGCAAGAGTGATGCACAAATGGATAGGAGCTTGGTGCCTCTCTGCCCAGAGCATCACTGGACTGAAAGATAATATGTATATGGCTCATGAGAAATGTATGTACAGCTGAGCTGATTTAAGGGGATTGGTGCTCTAAGCATCACCTTCTCCAGCAGTGACAAAGACGAGATGCATCATAGGTGGTGGTTAAAGCCCTCTGAGGGAAGCAATTATGAAATGAGCTGACCTGGATGCAGATTTCTTTGTCCTTGAGCTGAGAGAGAAGGCTTAAACAGGAATTTTATATCCCTTTCAATCTTGCTTGTATTTAATCTTTGCTAATGCAACTTGAAAGCACCATGAATGTTTGTCCAGCCCATTTCTGGCCTGCTGGTGTCGGGGCATGTTGACTTCTGCAAGGCTTAGGTGAGTGGTAGATCGAAAGAAGGAAAGGAGAGCCCATGTGGTCTCTTGATTTGGACATTGGTAAAGCAATAGTCTTAAAAACTAGCTCTGACCTCAGAGCATCCTCATTCTTTCCTGCTCTTGCATTCTTTTTAAATATTTATTGTTTGGATGAAATATGACAACCTTACCCTTAAGCCTGGATCTGGACTTTCTTTACACATCCTTTTACTGCTCTGACAACCTAAATAGATGTTAAATACAGCTGTTCCCATACACAAGCCAGTATCTGTAACTCTCATCAGCAGTGTTGAGCACTTTTGAAAATCAAGTTGCCCCTTTCAGGTGCAAAGACTAAGATCTTGCAGCCTCTGCTTAGGCACCTAACTCTGATAAATGATGCCCTATACACTGAAACCCCATTAATTTAACAATTTATTTGTGCCTGTTATTGGATGATGCAGAGGGTGCTGTGAACTGGAATCTTCTTCATTGCTTTACAATAAGGTACAGGCAAATAGAGATCCTTGGAACATGTGTTTGCTGGCAGGGAGGCTCAGTGCAGCAGATGTCTGTGAAATCTCAAAGAGCAAGGCTGAGGGATGGATAAGCTGTGTCCCAGAGGGGCATAGATCAGAAATTCCTGACTGCTCAGGAACTGGACTGTTCTGTTAATTTTATTTTCCATTTCATTTATCTGTCACTGGGATTTGGCACCAGCTGGTTGTTAGCTGTCCCATCCCTTCACATCCGTCTGAGTAGGCTGAATTTTTGTCTGGCTCCGTAAGCTACTCCTGTCTAAGCTGTTGCAGACAAAGAGCCTTCTCCTCTGTGCTCTGGCTCCAGCTATTCCTTTTCTAACCCTTCCTGCCTCCCTGCCAGTGAATCCCTGTAAAGGCAGGACAGACATGGAGGTTTCTTCCAAGCTCATTTTGTCACGGTTGTGATAGTCATCTTTGTGCTAGAAAGCCCTTTATCTGTTCCATCACATTTTTCCTAAAGGATTTGGTAGGCTGGTGTTAGCACATCCATCAAAGTACTGGAAGCCCTAGTGCTGAGTAGTTGGACTAGTGAATGGTAAATAAATCAGTCCAAGCCTCCTGTGTAAGATCTTCTGTCTGCTTAGGGCAGAGTGGTGTTGGACTAAGTCTTGCAGAACTGGCACAGTGCAGATAAGTAGGAGAAGAAATGGGTGTAAAAGGCAAGAACACCTGGAGCAAAACTGTTCTAGGACATGGGGCAAGATAGCTATTTGTCAATATGCTATTGGAAGAAAATGTAGTTGTTGGACAGATGGCCTAGGAGGAATGTATGGATTTATGATTCCATCTATCTCTGATTAAAGAGCCGTGACTTTGTGTTCCTGTGAATTATGTGTCCCTTGTACTTTGAATTTCTGTTTGTAGCTGATGCTTATCCTAAGGTATTTGATAGAAATGCATAAAAGTTATTGTTGTCCTGGGGGGCAGAATGTTCCATTTGACTTTTTTTTTTTAAGAGTGTTTTTGTAAGCTAATGCTTTCACCAATGTGAACCATGCCATGACTTGCTATGCCACAACAATTGACTGCCTCATATGAATATAAAGTTTACTGAAGAATTTATGGAGTTAGTGAGTTATTTAACTGTCACTTCAAACAGAAGAATTACGGGCTCCGTCTTGCCCAGCTGGGAAGAAGCTTAATGCTGACTCTAGACAGTTTTTGCACTACAGTTTATTGCTGGTGTGCACTTTATCTTAGAGATTTGTTTTGTCCCTACCTGTTCAGAAAAGTATTTTGATCTCAATCCTGTAGCCTTTCTCTCTTCTGAGAAACTGGACCTTTACTCTGTCAAACTATTTCTTACAAGAAGGGAGCAGTGGGGAGGTGCTGGTGGCACCAGGCCTGAGTAGAATGGATTGCTCATTCCATCTGTCCATCCACCCTTCCGGGTGTTCCCCTGATAACTGGGCTCACCACCCTGTGCCCACTCCCTGCCTCCTGGCCAGATAAGCAGGTTTGACTTGTGTGGTATGGTTGTAAAACCAAGCTGGGCTCTTATCCTGACATACACAGTGGTGGTCATGCATGGGCTGCCCAACAGGGACCCTTAGACAGTACTCCCACATGTTTGCATACTTTGTCTTTCTTCCCTTTTTTGATCATTGTTGTAGTCCTTGCTCCTCACTTTCTCTACCCCACTCTGTTTTCAAATAAACAGCCTGTCCCGTTTATGGTTTTCCCATGGGTCCCAGTTTTATGACATACATCATACTCAAATTTGCTATTTCTGATAGTATTCCCTTGATATTTTTAACCCTAACTGGTATTATTGAGATAGTTGTCCAGTGCTGCTGGCCTTTTAGTGGGTAAGCTGGCTAAAGAAGTGAGTGGTTGAGTGCTCTAACATTTCTACTCAATACTGAAATGCTTGAGTTCAACGACAGAGAGGTGAGCTCTTCAAAGGGCTCTGAGTTGGCCCATGTCTTCTCTGAATGATCTTGGTGGTGACAGACTGAAATGAATACTTTAAAATGCTACCTGACAGTGCACTTGAAGGGATTTCATGTTCCTTCTGCTGTTTTTTCACTAAAAGGTAGATAAGCTTTGTTTATTTTGACTCTACAGGCAGAAGCGCTTGTGCGGGATGATGACGTATCGGCTCATGCCCAGAATGTTGCCAAGGCCAAATATGAATTCTTATTTGGCTTGGAAGAAGAGAAGCCTTCAGGAACGGGTAAGTGCTATTTATTAGAATTGTGTGCAAAAAAAAAAATAAATCTCTTAAGCCACTCAGGAAAGTTTTGGAGAAGCTGCTTGCTCCCTTAATGACCCCGTAAAGGCTAGCTCACTGTGCTATGCTGCTCTTTGCAAGTACCAGATCAAAGGATCCTGCTGGTTTGGCCCCAGAAAATGACAGTGGTCCCTTGTCTTATACTCCCACCTTTCTTTCTGGTTCATGTGGGCCACCATCATGTGACAGCAGGGACTCATATGCTGGAGAGACACTGGTGGAAGGAGTCCCTGCACTTCTCTGCAGTGGAGTTGTTTCAGCCATGAGTTCTGCAATTGTACGTGCTGAAACATGGCCATTTCTGCCTGGAGGTCCTTCCAGAAATGCTCTTCATGATCTGCATGCTGCTCTTTCTACAGCTAGAGGTAGGTGAGATTTTAATTTAGATACTTGAGGTGGTACCTGAACTGCTCTGCCCTCTGTAGTCAGTAATTACACAAGTCCACGTGTAATATCTAATGTTATGCCTAAGGATCTGTCTTGTTCCTGTTGTCTTCTAGTAAATAGAGGGCATTTTCTACCTTTTCAGAGCCTAATTTTAGAAGAAAATAAATGTAGTTATTTTAACTATTCCTCTTGCCTCATCAAAATTATCAACAAGCCCTGCCCTCTTTGCAAAAGCATTTCCTCAGGGTGTTCTCTTTGTACCTTGATCCTTTCTAATTGCAAACTTTCTGGAATGTCACTTAATTAAAAGAAGACTCCCTTCTTGCCAGAAAAGGGCAGTACTTTGTTCAGAAACAAACTGTGTAGGCTCCTCCACTTCCGTAAGAAAAGGAAAAAAAGAATACTAATAATAAAAAAAGAAGAAAGAAGCAGAACTGGAGTTTGGAGAGTGTGTAAACAGTTTCTTCCTGGATTTTATGAAGTTTGGTCTTCCATTTGGGAAATCCTATTTAAAAAGTAGAAAAAATCCAAATTTCCATAAAGGGAAGAAAAACCCCCAAAAAACCAAAACCAGAAGGTCTTCATTTAGGAATTTTAAAAACTTTTCCAAATTGCCACAAAATGTATATCAGATTATTACATGAGTTGTGTGACCTCATTTCTTGCTTGGAAAGACACAATGTGAGAGCACTGTCAGCAGGCATTGGTACAAATCCAGAGATTGGTATTAAATAAAGTATGCTGTGTCTATTAAATCCAAGTGAATCTGTTGTTATTACCAGCCAAAACAATTATCAAATATAACGGGTATTCCGAGCCAAGTACTGAGCCCTAAAATAAAGGGTGGCAAAGATTAAGCCAGATATATTGCCTTATGTGCCTAATTCTCTGTATTGTCCCTGTGCTGTTTCTTGCCTGGTTTCTGAATCTCCTCCTTTTCCTTTATTAATGAGAAACTACCACTGGGGGCTAACAATTAGCAAAATGGGAATGATTTCAAGGGACCCTCACAGGCAGGTTTGTGAATATTTAACAGTGGTTAACATGTAACATTTGTGAATTGTACCCGAAAACTGGGTGACATTGTGCCTACCTAGACTGGCCTCATGCTGTCACAGATAAATGCATCCTCCTCCTCCTCCTTCTCCTCCAAGTTGTTTGACCACTGTGGATAAATGAGAGTGGTTCTGCCCCTTCTAGTTTTTTCTTCAAGCGAGCAGGTTTTAACTGCTTATTAACCAGAGATGAATGAGGACAGGGTGAGTGAGGGGACAGTAGTACAAACCCAGGGCTTTGTGCACCAAATCTGGGCTTTTTTGATTTGATATATGTCAAATATGTAATGACGTGCTTTTGGGGGAAGCAGCTATGCTTGAAAGTCTCTCTGTCCTTCTCTGTGTTAGATGGGAAGGGAGAAAACACCACCAAAAATCCAAATAAACATGCTACTTTCTGAAGTTTCCTTTAAAAGAAAGAAGACATGTTTTTTAGGGGTCAAAATATGAAATATTTCAAGCAAATGAGTGACAGGGGCAGGGCCAGGAGAAATGCTGGTGTTTAAACTTGATCCAGGGAACAACTCGTCACTGCGGGCAGTTAGGCTGAACTTTAGTTTATCTAACCTAGAGCAGTTGACCTGCGCTGTGGCTGGCCTCAGAAACAGAACCTAGCATGTAAGCTGCTGAACGGCTTAATTACTACTGCCTTCTGCTTTATCCTTTCCCTTTCGGCCACAGCCATGTTACTGCAGCCCTGCTGATGCTGCTGAGGGTATACATTTCATGATTGAGTACACTTGAATCAGACCAGCCAATTCACAAAGAAGGAACAATAATTGGGGGCCACTGTGGCAAACACTTCTGTTTACCCAGGTGGGAGGTGGCAGCCTTTGTTAATAAGCTCCCGTGCTGATTTTTACCTTCCAGGTTGAAGTTGCTGGGCATTTTCACATGAGAGGGGGGAAAATAAAAAGTTAGATGGCTTTAGAAGAGGTGTTTCATCAATGATACTCAAATGCTAATAAAGCTGTCACATGTAAGACATTTTCTCTCCTTTGCTGTCTTCAGTCTGATTTTATGTGGGATATTTGTGATCACTGATACCCTAATGTGCTCTTGTCTTTAATGCTTGATGCCTCTTGTCTGGCTCCTCTCCTCTCTTGTCCATTCCCCATTCTCCTGCCCTGGATGCATTAGTCTGAGCAGGAGCAGTCCAAGCCCCTGGGACCCTTGTGTTGTGGGATGGTTTGGGATCACACATGTCCCTGTAGACCCGTCCCACTGTGGGAGTGGGGAGGATGCACCACACGCGTCCATGTGCCCCTGCACAGCCTGGCCACCTTCGTTGGCGAAACCCCAGCCTTCTGCCTTCAAGCAAAAGAAAATGTTTTTTAGAAACTGAATTTAGCTGGGTTGGACAAGACCTCTTCTCAGACTCACTCAAAGGCGCTTGTTGTATGTGGAAACATACATTCCTCCTCTGGAAACAGCCGTGGAAACAGTGATCTCTATTGAGCAGACTTTTCTTTAGGCTTGGCTGTGCTACAGGCCTGATTTTTATGACTTTGCTGTTAATACATTTAAATACCAAAAAGAAAAAAAAAGTCACGGCCACATGACTTAGTCTTAAAAGTGATTCCTTGGGGGAAAAAATGGGGGATACTACAAAATAATTCCTTAAGTAAACACGAAGGCCAAATGCCCCATAATTCCTGTTATGTGAGAATATAAATCCAAGACCGTTGTTAGGAAGAAAATAGCTTCTTAAGATTAATAAACCGTCTTTTTTCTGATGCTTCTGAGAGGAGAAAGCTTTCATCCCTCCTGTGTACTAGAGGTTTAATCTCATCCTTCACAAAAAGGCGCTGTACAAATACTGCCTGTGTTGCTATGCAAATCTGGTCTTTCCCAACAGCTGCTGGAGGAAGCTTGGTTTTGAATTCCTGGTGAAACAAATAGCTTTTTGGAAAGCCTGTCACTTGCTGTTTTGTGTTCAGTGAGGTGTCATGAGGCAACTGAGCTCATTTAACAGCTTGCTTCTGCCAAAAGAGATGGTCCCAGACACACACTGCCACGGATTGTCTCATGCTAGTTCTTGTGCTCATCTGTGTGCTTAGCAAGATCAAGCCAGCAAAAACTGAGTAATAAAACCCCCAAAATATTGCCAAAAGAACAATTCTAAAAAAAAAAAAAAAGGCTTATTTTCTCCTGGCAGTGTGTGCTGAATCACCTCTGCAAGGGGTCAAACAATGCCAGATCTGACACGTGAAAGAATATCAAACACATACTTTGACCCATGCAACATACCCCTTCCTGAACCTCAATCATAGAAATGATTGCTTTTGCTTTACAATTTCTAGAGCTTGTTTCAATAGCAAAGAAGGAACACAATGGCTGCTATTTCGTAAAAGTAAAACCTTTTCAGGGTCCTTTGCTGCTGATTTAAACAGTTTTAAGAAAGTTATCCCAGTGTCTTTGTGTAAAGTGAGCATCACTGATATAGTAGGTTGTCCTTAATCTGCTTCACTTGTTTGCTCTGTTACTTCGAGGCATGCATGTCCAGCTCTGCTGCATCCTCTTTGCATTGCATTGCATGGAAGTGTCATCTTCCTGATCCTCGCTGTATGAACTGCCCTTAGGCCAAAGGCACTCATTACATTGTTCTCATGGTAGCCCAGACTGCTGACTGTACTCTTGCCCAGTGCTCCAACTCCATTCCTTTCCATTTTGAGGCACCACCCTTTGCCATGTTTTCATCTCTTGCTCTTTCCATCTCCAGGCAATCCTGAAAGTCTGGGTTCCCTGGTCTGGTATCTTCCTCTGCAGTTCTGCTTTCCTTAAAAGGTGCAAAACTGCATTTTCTGAGGTTTGGAGGACTGCCTGATTTTCACATAAATTTTGCTTAATTACGGTGAAGGATTGGCACATCATATGTCCTGCAACATTTACCAGGAACACACACAAGGCTGGAATACAGAAAGCTCAGAGCTGTGGCACCCCTCTCCCCTGTAGCTAAAATTCCGTCATCCTGTTGTGCATACTTGACTTTATCAGCTTCTTGTTGTTTCTAGTGTCCCACTGCGTTTTCTGACATGCAGAAGACCTGCAGGAGTTTTTAAATCATAGTGTGTAATCAATAGTTTTCTCATAAATACCTCTGATGTTTGGCATTGCTGATTGGCAATGATGCAAAAAGATTAACTTCTAAAATTTACGTCTCCTGAGGTGCTGTATTAGAAGGTATTTTTCCAGTTGAGTTTGTGCGCTGTAGGAAGCGATTACCTCTTTGGCACCAACATGTTCACTGGCCATGCTGAATGCTCCTCTTTCACTCCAACATGGAGTAAACCAGATCATTTTGGATGCTCTGAAGAGCAGCAAGCTCTTACAGTGCTGTCTGAAGAGAATTGTGCATATGGAAAAATAAATGCTGGTGCAGGAGGACAGGTTCCATTGTGCTCTGCATCTTGGCTGCATGAGGTGGAGCTGTCTTGCTGTCTCCCTTGAAGTTCTGAGTCCCACTTCCTGGGGCTGGGAGAAGCAGAGGCATGCTCTGGAGCTGTCAGGTGTGGTGTGATGGATGTCTGGGTTTCCAGTCGAGGGGAGATGAAAACTAAAGGAGGCACAAGGCATTATGGTAAGTCCCTTGCTCCACAGGAGGAAATTGTATGCCTTGTGACCTGCACTTGAAAGCTGGATAGTTCAAGTTGTCATAACCTACAGCTGTAGGGAGGAGATTACCACATCCTCAACTTGCTAAACAACAGAGTTGTTTGAAGGCCAAGGGTTTAGTACAAAATTAAAACATGGGCTGTTTGTTTATTGTTTTTTAAAGGCGCAGAATTAAGCACTCAGAAGTTAGGAAATGCCAGAGTTAAGGCAGTAATTGCCTCCCTTGTGTGGGCTGTTGGCTGAAGCTGAGAGCCATGCTGACGTGAGCACACAAATATTTGGGGACCTGCTGATGCTGGCAGTCCGTCAGTGTCTGGCCACATCAGATGCTCTGAGGACATGTGACACAGGCTGAATTCGGCTGAAGCTGGCAGGACTCAGCAACACTTTCCTGGAGGCAGTCAGGCCATCCCCTTCCATCAGGCAGACAGAAAATGGGGCATCCAGATCAGTGGGCACAATGGGAGAGGCTGGGCCAGCTGACTTGGCTGGCTGTAGGCAGGTACAAGTGGGGCACAGCTGCATTTTTACCTGTCACCACTGCCTCCGCTCCGCTCTCCCCTCCCCTCCCCCAGCCCCATCATCTGGTGAGATCTGCAGCACATCAACACAAACCCTCTGTTGTACTGTAGCCTTGCTTCATTTCTGAAGTTTTCTGAAGGAAATCATGCATGTTTACCTGGCTGCTGATAATGCACACAGAGAAGGCATTTTAATAAAATTCTGTGGGTAGATGCAGTTCTGGCCTGGTATTGAACTGAAAAAGTGTAACACAGAGTACAGCACGCACGTATTTTTCCTGTTCACAGTTCACTGCTTTAACAAGTACCTTCTGCCTTAGATCCCTGCGTTGTTTATTTAACTCTATCCAGCTTCCTGAGGAAGGGAGTCTCATTTGCTGCGAGAGCCTGCTGAAAAATTACTATGCAATGTCCAGCTGCACCTTTAGCAACAAATACTTGGAGCTGGGAGACACACATGTCCTTCTGTGTCCTATTTTTGTTTTAGCTGGACGTATAACTTGATCTCCATCTCCTAGGGTGCTTTAAGAATTGCCTAGCAAGCCTACTCTTAGCTTGATTAATTGGTCCCAATCCCTGAAATGTAGCAAAGGACATCTTTTTCTGCAGGTGTGCCTAGCTTCTGGATCTACAAAAATCCAGAGTTTCTGAGATCTGTGCTTAGGAGTAAGGGATTTTTTAAGCCATTTTTGCTTGCTCAAAGCAACTTTCCAAGGGTTTTGGGAGGATTCTTTAAAAATACAGTGTTTTAAATATATAACATTAATTACAAGTGAATTTAGAGACTATAAAGTCTTTGTAGATGCTGAAACTGTCAAAGCAGCTGTGAGTTGTCACCGCTTCAGAAGTTTGTTGTTCAAGTGAAGGCTCTTATGGAGCTTTTAAAGTAATTCTTGCTAATCACTTTGTGTGTCTACACTTAGGAAATCACCTGTTTAGCTGCTTTATAAATCACAGCAGCAGAAAACCAGAAAATTTCAGATTCTTTCTGAATCTGTTGTTTACATTTTGGGTTTAAGACGTTTCCAAACATTAGTCTTCAACCAAACCTTGAGATTCTCATAGCCATGTCATTCCAGAGTGTGGGACTTTAAAGAAGAAAAGTGCATTAAATATTCTAAGACCCACTTGCACTTTTATGTCAGGATAAGGAGTCTAGATACTCCCTTTGTATTCCCTCCTGTTCCTGCTCATGCTAGCAGCTGTTCCACTCTACCATTTTGCTTTCCAGGGTAATGACTCTTGGGACTGAGCTATCTCACTGACCATCTGTGGCCCATACAGCAATTTGTAGTGGATAATCCCTCACTCTAAATCCTCTCAGCACGTGCTGCGTGTTAGTTTTGGACTTTGTCCTGTTTTGAGCTTGCTGTAGGCCTGTGAGTGACTGCAGCAAGGTGCCATCCTTCTTGCAACCAGGGCAAAGGTACAGGGCTCTCTGAAGGACACTTAATTCAGGGTAGTTGAGGTTATGCAAGTGATCCCAAACCCTGTTTACCACTGGGAATTAGTTAAAATCTATGGGGAAAAATATGCAACCAAATCACAGCATTGCTTGCATAGAGCAGGAATAGGGTTAGAACTTGTGCAGCTGTAAAAAAAATCCACACACTCAGAGAGGCACA
Source organism: Corvus brachyrhynchos (assembly GCF_000691975.1). Lineage (NCBI taxonomy): Eukaryota > Metazoa > Chordata > Aves > Passeriformes > Corvidae > Corvus > Corvus brachyrhynchos. The sequence goes on from NW_008239104.1 coordinate 858,780, forward strand.
AAGTGACCCATGTATTTTATATACTTTCTAAATGGTCATTGTTCTCCAAATGCACAGGATGTACAGTCCTACCCTAGCAGCTTTTCTCACTGTTTTCCAAACCAGTGACAACTCGGGCATCACATTACTACCAAACTCCAGTGCTGGGACTTGGCTAGCAGAGAGATTCATGACAGATTTACCTAGCATTGGCATGGCTGTCCTATGGCAGACTGAAGGTTCATCTAGCACAGCCTCTGGTAGCTCCAAACTCCCAGAATTTGGGGAACTATGCAAGAAGAGTGGTGAGCAGCACATTTTTGAGAATCTCTTCCAGTGTGCAGCAAGCTGTGGGTGTACGATTTCCTGAGCACCACACTGCTCCTGGATGCTTGCAGGGGAATTATTTTTTGCACAGAACCAATTAGTTTAATTTCTGAGTAACCCTGAGCCACTGGCTGTCACACCACTGTCTGGCTGTTCAAGCATGGTGACTGCAAAGAGCATGCTGCCTGTGCATGCTGTTGGGCTCTGTGCCAAACCTCCCAGTGACCACAGCAGGGACTCCCTCTGGTTTTCTGTTTTTGGGCTGAGGGATCTCAGCCAACACAGTCAGTTTTTCTGCATGGGCCCTGCTATATACCTCTGTTACCCTCTACCTTCCCTGCGTGTTTGCTAAGTCACAGAGGCATTTCACTTATTTCTAGGCAACTCTCCCCACCCTCTTCCTTCTGCTTCCCTCTCCCTTTCACTCAGCTTCCACATTTCCACCAACTTGTTGTTTTTACATAATGCCACTGTAACATTAGACGGGATGAAGACCTGGCTCCGCTTCTCTTTTTTGGAGCAAGCAAATTGCCCAAAAGCCTGGAGTGTCTGCAAGCTGCAGAAAATCCTTCACCCAGTCCGGTGTGGATGTTTGCAGTCCAGTTACAAAAGCCCCATGTTTGCATTATGTTAATCCCCTGGCTTTGGCTGTGCTGGCCAGGCAGGACCTATCGAAGCATGGAGAATGACATCATTTGGAAAAAGGGCTGCTGCAGAAGGCTGCCAGAGGCTGTGCAGCATCCCTCCCCTTTCATAGGGGACGGCCGCTCCATCTCTGCAGGAGCAGGCTGCTTTATCAATTGGAATAGTTTTAGTGACCGTAGAAGTTTTAACATGATGCAGTGCAGGACAGGGAGATATATGTAACCCTCCTCTCTGGCAGGCTGCAGTGATACAATACCGTAAATCCTGTGATTTATTCATTAAACTCTGTCACCTAGAGATTTGTTTCATCTTAATGCATGCATTGTTTTTTACTTGGCCTAATTTGCTTTTTACAAATAGTGGCAAGAAATACCAGGCAAGCGTAACTGATACAATGCTGCATGCAAGCTCACCCATGTGCTACTTGTGATCGGCGCAAGGAGCTGTGGAGAAATAAAATGCAGGATGACTGGGCTGCTTAGAGAACGCTTCCAGCTCACTAATGCTGAAATGCCATAAAGCATCCTGTGCTCCGAAACCAGCACATGACTCTCAGCATCGCCATTCTGCCCGATTCTCCCCTTACGGATGCAGTTACAAAAACGGCTGCTAAGCACAGACGTATCCCTGGCATGCCGTCAGGCAGCCTTGCTGGAGGAAATTTTTTTTTCCCCCTGCAAGCTGCCAAGGTGGACTCCTTAGCTCCTGCGATAGACTGAATGAGACTGCAGTTCCCCCATCAGTTTCATAATACTCAGAAAGCATCCATTTACATCATTGTGTGCAGTGCAGGGCAGCAGCTGCCAGGAAATTTGAAACTATTTTGATTCCAGTTGACTGGAACAGCAGCAATTGAATTAGCTGGTATCGCTATAGATAAACTGATGATCTGTGCATTTTATTTCTTTGACCAATGGGTAACTGCTGGAGCTACAGTAACCTCTGTGAGTAAGGAGACTGTTCAAGCAAATATATCTAATTTCTCGAGCTAGATTATATATATATATATATATATATACTGTATAGAGAGAGACACTCACACCATTCTTTTGTAAAATGTACCTGTAAACAAAATGTCTGTCTATGCTTTTAACTTGTGTTTTGCTTCCTAGAATTTCCTTTTATTATGCTGTAGACAAGCTTGCTTGACATGGAATGGTTATTTACCTATGAAATATCATATCTATGCCTGATTTAAGTCATTAATTCTTTCAACGTCTAGTCATCAGAAAGGCTGCCAAATGCTGTTAGGCTATATTTGCCCGGTCTCAGTTTTCTAGTCACTCACCCCCTTTCTATTTTAGCTTTTTCCTTATCCATTTCTTTCTTTTCTTTCTTTCTTTCTTTCTTTTTTTTTTTTTTTAATTGTTGAAAGAAGCCACCTTCAATGCAAAGTAGAAATTTGTGTTACCTGAAAGTGTGTGTCCTTTCTTTGTTTGTTTGGTGATGGGTATTTTTTTTCCCTGCGCATCTTCAGTGCAGTCCTTAAATTTTGTTGTCTTTCTAGCCTGGTTTGTAATGCAGTCATATTGGGGGATGGGGTTGGACAGGATATGCCAGTAGCTGCAGCAAGACATGATGCTGTGGTGGTGGATGGGAATAAGGGAGGAGTTTCCCTTAAAGAGCTCAAGCTCCCCTAAGCTCTTGTACCTGAAATAGCTCTCTGAGCAAAGGGAAAGGCTTTGCAATTTTG
>NW_008239104.1:861456-869446 GCF_000691975.1 Corvus brachyrhynchos
GTGGTTTACCTCACGAAATAGAGACCTTGGCAGTCATGTGCGTGGTGGTACCTAACATAATGGCAACAGAACACTGCTTTGGTGCCATATATGAATTTTTTTTTCAATCAGACAGAGAATTAGGCATTATTCCTGGATGAGGGAAGAATCCCACTGACTTACGCTAGCATACGGCGGCAGCAACAGCAGCAGTCCGTCCTGAGCACAGCTGCTGACATCTCACTGTAGAAAAGGCCTTACATTTCTGCTGTGATAGTGCTACTCTCTTGCCCAGATGGAACACAGCTTGCAGGTGTAGCAGAGAGGAGTACCTGTTAGCACTCTCCCTCCCCTTGGACATCTCTCTGTGCCTGCATGTGCAGGTATGTGCTCTGTATGTGTACCTCTTCTGGAGCCCAATGCGCTTGCCAGAGGGTAAAGTTTGCTTGGGATGAAGTTCAGGAGGAGAAGTAAATCAGAAACTCACTCAGGATTTATTTCTGTCGTCATCAGTGGCTGGCTGTGGCAGATGGGGATGCGCAGCAGTGCATTTAGCATTCACCACGAGAAATAAGGCCCCCTCTGTTTCCCTCATGTTGGTTCAGAAGCTAAGATAGCAATTAGCAGAGACAAGCCTGGCCCCTTGGCAGAGTCTGTATGCGGTGCCTTGTTAGGGCTTGGCCTCCGGAGCACATTGGCTGCCTCCCAGCCCCACAGGAGGCTGGGGGCCAACGCTCCAGGCTTCCTTCCAACAAGGCGGGATGTGAGTGAGGCACGGGGGTCCCAGCTCTTGGGGCACTATGTATTGCTTTTCTTCAGGCAGGGCAGCCAGAGAGTGTGGCTCAGGCAGTGGCCTGGCCGAGCAGTGTCCCATAGTGCTGAGCGCACACACTGAGCTTTTCTGTGGATGGATGTGTCCACCCAGAAGGGTTTATGTTAGCATCTGTAGTCTCCCTATCAGTCCTCTCCTAAGAAATCCCACCTCTAGACCATGCTGAGAGAGCTGCAAGCACTAAAGCTTCTACACTAGAGCAGACAAAGGTTGTAGGATGAGAAAGCAGCTTGGGGTTGCTTGGTTGGGGTTGTTCTGGTGCAGGTGTAGGGACGCTGTAACCACAGAGCATCACAGTCATATGTGAGTCTGTCCTGGCAGAAGTGTCCCGCAGTAGCTACCTAGTGCCTGTGCCATGAAAAGTGTGGGCTTGAGATGCACCCAAGCACTGTGTGGCTGAGTTGTGTGCAAAGGGGACTGTTTGTCTGCTGCTTTAGACACTTAGGAAAAGCACTGTGGGTGCCCCCACACCTGTATGTTGGAAATCCTCCATGAAGATGGGCTGGTGATGCAATTGTGGATAGGGCATCCTTGCTTCTTACAGCTTGCTCAGACCTTGCAGCAGAGAAATGTTCCCTGCTTTGTCCAGTCACTGTCCTCAACAGCAGCCAAGTTGTCTGGATGAAGCTGAATTTTTTGCTATATAGTAATTAAGTCAATGGCATAGAAACGTTTGGAGATACTACTGGAGAAGATTCTGAGGCTTGGCAGGGTCCAAGACTGTCAGTTTGATCCTACACCACACCCAGTGTGCGATATTTCCCCTGTGGCTAGGTATACTGGGATACATTGGCAGGGGCGAGCTTCGGCTTACCTTAACAAGCCACTTGCATATAGGTAGCCACATTAATGCAGTTCTGAACTTGTGTTAGATTATCCTCTTTCGCCTTGAACTCGGCCTATCATTAACCGCAGCTACATGGCTTCTGCCTCAGAAACAGACTTGTGGCCAGCCTGCTTGGAGCAGAGGTGGGTATCAGTTTGCAATGTAGCACCTAGAGACACACCTTGGGACCAAACCACCCAAATGCAAGTTGGTGTCTGGTGTCTGGTTTCAGAGCTGTCACTTCTGGTGCTTTTCAGAGTAGGTGTTTGGGTCTGGCCACCCTGCGGTTTGATTTAAAACACTTTTATACTCCAGGCCAGTTTTTTTTTCCAAACGAGTGGGACAAATGCAACTGTTGATGGTTGGTTATTTTGTTGTTGTTTTGGGGTTTTTTTCCCCCCAAAAGCTCAGTTTCTCCTCGGGCTGTGATATAAGGTGGCCAATTATCTGTCATTATGTGGTCCCTGAGGTCCCTCCAGACAGATGGTTCTCTGTTACCTCACAACAATGGGAGCCACTGGGTGCTTGGTGCTTGGAAAATGGGATCATCCATTTTTGCTCCTGCTTTGTTTACATCAGTTGGAAAAGCAGCACAAGGAAGGGAGGGGTAGCAAGGTTTTTCTGCAGGAATGTATTTGGTGGAGTAGAAAATGTGAATTGCTTGGTATGCGTCCATCACTGCAACATGACCTTCAGCTACCTGAGTTGTTAAAGGAAGAGGGTAGTGCTGGCAGAGAGTTGAATTGCTCATTAATTGCTTTGTAATTTAGCTAATTAGCTTTGTCAAGGCTGTAGAACATCAGGGGTGTGGCTGATTATCTTCCCAGTGTTTCACCTTTACAAGTGCGAATTACTTAAAAAGTAAAAGCATCATGTGTGGTGTCTTTTTAAAGTAAAACCATCATGTGTGGTGCATGCTGCAAATGGATGTCAGACATACGAATCTCTGCTTTCTTAGGCCTGTGCGCCTGCCCTGTGGCCTCCGACTGTTCGTGGGCCGCTGGGACCTTTCCTGAAGTGTAGCAGACATTTCTGGCATTCCTTCCTCTGTAGGCCACACTCCCAAAGTAGGACTGCCCAAAAACTTCTGTGTAAAAGGACCAGCTCTGGATAACTCCAGTGTGAGAGCGTGCAGAAGTGAGTTAAACTGAACAGTATTTTCCCTGCAGGGGAGAGCGTTGTTACTCTGTTAGGAGTGGGCTGAGGAGGGAGGTCAGGCTTTTTCCTTTGTGCGTGTGGTAGCTAAATCCAGGGTCTCTTTCTTTTTTCTTTGCAGGTAGTGGCCGTGGAAGCAGCAGTTTGCCTCCTCATACCATCATCAATGAATTTCCAGAGTATGGCACTGTAGAGTCAAGCAGACAAGCGCCAACGGCTCCATTGACGTACCAGGCGGAGCCTGTAACATGCAGTCCAGAAAGACGGGACAGTCACCACTGCATCAGGCCCATTCCTCAGTGTGCAGCTCCTGCAGATAATTTGAGGCCTGATGCAGGGGCAGTGCAGCTTCACACCCCAGAAGAAGGTTTGCAACCTGCGGGTAATCTGCCAGAGATTATGAAAATCTCTCGACGGCTAGAAGCAACAAAGGTGAAAGAGAGAGCAAATACTTCTCAAGATTCAGAGACGCAAATGGAAAAAAAGAGCGTTACTGGCAGCCAAAATGTGCAGGCAGCCAGAGAACCAGTTCCAGCAGGCCAAGAAAAACTCTCAGACATGCTCCTTCCATCTGAACGAACAGCTGAGGAAAAAAAGCATTTGATCATAGAGAAAGATCTGGCTTCAATATGGGCTGGAGAAAAGCAGTCCGAGTCCTCGCAAGCCATAAGTAATAAAGCAGAGGAGGTCCACACAGCTCAGGAACCAAGCTGTCACAGACCATCTGCAACAAACCTGGAAGCAGTCAGCAGAATGGAAAGGGGGACACGTTTTGAGGAGTTTTCAGAGTACAGTCAAGGCAAAATGCAAACAGGTCCTGAGAGGAGGCTTGCTAAAGAGGCAGCTGTGAGTAAACATGTAGAATTTCAAGGTGTGGAGATTTTATGGCTGCAAAAAGCCGAGGAGCAGAGAAGAAGGAAGCACTCACTGCTGGACTCTGGGTCTGTGGAGAGGAAGGCATTCCTCAAAACATCCAGCCACCCTGTGTCGCCAATGGTCTCCCCAGGCTTGCTTTCCTCGCCAGACAGTGCGTGGAGTGAGGTCTGTGAGGACCCAAGGCTGGGACCCTCTGCCTCTGGAGCCACTCCTCTGGCAGTGCTCGATGAAAGCGGGAAGGATGAAGTTTCTGTGAAGGACAGGAAGAACTGTGGTGAGGAGGAGATGGCTGTGCTTGCAAGAGGCCAGGCCAGGTGAGATGGTGCTAAGTGGGGAGAAGGGGTCAGGTGGGGTTTCTCTTGTCTAGGCATGTGGCTTGTGCCTACGTCCTTAGGAGCTAATGAGAAACAGCAAATATTTGTCTGCTGCCTGTGGTGGGGTGTCAACAGTAGTGGTTTGTAGCTGGTGGTTGGCTAGTGCCCGAAGTTGGTACTGAAGCCTCTCCACACCATCTTACTGAAGTTTGCAGTCCATCTCAGGTTTTGAAACGTAAATATCAGAAGTCTTGCTGTTTCACAGTAGTGTCTGTGTGATGAAGCATCTGTTGCAGGTGTAGTTGGGATCTGGACATGTGTAATTAAATACAGTTGGCATGCAGGCCTGGCCATATGCACCTGAACAGATTTTCTGTTTTCAGACAGAATTTGTGCAAGAACAGTGTGAGAACCTCTGAAAGGTCAGATAATAAAGACATTTTATCCAGGGCCTTGTAGATCATAAGAGGATAAATGCTGTGATATGCTGTGATGTGCTTTCTATAGTATCTATCTATCTTATCTATCTATCATCTGTGTTTATATAATTTTAGCAATACATATTGGCAGAATGGCGTGCTGCTTTGCATCCTGATTTGCTTGCTTTTCTTTTCTGATACACATTTCTGACAAAGCAAAGGGTTCTACTGGGGCATTCTGAGCAAACCATGCCCACTCTGACCTGGAGAGGTGTTCGCTGCTGAGACAACAGGATCTCTCCAAGGGAGGCTCTCCTGCCTCTGTGCCTCTGGATCTGTGGAGTTTTGCTTTGGCTAGTGCATGGGATTACTTGGGCTGGCTACCCTAACCTCTGGCATGGTGAGGAGCCCCACAGTATTTGGTGCAGAAAAGAGAAGAAAACTCGCGGCAGGGGAATGCTATACCTTTCCCTGTGCATCAGCAAGCAGGCTGAGTCTTCTCCTTTCAAGTCTGGTTCTTCAAGCTCCATATTTATAATTGCACTTGCTTCCCTTTTCATTTTGAAGTGATTTCCTGCAGCTTTTTTCTGAAGACCTCAGTCCTAGGACTGCAGAGCTAGCAAATTATCCTTCAGGGGCAGAGGCTCCATCCAGATGCACGTCTCCAACATGTGCAGCCCCATGGCACAGCACTGGTGCTAGGATAGATCTTACATGTGCTTTTCTCGTTTGCACATAAGCAGCTGATGTTATCTGATAGACAATATTAGGCTGTCTCCCAGACCTCTTCTTTTACCCAGAAAATTGTTTCTATGTCCCCAGAGAGGGAGATGATGCCAGTCATAAAGAGAGGTGGTGCAAGGAGAAACCAGCATTTTACCTGCAGTGCCCTCTCCTGTGCAAAGCTGCGTTGACCTTTGTGCTCAGAAAGGTGGAAGGTGAGAAGGTTTGCCCAAAGTCTAAACCTTGCCCCCAAGCTGAAATGAGCTGTTTCTGGTTAATTTGCAGGATGGTGGAGGAGGGGGAAGCAGCCACAGGAGGATATGAAGATTTCCTTGGGCAGAGGCACTCTGACGTCTCCACTGATCTGTACAGCTCACAGTTTGAAAACATCCTAGACAATGCATCTTTGTACTACAGTGCGGAATCGCTGGAGACATTGTACTCGGAGCCCGATAGCTACTTCAGCTTTGAGATGCCACTCACTCCCATGATCCAGCAGCGCATGAAGGAGGGTGGACAGTTTTTAGACAGGACATCAGCCTTGGGGCACACAGATGTCCTTGACAGGGAGGTGAAGGGATCTGGTGAAGGCATCGCCAATGGCTTAAGGGATGCAAGCGAAACACTCTTCAAAGGAGATGTCACAGAAGTCCCTCATCTGGAAAGGTAAAAGTGTGTGAGCTTTCTGTGTGCCTGCTGATTTTTCCCCAGTCTCTGTTTACTTTCCTGTACTGTCACAGAGTGTAGCTTTGCCTCTTTTAACACTGCAGATTTTCTGCAGGGAATAATTTCCAGGGTGACTGGAGGAGACAAATGAGCCATCCAAACCTGCCATTCATAAGAAAAGTGCAAATTTATATTATGAAGGTTTATTAGGCAATGCTGATGTGTTGATAAAAGTCTGTCTGGTATTATCACATCTCTGGGACCTGTCCCTGGAGGAGTTAGTTACTGGTTACAAATGGACCTTGTTCAGCTCCAATTCCTACCTGAATTTATTGGCAGCAACTTTAGCAGCGGTAACACTTTGTGTACACAAATGAGTTGTCCAAAAGCAGTTTGTGATATGGATGTTCAAGATCTGTCTCTGGGCATAGCTTTTCCTCTCTTGAGGCCAGTGGGAGTTTTGAACGTTACTTCATCTGGGGTGGGCTTTTGTTCCCACCACGTTCACAGGTTAGCTGCTTCTTTCATTTGTGCACTTACTTACTGAAAGAGGAGCAAGCGTTTCAAAAACGTTAATAATTTAATAATGTTTAGGTAAAGGGGGGGATGAGAAAACCTATTAAAAGAAAGAGTCATATGAGAAGCAAAAACTAGGCTAAGTGGTCAGAAAATACTGTACAATTGTAGAAAATCACTCTATGTGCAAACTTTTCTCATAGTGTGTTGTCAAAGAGAGTGGGTACAGTAAAAGGCAGCCACAGACAAAGTGGGAGGTTGAGTTAGAAGCAGAGCACTGAATGTGCAACTCACCTACAAAGCGGTGAAAGACTTTGTGAGTGACAAAGATGCCTCTGGTCTCCATCTTCCAGGGACAGGATGCTATCTAAGAGTCCTTGGACTATTCCCTTAGATGGACCTAGTCTAGTTCAAGCTTTCTGGGGAGTAAGGGTAATCTGTTTTATTTATTTCCTGCTAAAATGAAGTAAGTCCTTTGAGCAGAAGTAGTAACTTTACAGATTAAGGTACAGTTTGCTCTTAAAACAACTGGCAAAAGGACTTAGCTGTTTAAAATATTTTTCCCTCAATCATATAGTAAAAAAGGTGTTTAAATCTTGTACATGCATGGTGCCTGCCAGTAGGCAATAAGTGACTGCTAATCTGCAATAACCTGTATGGAGCCAGAAACTGAGGTCAGTCCTGAGGCCTACAGCTCCTTACACCAAAACGAAAGACTGACATAAAACTGGACAGTGGAGAACAAGCAGCACGTTCAGGTCCTGATTCTGTTACCCTGTAGCTGCAGCATCTAGTATGTAAAAGATACTGTCAAGGAAGGCCCACACTGGCTCATCAAGACAAAAATTATCACAAAGACAAGGTGTGCTTAGATGAGGCACATCAAGTGCCTGCCTAATATGGATTTCACTTGGAATTAATTTTAGTTTGGTTCTGCAGCCATACTGATAAACCAGCAGTAGATTTTAAAATTCTTTTTTCCTCACTGAATTTAAAGGAGAAAAAAGAAGAAAAAAAAAGGAGTGGCAGCGGGTTTGTTAGGGACAAGCCTTGAGGGCTCACCTAAGGTAGGTGCCAGTAGGTGAATGTCACCGCAGCAGTATGGCTAGCCGTAAGCCAAACAGAGTAATCCTCCTATCAATAATCTTACAGCCAACACCACCCTTCCTCCTCCATTATTCTAATATCATGTTGTATTGCACCAGGCGCATATTTTGTGTGGTGACTGACAGGTCGTGAGTACTATTTTGTTGGAGCTAGTGGGGAACCACGGTGTTAAGAGTGCATGGGTGAGAAGCAGTGTGTGCGTGCTGGGGGTGGCGGGGGGTTTATGGAAGAGAGGTCAAGGCGGTGTGTCATGGTGATGCTCAGGTGAGCCAGAAATAGCCTCCTGAGCCCTGGCAGTTCAGGGAGTTTGAACGCGCGGTTGTGTTGCCCGAAGCGATCCGAGACTTAGGTTTACCTAAGTCTGCGTGTGCGATGCGGGTATGGCACCTCTGTGCCTGCTGCTGAAGCCCCCTTTTCCTACGGTGCCTTGAGCCTGCGGTTGTGCTTGGGGCTGCAATTCTTCACGCGTAGTGCACCCTCCGCACGGTTCCAGCCCTCCCGGAGGAGAAGGGTGGGGGGAGGCAAGCCTCCCGCCCCGCCGTGCAGTGCCCGGCCCTGCGCGGTGCCGCCGGAGCGC
>NW_008239104.1:869495-895838 GCF_000691975.1 Corvus brachyrhynchos
TGCGGGACAGCAAGGAGCGTGAGACACACCCCCCCCTCCTCCCCCCCCTTTCCGGGAAAGGGTGCGCTAACCCGAGCGAGCAAAAACTGAAACCAAAATCTCTGCAGTGCCTTCTGCTGTAGCATTTCGGTGATACAAAAAGTGGCTGGGGGGGAGCATGCTTCCAAGTACCAGCACTAGTTAATGGGGGAGCAGTGTGAAACACGTGCAGTTCTTCCTGGCCCAGTGCAGAACGGGACGGCCGACTTGAGAGCAAAGAGCTGATGATTTTACACCTGGAAATAAAGCCGTGTGCCAGGTGGGAAAGGAGAAGCCGGGGCTCCCCGTGGTCATGCCCTCCTGATAGCTGGTAGCTGAGCACCACAGCCCCTTTGGCACCTGTCCGGAGGGTAACTCACACAGGGACTGAGGTTTTGATGCATAAGGACAAGGAAACCTGGCCTCGTAATGAATAAGCGGGAGGGTAACATCCTTCTCCGGTCTTAGGAAATTGCTGGCTTTGGGAGGGGTCAGCTCTGGTATGTGAGGGCCGGTCACATGCCTTCAGAACTGAAAAAAAAGAGGAAAAAAATTATTAAAGGCTTGCAAGCTGCAAGCTCCTTTGAGCTTCTGGGTGTCTGAAGATTTCATCCCTGCTGTCCTCCTTGTCAGCTGCTGGCCGTGGTTAAGCGCAGTAAGTCGTGGCGAGAGCTGTACAGTGGACCTGCTTGCTTTGACAGCCACCTGCCGTGCTTCCTTAGGGTAGGGGGATGTCAGCTTTCCGTGGGTCTTCCTGCAGAGCAGGCTGGTTTACTTTTGCAAGTAGTCCTTTCCTGGCATAATTTAGGTGCCCTTTGTGTTTGGCCAGTGGAGGAGGGATGGCTGGGGGAGAGCGGCATGCAGCTTGCCTTCCTTTGGGACTCTTGGTGTCTTTGGGGTGGAGTTTATTCTCTTTCAGTTCTCTGAGATAAGCTCAGTTGGTTAGAGCATGGTGCTAATAATGCCAGAGTTGCGGGTTTGATCCCTGTGTTGGCCATTCACTTAACAGTTGGAGTCGATGATCCCTTTGTGTCCCTTCCAATTCAGAATATTTTGTCATTCTGTAGTGATTATCCCTTGAGGGGAAAAAAAAATTGTGCAGCTGAAGTAGCCTTAAATTTCCACAGGAGGGGGTGGGAGAACAGGGGGAGGAGGGGTAGTGTGTGAGGTTGCAGAGCTGAGCGACAGCCTTGCTGTGTGTCAGGGCACGATGAAACACGCTGAGCCGCAGGTTGCCAGTGTAATGAAACTTTGTAATAACAATAAGGACGTTACATTTGTGCCGTGTTTGGTGCCCTTGTCTCTGTGTTATCCTTGTAGAGGCATGCAGTCCCCACTGTCACACCCACGCCCCAGGTGCTGTACTCCTCCCTTCCCATGCCAGTGGGCTGCGTTAAGACGAGAAAGGCTCAGCCCTCCTTTCTGGGAGTTTAGTCTTACTTTTAGAGGCAGTAAGGAAAACTGTTTGCAAGCTGCTACCAAGACACTGAGCTTGAGTTTGCATTGCCTGGACTAGGTGTAATCATTTGCAAATTGATTCAAATTGGTGATCCAAATCAGAGTGGGATGAAGGGGTTGTGTTTCCAAAACAGTAAGGTGAACCTGAGGGGTAAAGGAGTTATCTTTTCTGTGTATACCACAGACAAAGCACCTGCATGACTACATGTGAAGTGTGAAATTACCTCTGTGATGATCTCTATAATTCCAGACTTTAAAGACTGGACTTCTTTTAGTCTTTTCTTTTACTGCACACTTCACAGTATGCTTTCCATTCTCTCTTCCCTTGTATGCTAGAGTCAGAAGAAGAAAATAAAAAAACCCCACAAAACGAAAAAACTTACAGCATTTCTTTTCCTGCCATAGGTGCCTTTTCCTGTTGTCTTGGGAAGTATGGTCCCTGTTGGTCGGACATTGCCCAAGATTTTTCTAAATCCAGAGAGAAAATAAAAAATCTGTATTGCAGCTCCTAATCCTCAAAAATGCTGAATATTTGCCACCTGCCATCATCTTCAAAGAACTGCTGGTGCTCAGCAAATTCTGCAAGTCCTGTTATGTTTTTTCCCCTAGAGATGCAAACACAAATTTAGTCACATATGTATTCAAGAGGGGAAGAAAACAAACTCCCTAAAGCAATCTGGTGATTCTCAGAATAAATTCACAAGAATGTAGCCTGAAATTCCCATTGGGTACCAGGTTACTTTTAATTGTTGGGGCATCTTATAGTACTTCCCATGGCGGATGTTGGGGCGTCTTATAGTACTTCCTGTGGTGGGTATTTTTCTTCTGTGTGGGTCATTTCCAGCAGTTTCTTAGTTGGCACTCTGCTTATTCCTTCTTTAAGACAATAAACTTTGTTGACAGATAAGCCCAGTTTTGATTCCTTTCTCCAGGTTGTTTCTGTAAGTTTCTTCCCAGTTTGTCAGTACTCTGCATGCCAATTATAATTTTCAGTTTGCTCACTGGTATTTTTGTCCAAAGTAGCTTGTATTTGATTTTTCAATGTAGTTACAAGACTCAATATTTAGAAATCTAACATGTAACCTTTATACATTCATTTTGTTAGTCTGTCTGACAGAGGTCTGGTAGAATTTTTTCCACTTTGAAGATTCATTTTGTGACCTGGTTGAATTTTTTATTTAGTGTGAAATCTGCTGGGATTCCTGTTTTTCTGAGTGGATGTTTTTTCACCTTCAGACGTGTCTCAGCTCATGACTCTGGGACCTAGGAAAGATAGGTCAGTCAGAACATGGTACTTCATATTTGCTGCCAGCCATATGTCCAGGATAAGGAAGGTTATTCAGAGGGATGGCATTGGTTGTTGTCCTAGAAGAGCAAATGCATCAAATTCATCTGCAGCTGGTGAGCAAACAAAACAAGTGTTGGATCCCATTTGCTGGCACATGGGCTGATGCATCTGTCAGTTGTTGAGCTGCTGCTGACCACAATATACTGGCATGAGTGTGTGTTGAATCCAGGTAAAGATGAAGTGGTAGAATTCACGGGGGTAAATTTCTGACACGACTTGCATTTTGACAGCTGAGGATTTGCCTCGTTATTACACAGCCTAGTAATTTCTAAAATGTTATGCTACAGTGTTGACCTTGGTATGCCTTCCAGGAAGGTGTCATCAGTTTATCAAGGCTCTGGAGATACGCTGTACAGAGTTTGCCTTTGCTCTGGCTAATGAGGTGCTTGGAACACCAGTTTAGTGAGAGTTCGTAAAGCTGCTTCTGGTTCCTAAATAAACTGTTGTTTTAGGGAAGAAAGGGCTGCTGACTTTTCGCCTCTTCAGTTCCCAGCCTCCTCTGAAAATAAAACAAACAAAACAAAAATCCAGGAGCTGGCAGAGACAGAAAAGAAAAAAAAAAAGTGGAGCAGCTGATCAGTTTGCTACACAAAGCGCCTCAGTATAGAGTTGTCAGCAGCTCAGCTTCTAAGCTGGCATCTGTTGGCATATCTCCATTAAACTCAAAGCCATTTAGGTCAGGAAGCCTTGATTCACCAAAACCGAGGTGTCTCTGCCAGCTCTGAGCTGGTCCTGAAGTGGAGCCTGCTGTCTCATCCATTAGCCATGACTGGCTGTTAGTCAAGCCCCTCTCCACGTTATTGCCGGTTAAGGCTCTTCCTCCTCTGTGTGTGTGTTGGGATAGAGAGAGACAGAGCCTGGCAGCTGGCAGGACGGCATAGAGGCATGCATGTCTTCAGATGTGATGCTGGAGCAGCGGTGGAGAAGAACAGGGCACAGAGCATGCAGACTCCTTGCTAGCACAGCTGGGTGAGCTGTGGGTTGGTTAGTGGTTGTTTTTTCTTTACTCACTATTATGTTTGAGGACAGCTGGTTCATTTTGCTGCATGGTTTCAGTGTAAAGCTCCTGTGTGATACTAGTCCCAGTGCTCAAGTGCTTCATCTGCACATTTGCAGGGAAGCCTGAACCGAAAGGTGTAAGCACATGTATTTTTATGGATGTGTTTTGCTCCCTGCCAGGGAGGACCAGCTGCCTGGTTAATACGCACTTCCTGAGCCAGTCTCCCAACAGTTAAACCAAGCCCAAGCACAGGGGGGGAGTACTCTGCTGGCTTCCCAGCTTTGGTCCTGTCCTGGAGGACCCCACAGGAGCCTTATAGGGAAGGAAGGTCATGTGGGTGCTGAACACAGGGGTGGCTCTTGACACCTGGAGCAGGTGGGCTCTGAGGGGAGAGCCTGAGGGTTCCTGAAACGTGTAGGGGCTGGGTGTTGTCTGAGCAAGGTCATAGGTGTGCCATGCATCTGTTTTTTATTTATATTTGGGGGCAGGTGGATCAGATCCTGAGTGTGGGGCAATCCTAATGCAGTCTGTATGTCTATGCATGTCAGAAATATCCATTGCAGGGAAGAGCCCTTGGATGCCCCCTTTGGCGAGGACCAGGTTTTCACTTCCTAGGCATGGTGACATTAATGTGGTGAGTGTCCCTTTGCAACCACTAACCCTTGCCATAGCAATGTATAGAGCCTGAGGTCGAAATGGAATCAAACCTGAAGTATTTTTAGCAAGACATTTGCACTTCAGGTGGCAGCGGGCCAGCATGTCTGTGTAATAAAGTACAGGCTGTCTCTTGGAAGGGCTGCAATCCTGTCCCTGCATGTGGCGAGACTTCTTGTTCTAATGCTGTGATCCTGTAACGACAACGATTGATTGAATTTGCTGTATACAAGCCTACCAGAAATGGCGTTTTCTGAATGCTTTAGCTGTTAGCTCCCTTTTTTACAATCGGTAGGAATCCTTTTAATCAAAGGAAAAGACAAATGATTACAGAAGGGAAGAGGTTATTTTTGAACAGCGGTGTGCATTTCAGCCCCTGAAATTGACTTTGCATATGTATTGTATTGATAACCAATAGGGGATTACAGGGATTGTTACTTTTAACTTTGCTCCTCTCTTTGTGATGTGACAAGGCTGAGGTACTTTATCATGGATGCTTGGTGATTACTCTGGCTTGCGGACACTGTCCTTGCTTTGTTTGTGCTGGCTGATGCTGTGTTTGTGAGACACCCACTGAATTGAGTTGCAGCAAAGTGCAGCTGTGTCAATCCTCAAAGAGGGATCTACTTCAAAGCATCTCTTTGAAGAGAATCCATACGTAGGACTTCAAAGCTGATTAAACCATTTGGAGTAAAACAGCACACTGAGTCATCTGCTAGGAAAGGGCATTATTTTTATTTTTTTATTATTTTTCTCCCCTTCCTACAGTTGTATCTTGGAAGAGCCCTGGAGCTGAAGGTAACTGGCAAGGTACATCATTGCTTGAAGTGCTTTTGTGTTCACTCTCTCCTGGCCCTGAAGAATCTGGTTTGGACCTGCAGCAAAGCTGCAGCACAGCCGTTCCCAGTCCGTTTGTGTGGTCGGGTCATTTGTAGCAGGAACTGAGTCATCACATCCCACTGCTTCTGGGATTTCTTCACTTTCTTCAGTGGGGCTACTCCTTTCAGAGCCAGGCTGTTCAAGCTCAGCTTTTCAGGTCCCTTTAAACAAAATTCAGACAGTGCCACTGCTTATGTCTGGTCTGCCCTGAAATGTGAAAGGGTATCATTCACTGAACAGCCACATCTCTCTGAAGGGTTGTAGAGCAGGGATTTGTTTCCTCAGGGCAGGACATAGGGGGTGGAGGGGAGGAGTGGGGGCAGACACCTGACTGTTTCTGCTTTGTCCCTCCCATGCTTCCCTCCCATGAGGGGGTGTTGAACTAGTAATAGAGCATGCTTTTCATGGACAGAGTTGACGGTTATGGAGGGAGTGCTGTCCTGCTTCAGAACTGGCATGAGAAGGCTCGGAATGAAAGCATTTAAAACAACAGGGCCAGCACTGTGCTGCAGAGGGTGATTATCAGCTTCAGTTTGGCTCCCCAGTGGATGCTCTACCCCTGCTGAAAACAACATCGGTTCTGGCCCTAGCTTCAGCATGCCAGAATGTCTCTCCACCCTTCCTTAATTTAATCATTGCTCTGATGGATTTTGCTGGCAAATGCCTGACACAGCCTGCCTTGGAGTAAAGCTGATGTTAAAGGCATGCACACTTATTTGAGAGAAGTTGCTTTTCCTCCTATTCCCTCCTCCTCTCTTTCCAAGAAGACTGTGAAGTTTCCAGCCCTGTCTTATCCAAGCTCCCCCTACCATCAGTGCAACCAGTGCACTCCCTCTGGACACGTATGCTGGATGAATTAGTGTTCCTTGGGGAAGGAACATATGCATCCAGGGGAGTCCATGTGCCACAGAACGTATGCTGTGCATCAGTCTGGTAAAAGTGGCAGGCAGCAGCAAGCTGGGATGATTGGAGCGGCTGGGATGAGGACAGTACTTAGGCTGAGTTGTCACACCCTGCCACTCGGTGTCAACTCTGAACATCACTTCTTTGTTAGCAGCTGGGCCAGTTGCTCTGTGCTTTTACTCCACAGAGGAAAATGCTAATATGCATTTCTTCCTTGGGACGAAGCAGAGAGTTTTTTCTCCATGAATTTGCTGCAAAATGAAGAGCATACCAAGGTTTAAGGCATCATAAGCTCATACTCAGGCTGAGGTTTCCTCTTGCAGCCTAGTTGGCTGGGAGAGTGGACCACTGAGATATGAGGTGTCTGTATCATTTTTATTACATTACTGGCCTTGCTGTGTTTTTTTCCTGAAATTGCAGCCGTTCTTCAATCAAAACATTGCTGTGTAGAGTTTCAGTTTTGGTGGTACCTGGGATGGGAGACAGAGGGGAATAAGTGAATCTAGAATATTCTCCAACAGATGAAGTGTGCTAAGTGCTGAGCATGGCAAGACTGAGATTATCTTGGCATTGGGAGCTAAATCACTGTAGAACTGGTTGATAATAGAATAAGTGAAGAAAACAGTGTAACATACTTCAGACTCTGCCTAGCAGTTACGGTGTGTTACAGGAAAGCTGGAAAGCCTGGCAGAGCTTACAGTCTACAGCTTACATGTTTCATCTGTGAGCTTGGAGAGGTGACTATTGCTGTTAGAAAGTATTGCATTAACCACAGCAGCTGCTTATTGAATTCGTGCAATTTCCGCTGGATGTGGTGGTCACAGCCTTGGTGCATTCCATGTTGGTCTGGGAATGCTTTGACAGAAGGAGAAAGGATGCATCAGGAGTGCATTGCTGGGGATGGAAGTATCAAGGTCTGTAGACCTGGTTTCTGGCCACAGCCCATGTGCTGCTGAGACTGGAGAGGTCTGGAGTTTCTTTGTATCTTCTGTTTTCTGTGTTTTCTAATAGCAGAAATTAATGTAAGTGTCTCTGGATAAAAATCAGCAGCCATTGCTGGACAGGCAATTACCAGTAATACCATTACAATCCCTTTTGGCCTTGAGTCTAGGATTAGGGGGAATATAATCTATTACATTTTTCAACCTGCTTTTTTCAGTGGAGGTTTCTCATTTTTATGTGATAAACAGTAAAGCTGCATGAGAAATCCATGTCCAGCCTTGCTCTGTATCACAAAGCCCTTTCTTGGCACTGTTTTGATGGTAATGCTGCTGTGGATTCTTTATGTGTAGAAACTGTAGACTGCAGAAGAGAGACCTATTTTCAGCCTTGGTTGCTCTTACCTCTTGATTAGAATTCGTTATAGCACTTTACAGAGGGAGGCAAGTGTTACTGATTTCAGCAGATTGGTAAACTGAGGCATGGAGGGAAAATGATGCACCTGGAAAGCATTGAAAGTAAGAGGAGATATTAGCCTTTTCCCTGAGTAACACCACTTGGACCCTGCTAAAATATCCTGCCCTAAAGGCAGTTTGCACAGTAGCCATGCACAGGGCATCTGCATTTCCTAAGCCCTCGGGGATACAAGCACTGAGTTTTCAAGCCACCTAAAATTCTTGAGAACTGAAGTCTCAGTTTAATGCTAAGAATCTATAATTTCCCCTGAACAAGAGGCTTACATTACAGGCAACCTGTATTGATTTGACAACCTTTTTGTACTTGGTACTTTTGTACCAAGTACAAAAAGTACTCACTTAGTGCTTACTTCTTGTACCAAGTACAAAACGTACTTACTTAGCCCCCCCTTTGTACTAAGTAATAAGCTAATTAACTGTCAGAATTAACTACTGGAATAGCAGAAGCATCCCTTATTCTTCGAGGCATGTATGGGCACCATCAGTCAGGATGAAGCTTTTAATCAGGGAAGTTGAAAGATAAGGTTTCTTATTCTGTTGACTAGCTTTGGCAAGCAGGGGAAAGAGCACATCCTCCCTCTTGCTGGGTGTTCCTCCTTCACATCCCAGCCACGACTCCGAGAGGCAAAGCAGAAGCTGGGAGCTGCTGTACTGCTAATTTCACTTAGTGGCAGATGCTGGCATTTCCTTTCTTTCTAAACTTGTGGTGGTTTGTGGTAACGTTGGCTCTCGTAGTGCACTGGTTCCTAGCAGAGTACAGATGTTCCTTGTCAGCTTTGGCCATCTTTCAGGGCTATAAATACTACCTTTAATGAAGTGCAATGGTGAAGGAAGACTGTGTCTTATAGTGAGGTTCTGTGAGTTGGCGTGACTTTTGATGCAGCATTTGTACATGAAAGACTCTGTAGATGTGTTAGCTCACCTGGGTGTTCCCTTGCTCTTGTCAGTTGTTAGAGATGGGAATTTTCAACAAGTTGTGTCTGATTTGGATGGACAAGGTATTGCATGGGGCATGTGTCAGAGTACTCTGTCATTTGCTTTCTTCACAAGTTTGGTATAGGCCAAATTTAGAGAACTTCAGACGTTGACTAGTTTTGGAAAGGGCCAAGGAGGCATTTTCCACAACAATGATGTCAGGAGGGGCTTTTTTTCTTTTCTGGGATAACTGATGGCCAGTAATGTTAGTGTTGTTGGAATTGTATTTACAGTATTAATTTCCTACTAGAGCATTGAGACCAACCCCATTTTTGTTATAGCACCTTTTTATTTACACTAAAATAAATGCAAACCAATGCAAATCCCCAGTTCTTGCAGGAACAGGTTAGATTTCTGTTTTCCCTGGATACTTGATAAAGAAGTTGTACCCACAGGGCAGATGTATGATATTTCTGATGTTGTAGCAGCACTGAAAGGATGGAAACAGAGGTAAAATGGAAAAATCTCCTTTTTGTACATGTCCTTCTTTTAAACCATGGATGAGAAGAGAGGTGGGAAGCAGGTGATGATTTGTGGCATGCAGAATACTAAATATTTCCATTTTAAGCTCAACTTATATGAACATCTCATCTTTAAGGAGTTAATAAGTGGCTAGCAGACATCTGAGTAAATGGCTAGACAATTGTTACTGGAGCACAGCGATCAGTTGTTTTAACCATGGCCTGTCAAGTCTGAAAATTACAGTGGTGTGTGAAGCCGTGGTATGTTGTTTAGAGTGCTGTGTGTTTAAAGTCATCTTTAACTCATTCCACTCATATCTGCCCTGTGCATGACCCTTGCTGATCATTCATTAGCCCTGTGTAAACGGAGTTTTAGTAGAAAGAATTTCTATATATTACAAAAACACAGAAATAAAAATAGAAATGCTGTCAAGCGCACACATACACAGAGCTGAGATTTTGCAAAAATTTTCATGCCATTGTCAGAGAAATGCTTTTCTAAAGTTAAAAGCCTGTCTTTGTGCAGGGCTGTGTGTGGTGGGGTGCATTTTTTGGTGTGGAGGGCTCTTTTGTCTTTGATAGCAGAAGCAAAACAGGCGCACAGCTCAGCCAGAGCTTTCCTATTTTACTAGAGGTGGGAGGAATCTGTAAGTGCATGATTTATCTAAAGTGCCCTGGGATTGCCATGCTGAACATCTTGACTTTGAGCAGCTGGTGAGGGAAATAATTGCCACCATGAGGGAGCAGGAGGGAAGCAAGGAGTTCCCCTGGCTGGCATGGGTGGCTTGTGTCTCTCATAATCCAAACTGGGTTCCTTGCTCCAAGTCCTGCTTTTTGTAGCAGTGCCTTCCCATGGGATGTCTGCTGCTCACGGGTGATACAGAAGCCATTGAGAGCTCTGGTGATACTATTTTAGATTTAAGGAATTATATTGTTTCCAGGACAACTGGGGAAGAATGAGGAAGGGACTTGTTCTGACTCAGCTTGGAGTAACTGATCACCCTGGCTTAATCGCTGCATTTCTCCTGAAAAATGGTTAATTGCCCACTTTTACAGAGGCCTCTTTAAGCCAAGCAAGCAATTGGGTTAAAAAATACTAATGCAAGAAGCACTCAGGTGCAGTTGTAGGCTGATAATAGCAAAGAGCTCACTCTCAAGTGAGCCCAAGTTGAGGATCCTTAGCACAGTCAGAAGGATTTGTCTGTATTTGGCTATGTTAAACACACTTAACTTCTGCTGGCTGCGATGTCAATGTCCCTGTTATACACTGGTCCTTCAATTAAGTGGATGTTGTTACATTATGTCATCTTGCCTCCATACAGTTAATTGCATGCTATTCTAAGAGGAAACTCTAATGTTATCTTGTTTTTCTTCTTTCCATATTTTTTTCATCTCATAGCAATGTTGAACTACAGAATGTGGTGTTAGACTCCAGTGCAGCCATGGGGAACAATGAACTTCAGGAGAAAGATGCCACTGGAGCCCTTGGCCACGATCTCAGCAATGGCAGCAGCAGCAATTTGGAAGCAGCTAGGCGCCTGGCTAAGCGCCTCTACCATCTGGACAGATTCAAACGCTCTGATGTGGCAAAACATTTGGGTAAAAAGTATGTGATGATATGAGTCCTTTGGCCACATTGTTCTTATTGCTGATTCTGGAGGGCTTCACTTTTGAGTGATAACCTTTGCTTATTTCTTTGCTTTTCTATAGCAATGAATTCAGCAAGCTTGTGGCTGAAGAGTATCTTAAATTTTTTGACTTCACAGGCATGACGCTGGACTATTCGCTCAGGTAAAATTCCACTTGTGGACTTTGTTTTGTTTAGTAACTAGTGTTGTCCTGATTTATGTGTCCTTTTTGGGGTGTAAGAAGGTGAAGAGAGGACTGCGATATATTTTGGGGACAGAGCTTTCCTCTTTTCTTTGGCTTGATGTGTTGCCATACTCTAGTGCTACTGGAGTGGTGGCACTTGGAGAGGGAAGTATTTGGGTAGACCTGCTTAGAAGATGGTCCTTGATACAGAGGAACTGGAGAAAAGTGTCCAGTCACTCTCAAAACAGGGGACTTGTAGTCTGCCAGGTGCTTTTGAGGAATTACGGTGTTGCTCACAGCTGATCTGCACAGACTTTCTGGCTGATGCTTTCTGGAGCTTACTCTGCTTTGCTGTAGTGTACTAAGGCCAGGGTTTGGTGTGACTTGGCAGCACCCCTCTCTGTGTCTCCCTGAGGCATCCAGAAATGTGTAGAACAGCAAAAGCTTCCATGTGGAAAAAGCTGCAGTGAGTTTGGTAACTGTTGGTGTGGGTGTTTGAAAACCCAGCCCTTCAATTTTCTTTCCTTTTTACACTGGAATCAGGCCTCAATACTGTTTATTTTCCGTACTTTTTTTCTGAAAGTCAAAACACCAAGTTTGTGTAGCAGTGGCCTGTTAGTGCAGTTGCTGGTGTTCTGATGTTTAAGGGGATTTAAATGAGTTTAAATCATTTGACTGAGGTTACTTAAGTGGGATTTTTTTTTCTAATGATACAAATCCAGGAGGTGTGCATGCACTTCTTAGCCCCCTTGCAAATGCATTTCCAGGGGTCTGATACCCTGAGATTATAGCAGATCCAGGGCACCACCTGCCAGCTGAAGGTGGTGGAAGTGGAACATGCCTGCACAAGCATGAACCACCTGGTCCTGAAGCAGGGGGAGCAGAGCCAAGGTAGAGCACCTGCTCAGCACAGGGTGGGAGCTGCTGGGCAGTGGGAGGTCTGCTGCTCATTCCAGGTTTTAGCACCCCTGAAGCATGATGCTAAATATACCCTTCTTTTAAATTGTGAAATCCAACACATAATTGCTTTGTGGCACATATTTAGGAGGTATCTGCTCCCTGTAGATCTCCTGTTAATATTAATAGTTATGACCTTCTCTAAAATGTGCCCAGGCTCATGTAGGACTTAAACAAGCCCGGGGGGTTGTTGAGGTTTTGAGAGCAGCTGCAGTAATTGCTGACTACATGCCCTGAGCATGCAGCAGCAGCTGGGGACAAAGAATCATCCTGAAGCCTGGGGAAACTGAGGCATGCTGCCTTGCGCTTGGCAGAGAGTGAGAGGTAACACTGCTGTTGTTGCTGGCTCGCTGACAAACTGTGGTTTATTTAGCACTTTGGAGGCAGCTGCCCAGATCCGTGCTACCTCCCAGCTGCGGGAGGCTGTTGTGCAGCATCAGGGAAAAGTCTGAGACCTGGGAAGGGTTGTTCCTTCACCGTCCACTCCCTGGATCCATGTTGCCCATGCACTTCCTGCGTGCATCTCTCGCAGCCTCTGCAGGACTACTGGAGGGGAGGAGTTGGGGTGGCTGCTCCAGCTCCTCTCAGTGTCCATTCTGGAGTCCCACCCTGGACATGGCGAGAGCAGTCTTCAGGCTGCCCAAGGAACTAGTTAGTAGGTTTCACTGGGAAAATGCTTTTGAAGGTGCTGGGATCCATCAGTGCTGGTCACCACCTCCTAAGGGCACAGGAGCAGGCAAATCCAAAATGTTGGATTGTCAGCAGACAAGGCTGAAGGCTAACTGGAATGACCAGGGATCTTCTGGAGCTAAGACAGAAAAATGTGTTTGTCCAGTGGGAGCAAGGTCAGGTGATGTGGGAAGAATACAAAGTTGCTGCTCACCACTCTAAAGAGAAAATTCCAGCTCACAAAGTTCAGTTGGAGTTGTACATGGCCAGTACTGTGTGGGACAACAAAAAGATATAAAAATAAGTGAATAGAAAAAGGCAGTGCAGAATGGCTCAGTGCCTTGAGCTGGAGGACTGTGGCTGTGAGAATGATAAACTCCCAGCTGACTCTGAACTTGTGTGGGATCTGCTGCTCCATCTGAATCCTCGTAAGTCTATGACGCCACATGGGATTCATCCAGAAATACTCAAAGAGCTGGCTGATGTCATTGTGAGGTCTCTCTCAATGATTTTGGAATGGTCTTGGGTATCTGGAGAGGTCCCAATTGACTGGAAACGGTCTAACCTTCAAGAAGAGCAAGAAGGATGATGCTGGATACTTCAGGCCTGTCAGTCTCATTTCAGTGCCTGGTAAAATTATGCAGAAGATTATTCTGGGAGGTACTTAAAAATACCTGAAGGTAGTTCAGTGATTGGTCACAGCCAGCACAGCTTCATGAGAGGAAAGTCCTGCTTGTCCAACCAAATTTACTTTTATGAGAGGGTAACCCACCTAGCTGATCAGGGGAAGCCAGTTAATGCAATTGTTTTTGATTTCATAAAGCTTTCAGTGCTGTTCTCCCAGGACTCTTCTGGAGAAAATGTCCAGTCCACAGCCGGATAAAGACATCCTGTAATGGGTGAGCAGCTGGCTCAGGGGTCGAGCACAGAGGGTTACAGTGAATGGGGTGACATGAGACTGGTGACCTGTCACTGGTGGGATTCCACAGGGCTCCACCTGAGGCCCTGTGCTGTTCAAGATCTTCATAAATGACTTAAACACAAGACTCGAACATATAGTAAGTAAGTTTGATGATACTAAACTGGGGAGGAGCCATTGACTCCTACAGGGAGACTTTGATGAATGAGAAGCCTGGGCAACTACCAACTGTGTGAAATTTAACAAGGGCAAGTGCTGGATTCTGCACCTGAGATAGACTGGGAAACGTGCTGGAGAGCAGCATTGTGGAAACGGACCAGGGAATCCTTGTGGAGGGCAGGTTGAATGAATCATTGTGCCCTGGCAGCCAGGAGGGCCAGCTGTGTCCTGGGATGCGTCAGGCACAGCATCACCAGCTGGGCAAGGGAGGGGATTGTCCCACTCTGCTCTGCACTGGGGCAACCTCACCTCCAGTGCTGGGTGCAGTTCTGGTGCCATCAATATGAGAAAGATACGAAGCTATCAGAAAGTATCCAAACAAGGCTACAAAGATGGTGAAGGGCCTGAGGGGAGGTCAGAGAAGGAGTGGCTGGGGTCACTTGGTCTGTTCAGGCTGGAGGAGACTGAAGGGAGACCTCATTGCATTTACAACTTCCTCACAAGAGGAAGAGGAGGGGCAGGCACTGATCTCTTCTCTGTGGTGACCTGTGACAGGACCCAAGGGAATGGCTTAAAGTTGTGTCAGGGAGGTTTTGGTTGGACATGAGAGAGAAGTTCTTCACGCAGAGGGTGATTGGTCACTGGAACAGGCTCCCCAGGGAAGTGGTCACAGCGCCAGCCTGACAGAGCTCAAAAAGTGTTTGGACAATGCTCCCAAGCACACGGTGTGATTCTTAGGGGTATCCTGTGCAGAGCCAGAAGTTGGACTTAGTGATTCTTGTTGAGTGCCTTCCAACTTAGGGTATTCTGTGTTCTCTGGTCTTCCTGGTGGGCAGAAACTCATCCCTGTGGCCCTTGGCTGCAGCATTGTGCTGTGAGAGTAAGGAAACTGCCTTGTTTATTTACCAGATACTCTTTCATCAGTTGCCTCTCCAAGTCAGCTTCCAAGGGTTAAGGGTGCTGTGGAGGAGGAGAAGGTGGAGGTCACTGGTGCCTGGCATGGGCAGGGAATGTTGCTGGAAAGAGCCCAGATTGGGGTAGGAGACAGAAAGATGGCTGATTCTCAAAATGTGCCTTGGGAGCTGTTGTGGATTTAGGAACAGTATTCCCCAATTTAATGTTCCCACTGAAACACTCCAACACATGTGCTACTTGCTCCTTTCCCCCTCCCACTGTCGTTGTGGTGTCTGGAGAGGAGAACTGGAGGCACAAAAGGCAAAGATCAAGGGTTGAGATAAGAAGAATTTACTGGAAACAGCAAATGAAACTAGAGAAATGAACAGTAATGGCAAGAGTATTAATAACAGAGTGTACAAGAGAGGTGAATGATTCACATGCAAGTGCTCGCCATGTGGAAACTAGCAATACCCTGACTGCTCTGCCGCACAACCCAACCAGAAGGGACTCTTTCCATGACCTGAGGTGATATGGAATAACCTCAGGCTCCTAGGCATGCCCGTCCTGGCTACTGCAAAAATTATCTGTCCCGGCCAGAATCAGGATGTTTTCTACCCCTTGTGCTATACCATCAATATTGCGTCCAGGTCCTACACCTCCCAGCTACATATATGTGTGTGTATATATATAAACACTAGCACGAGTGTCATTTTCATACTCAGTGGCTGTCCTTTCAAGATGTCTGTTGAGTTCATTTAGTCCATGACTGTAGGTTCTATGTGTTCTAGATGTCTTCCAGGACAGGAGGGCTGCTGTGCTGTTGGCTGGTTGCAATCTGCCTCAGGAGCTCATGACTGGTGAATGTGGAGCAGTCCATGTTCATTCTCCACAGTAGTTATGGCATACAGTGGCAGTGTCATTCAGCAAACAGTACCATACAATTCAACATTACAGACCGTTCTCACCCAGAAATTGAATCCCCTTGAGCTACACCTCATGTTTCCCTGTCCCTGTGCATTATCCACCAAGTGCCCTCAGATCCTTGAGCAAAACATATCCCATGGATGAATTTGCCTTTGCAAAAAGGCAGGACCAGTCCAGACCGTGTTTCCTAACACATTTCTCATACATACCACAGGGACTTTATCCCCTTCTATGGTGCATAGAAGTTTTGATTGGGCAGAGCCAGCTTGAATGGTAGAACCTCTTGTGTTAACTAACCAGGAGGCCTTTGCTAAGTGCAGATCCCCATCTTTGAAGGTGCCACCACCCATTGCTTTCAGTGTCATCTTTAACACTCCATTGTACTGTTCAGTTTTCTCAGAGGCTGGTGCATGATGGGCGGTATGTTATACCCACTCACTTCTGTGCTCTCTGGTCCGTGTGTCTGTGGGGCTGTTTTTGAAATGAGTCCCACTCTCTGACTCAGTTCTCTCTGGGGCACCATGTTGCCCCAGGAGTTGCGTCTTGAGGCCCAGGATGGTGTTCTGGGCAGGGGTGTGAAGCATGGGGTTCGTCTCCAGACATCCAGTGGTTCTTTCCACTGCTGTAAGCACACAGTGCTTGCCTTGGCGGGTTTGCAGCAGTGTGATGTAACTGATCTGCCAGGCCACCCCATGTTTGTGTTTCGACCATCATCCACCACAACAGAGAGGCTTTGCCCGCTTGGCCTGCTTGATCGCAGCTCATGTTCCACAGTTACGGATAACTGGGAGACAGCGTCCATGGCTTGATCACAAGCCTGCGTGTGTGTTGCATCTCTTCTCTGATGACCTGAGGTGTCTTGAGCCCACTGAACCAGAAATAATTCACTCGTACGTTGCCAGTCCAGATTAACCTGAGACACTTTAATCTTGGTGGCCTGGCCACCTCTCCATTTTTGCGATGTTCTTCAGCAGCCTGAGTCTTGGGCACCTGTGTATCTCATGATGTACACGATTCATCAGCCCAGGCATGTTTCCCTCTGTACTACCGACTGACCTGTCTCTGTCAGCCCAGCCACCCCAGCACAGCATTTGCCACCACCCATGAGTCAGTGTAGAGGTAGATTGCTGGCTGCTTTTCTCATTCAGTGATACCTAAAGCCAGCTGGACGGCTTTCAGCTCTGCAACCGGACTTGATCCACCTTGTCCTTCAGTACCTTCTCTGACTCGTCACAGAGGGCTCCATACAGCCGCTTTCCATTTTTGATTTGTCCCTGTGATACAAAAGGAACTGTCAGTAAAGAGAGGTATTGCTTTCATTTTCAGGTAGCTGATTGTATGGTGGGACCTCCTCAGCATCTGTCACCTTCTCTTCCTCCTTTGATGATGGTGGTCTGAAATTTTCACCTTCAGGCCAGTTAGTGATGACTTCCAAGATTGCTGGGTGATTGGGGTTTCCTATTCAAGCTTACTGTGTGGTTAGAGAAATCCAGTTACTCCACAGTGGCCTGTTGTGTTGCAGGGACTTTCCCTTTGAATATCCAGCCCAGCGCTGGCAGTTGGGGCACCAGGAGGATCTGTGCCAGTCACTTCTGAGGCAGCTGCAACCCCTTCACAAATTGCCAGTATCTCTGTTTCAGTGGGGGTGTAGCTGGCCTCAGATCCTTGTTACGTTGGAATGTTTGTATTCCCAACTCCAGAACACCAGGGGTCATTCTTGAGTCTCCATGTGTCCTTATTGCCAGAGACTCCAGGAAGGACCATTCTTCCTGGCTGCACTGTGGAACATATTTTTTACATTTTGTATTGTCCTGACTGGCCACTGCATGAACAATCTCCTGTTTAATTTGTTAAAAATCTTGGTTTTGTTCAGGACCCTGCTTGAAATCGTTCTTCTTTGGGATCACATGATAGAGAGGTTTTACGATCTGATTGTAATCTGAAATATGTCTCCTTCAAAAACTCACTGTGCCTAGGAAAACCTGTGTTTCCTTCTTGCTAGTTGGTGGGGACATAGCAGCTATTCCATTGACCATGTCCATTGAAATCTGATGACATCCATCTTGCCATTTTACTCCAAAATACTGAATTTTCTGGGCAGGTCCCTTGACTTTACTTTGCTGTATGGCAAAACTGGCCTTCAGGAAGATTTGGAGTGTCTTCTCTTTCTGAAAAACTCCTGCTGTGTTGCCGTGCGTGATCATGTCATCAATATATAGCAAGTATTCTAGGACCTCACCCTTTTCCTTACTTCCTTTTCCAGTGCAGTCTGGATCAGCCCACGGCAAATGGTGGGGCTGTTTCCACCCCTGGGGCAGTCAGTTGCAGGTGTATGGCCCACCCCTCCACATAAAAGCAAACTGTGGCCTGCACTCTGCTGCTAAAGGGATGGAGAAAAACATGTTAGCAATATCAGTAGTGGCACCACTTCGCTGCTTTGGACTCCAGCTTGTACTGAAGTCCCAGCATGCTGGGCACAGTGGCACTCAGTGGTGGTGTGACTTCATTCAGGCTATGACAGTCTGTCAGTCCCCACTTTCTACTGGGCTTACACACCGGCCATATAGGACTGTAAAGGGTGAATGAGTCTTGCTGACCACTCCCTGGCTCTCCAGTTCACAAATCATCTCATGGATGGGGGTCACAGAGTCCCAGGTGGTGCAGTATTGATGGCACAGCGATGTGGTAGCGACTGGTACCTGTTGCTCTTTGACCCTCAGCAGTCCCAAAACAGGGGGACCTCTGAGACATCAGGCAAGGTGTCTAATTTCCTCTGTCTCCACAGCAGCTATCCCAAAAGCTCTTTCAGGTTGAAATACCCTCTTTTGAGGTAACCTATGCTAAGGATGCACAGGGCCTCTGAGCCAGTCACAATGGGGTGCTTTTGCCATTCATTTCCAATCATGCTGTCTCCAGCTTCCAGTACAGTGAGCTGTTGGGATCCCACTGGCACCCCAGAAAGAAATGGCTTCTGTCCCCACATAGTTTGATGGTATCAGGGTACATCATGTGCTCATGTGACTAAAGCCTTACGCTCTTGTGTGTCTGATGTGCCAGGGCACTGGATCCACACAGTCCAAAAGATCCAGTTGTCCCTTTCTTCTACTTGATTGGGGTCTGTAGTTCTGGTAATAGTATGTGTTACTCACCTCTTGTAAATGTGATCTAGAGGTCCCTTCAAGAGGATCAGAAGTAACATCAGGCCTTATATTAAAAATGAACCCTGTCCTGGCTGGAATCAGGATAGGAACACAAAGTAGGAAGGACAGAGAAACCCTTCGAAGATTCACTTGTAGTTACTTGTGAATTGGGTTACTTGCAATACATTACGTGTGAAATTAAGTTATTACCAGGCAGATCACACTCTGTAAGGGTGTGAGATTGTTGCAAGTACAGCCTGTCTCTGACCTTACATCAGAGAGAAAAATTAAAGTTTATGCATCGAGACTAGATAGATGTGAATGTTCCAGCAATATATTCCATGCCTCTCAGATCTGGTGTTAGTTTCAGTCTCATGGGATATTTAAAAACTGTCTATTAGACACACATTCTCTATGTGTTCTTACTTCAGATCCAGAAATTTTGTGGTTTCAGTATTTTCTTAGAAGCATCCTGATAAATGAATGCAGAAGTTCATCTTTGGCTGTGAGACATATTTTTCTATCAGGAAGAACAGCAATGTGGTTAAGAGGAGGGATGGTCAATTATGAGAATAAAAGGGAAAAAAGATGTGTGTCCTCCCCACTTCTCTGCACAGGCTTGCTGGCTATATCCAGTGAGTGTGCCAGGCTGTGCACCAGCCCGGCACCCTGGGCTCTCACAAGCAAGAACCTCAGAAGGGCCAAGTTACTCCTCCTGCTGTTGAAGCTCAGTGGGAGATGTTGCGACTCTTCTGCCCTCTTGCCCAGGTATTTTCTGTAGGTTGGGTAGTCACATTCCTCCCTGACTGATGTGGTTCTGGCCACTCTGATAAGTGACCACACATTTGGTGTTAGCTGTGAGTGCTGTGCACTTGCTTGACTTCAGCACCTGGAGTAGCTTGTCTGATTTGGAGAGCAATACCAATGAAGTAAAGTCTAAAAAAAAAGTGCAGGAGTGGTGGGCAATTAATTAGAAGACGATAGGGAACATCCTGGATGTCTTGTCATGCATAAAGAATATGTGTTCCAATTCCCTGCCCAAAGAAAAAAATACTTAAAAGTAAGAATAGCTCTTTCAAATGGTGGAATTACTTACTATTTTGTATATTCTTCGGCTGAGACCAGTGGTAATTTAAGTCTTCCTTCATTTACTATAATGTTGGAGTTAATTGCACGCGGAATGATAGCCCAGTTTCCTAGAAAGGCTCCTTGGAACTGAATGTCTGATGTGTGCTTACATACTTCTTGCTGTGATGTGTGCTTTGCTCTGTGCACTGTATGAAGCAAAAAGAGATTTACTACCTTAATTTCACTTTTTTTCCCCACTGCTCTTTTAGGAGTTTCTTTAAAGCCTTTTCACTTATTGGAGAAACTCAGGAGCGAGAGAGAGTTTTAATCCACTTCTCCAGCAGATACTACCAGTGCAACCCAAACACTATTTCTTCTCAAGGTAACTTTGTTTCTGATACAAAGGTCTTTGCTCGGTGGTGTCGTCCTTCATTCTCACCTTCAATAGCACTTATGGTGTATGCCTGGAAAATGAAGCTATGTAGTACTGTACCACACTTTAGAGACTGTCTGTAGTAAGCATTGAAACTCTCATCAGGAAAGGTGTTCAGACCTCCTCAATATAAATCCTCAGTTGTAGCACCTCCAGGTATGAATGTCCTCAGTTGTGGTTTCTGGTCTCGCTGACTTTGGTGTGTGGTACTTGTACTCTGGTTGCATTCATTTGGACAAGAATAGGTCCCATGTCAGGTGGAAGAGAAGCTGTTTGTTTTCCATGCTCCATTCAGTGCTTGTGTCTGCATGCACTGGCATCAGGCATGCCAGTCCTTGCCAGTTGTGGGGGTGAATTTTGGGTGCTGTATTCAGACCCTGGCATGGTTTCATCTCGACTGGCTAACGTCAGTCAGAGTTATCCTCATTGCCAATGTTTTCAGTCAGCTTGGAAATAGATGAGGGAAACAAACAAGTACATAGATCAAACCTGAGAAAACTGGGAATGCAGAAGAGGACAAACTGTCTGGTGGCGTAACTGCTGTGCTCAGCCAGACATGCTGGCAGAGCCACGTGGCCCTGTGATTGCAGCACACGCTATTCACACACTGAAGGAGGAGGTTGAAAAAGGCAATCATGGGTTAGGCTGTACCTTTAGTTTCAAGTGTCAGAAAGAGCTGCTACATGTGGAGGTACCATTGCGCTTCCTTACCCCTTGCTTTGTGACCTACCCCTGTTGCAGTGAGATGATGTTTGGGCACTTTGTACCTGTTCAGCTTTACTGGCTGTCCTGCAGGGGAGGGGAGTAGAGTAAGACAGGATCTGCTCCTGCGCTCTCTCTTTCCTCTGCCTATTGCCTTTCTTATTTCAAGACCCTGTAGGCAGTCGGGTAGAATTATGTGCATCATGTCCAGACTGAAATAATGACTTGCCTGGTGATGTGGCTGCCTTACTCTAGTCCAGGGTGCAAGAGGGAAATTGTGACTTCGGACCCTGAGTAAGCATTTAGATCCTGCACACTTTGCCTGGGATCTTAGTACTGGGTGCTGTTTTGTATATATATATATGTATGTATATATGTATATATATATTTATATATATGTATATATGTATATATGTATATATATATGCATATATATATATATATTGCACCACAGTGTAAGAAAGTTACAAAGCTATCAAAAAGTATCCAGAAAAGGGATATGAAGATGGAGAAGGGTCTAGAGGGGAAGCCAAATGAGGAGCTGTGAGATAACTTAGTTTCCTGAGCCTGGAGAGGGGGAGACTGAGGGGAGACCTTATTGCAGTCTACAGCTTCCTCATGAGGGGAGGAGGAGGGGCAAACAGTGATCTCTTCAGTGTGGAGAAGAGATCATGTGGTGACCTGTGACAGGGGTGAGAGAGAATGGCTTAGAGTTGTTTCAGGGGAGGTTTGGGTTGGATATCAGGTTCTCCCAGAGGGTGGTTGAGCACTGGAACAGGCTCCCAGGGAAGTAGTCACAGCATGAGCCTGACAGAGTTCAAGAAGTGTTTGGACAATGCTCTCAAGCACATGGTGTGATTGTTAGGGATGTCCTGTGCAGAGCCAGAAGCTGGACTCCATGATCATTGTAGGGTGCCTTCTAAACTTGCTTGGAAAGTTTATTTTAAAAGAGCTTAAAGTACTAGTACTTTTCCCTGAGGTGGGCACAAAGAAGAACTTGACAAAGTTCCCAGGATGTTCAAAACCAAACTTTACTAGCAAACCTTAGAAGATCAGGAAACTGGAAAAATTTAAAACAAACATTCAATAAAAAGAAGGCATTTCACAGAGCATGACTTAGCAAACTTTACTCATCCAACCTTAATTACCCATATTTCAGAAAATGGAAATTACTTGTAGAAAAGAAGAGATGAAAGAAAGAGAGAAAACCAAGATATAGCTACTGCCCTGGACCTTGGTGGTTTCAGCTTCCATAAAATCCAAATACAATGGGGACACAATCACACATCCTGGGGTCTGCTCTGGCCTCCTGTGGCAAGCAACCCCCATCGGAGGCTTCCAGTCATCTGGCCACCCTGGGGCTTGACTGGGGCTCCAGGGCAGGGTGTTGGGCATTGCTTTCAGTGTGCCAGGAATTGGTGGAAGTTCTGGACTAGAGGCTCCAGAGGGGGGTGGCATGTGGAGCAGTGCACCATCCCATTTTTTTCAGCGCTACTCCCTCTACACACACATAGCAGTTGTTTTGAGTCAGTAATAATTCTTTTCTCAGACCTTCAGTCTCTCAGACTTTCCAACTAACTGTATTCTCTGGTTCTATGAATCTGACTTATTGCTGTGGGCCTTGGCCACAGGCTTAGAAACCCCTGGAGTCCTCTCTACCCAACGTGGAGCCAAGGCAGCATAAATAACTGACTGTGCTTCTCCAAAATTAAGTCTAATTCAGCTCTGAATGAGGACTGAGATGGGGGGAAGAAAAACAGAATACCCTGCTGTACCCACTCTTGACACAAGAATGAATGTATTTTACTTTTCCCTTTCTGCATTGAAGTAAATGAAGAAGGTGTTCATTCAGACTGTGGTATTGGTATTAGCAAGCTAAGAGTGATAGCATGATTTCCTGTCTTGTTTGCTTCATCCGTGGGTGCTGCAAGACAGTTTTGACAGTTACTAAAAGATAAAAGAGAGACAATTCTGGTTTGGCAGCTGTGTGATGACCTCATTGTTCATTTATTTAATTATGTGTATTTCTTGATAAAATAGATTCTTATAAAAGGAACAGACTCAATTAGTCTACGAGGCTCAGTTTCAGCTTCTTAAAGGTCCATATGTGGTTTTGCATGTGACTCTGGTTATGTCTCTTTCTGCAGATGGAGTTCACTGTCTCACGTGTGCCATGATGCTGCTTAACACAGACCTGCATGGCCATGTGAGTATGCACAGCTTTGTGTAGACTTCTATCCACACCGTGCTGGGATGGGGTGGTTTTCTGGCAGTCCGTGTTCTGGTGGCCTTCTTCTAAAGCCCCTGCAGACATCAAGCAGTGAGAAGGCTGCACTCCCAGGCTGTTGTCCTGGATGGACCTTTCCAGCATGCCTTGATCAGTCATGTGTAAGCTGGCATTCTGCCTGGCTTTGCCATAATGCCTGAGCATACTCCTTGTCCTCAGGCCCATCTTTCTGGTTTGCTTACCATCCTTTCTGCAGCAGGCCCTGACCAGGAAGCTGTGCTTGGAATTAGCTTCCCCTTTACAGTATGTATAAACATGTGGGAAGGCAGAATAAAGACAGGAGGTGAAGAAGTTTGGGAAAGGTCACAAAGGGAAAGTGATGTTTGCAGGCATCCAGTTGCAGGGGGCAGACCTGGTGGAACCAGAGTTTTGCACAGATAAATCATGGGTGTACTCAGAGCCAAGAGAGTGGAAAGGGGCATGTGGGCATGCTGAGTGGCAGTCATGTGTTCCTGCACTGCACACCTCTACCCACTGCCTGCCCAGGGGAAATAGCATTCTGGTTTGAGTCCTCTTAGTCACGCTGCTGCAGGGTGCCAGCAGCCTTAGGATGGGTATTTCAGCACCCATGGTGCAATACACCTGCTATGCAAGGTATTCCCGTGCTGATGGGAGGCTTCCTCTGCCCTGGGGTTAGGATGGAGTGGATAAAAACACAGGGAGCATGACATGATAGTGTGCAAAAGCAGTGGCTTCAGTCAGGTGGATCCAGGGCTTCTCTCTGGCCATCCACTGCACTTGCAAGAGCTCTTCCAGGAGGGTATCCCTTGGGAACTTTTACACATTGAGGGTGCTGGGTCAGGCAGCAGGACATGGAGGCACCCTGGGTCTGTCTAAAAGGGCTGCTCAGCCCCTGTGGGTGTGGGTAATAGAACCAAGACTTGTGTGTTCACTAGGAGTTTTGAGACCTACCTCCCATTAATTGAATGCCTTTGTCTGAAGGTTGTGGAAGCAGGAGAGGAAAGGGAGTTGTGAAGAATTTTTTTCTCTGTAGGCTTCGCCTTCCCTACTGAATGGTGTGTCAGTCACTTGTGAGGGTGATTGGGGGTGCAAGAATGTGCCTCAGTTTGTCTCTTAGCACACATGGCTTCTCTTGAGCACACCTGAGTCTTTCTGCACAGGCATCCCACTCCCCAGAGCGATGAGCAGCCTGGGGTTCCTGCTTTCCAGTCTGCCTGGCCTCACAGTCCAGGGAGGGAAACCAAATGGTCACGCATCAGCCTGACAGCTGCAGTGCTTTAGTGGGCCCTACTGTCTTCAGAAGTACTGGAGTAAATGATCTGGCACTGTCCCGTCACTGCTGCTGCCAGCTCTGGTTGTTGCACTGTGTAACTTTGGAGGCTCATCCCACTGGCAGTTGACAGTGTGTTGTTATGTATATGCAGCTGTAGTATTTGCCAGACTGTTCATATTATGTCCATGGGTGTGTCATCATGTTCCCTCCAACCCCTCTGATTTCCTGTAATTTTGGTTTTCCTCTTACTGCTTTGCATTTTTCCACATAGGTGGTAAGTTCAGTGTTTTTGACTTGGAATGCAGCCCTTGCCGATATGCCTAATTGCCTGTTTCCTAACAAAGATAGTGCTTTGCCCCATCCTTACCAGGATTCTGCTAGAGCAGGAAGCAAATGAGTCACAGGGCTTGTCTACACTGAGCTCTATTTGTTACTGACATGCTGATCATAAGCACAGACACTTCTATTTCACAATAAGCTCCACTGCTTGTAGGGCTGTAATGCAGCTGCTCTGCCTTCGGTTCACACTTGCCTTTAACTCTTGTAGACGAACTCTTACTTATCCCCTCTATTTTCCCTGTCTTGCCACACTTTGTTCTATTTGTAACTAAACAATTTTTGCTAGGTGTGTCTTGGAAATGCATGCTTGCTTCTCTGCACAGAGGCCATCACCCACTCTGGTGCTAGAGAGTTTTGAGGTAGCTCTAGACCACCAGGCACATCTTCTGGAACCTCTGTGGCACTGTATGGAGATACTAGCTTTGGTCCTGTGGCAAAACAGCCATTTGTCTCCATTGCCACATTGCTGTTGGTTTTGGTCAGCATGGGGAAGCTGCAAACTGTTGTGTGGAAGAAACAAGTGGAAGCAGGCTGAAGTTGCAGTGAGAAAGGAAAGTACCTGCAAGTCTAGTAGACCAGCTTCAGCCTGCACCTAAAGACTGAAGTTATGAGCTGTGTTCTATAAGCTTTGCAAGCAGAGAGTCAGGGTACAGCCAGTCTGTGTTGTCAGGAGCCATCCTGTTGTGGGAAGTCATGCATTGTTCCAGGGTTACTGCTTGCCTTCTTTCTGTGGCTTTGTGCAGGCTGCAGGCTATGAGATCTTCCTTATTGGCTAGGTGAGGCTGACGGTCAAGATTTGGTGGTTTTCCATCTTTCCTGATGATACATTATGGAAGGGAAATATAGGATGTGCTATCATGTAACTCTTAACATCAAATGATCTGTATTACCAACTGGTGGCCTTTCTTCGGCTCCTGTGTTAATTTGGGCTCCTGCTCCTAGCCCAAGACAAAGCTCACACAGAGCTCTTCTGCTGTATTTCTGCAGACAAAGCATGTCCTGATAGTGGAGAAGTTGTCTTCACCTCCATCTCCTGACTGACAGTGGTGCCATCCTCAAAGATACCATGACCATCACAGAGCCCCATTTTTCCCTCTGTCTTTACCATATTTCACAGCTCATCTCAGGCTGATTTCCTTTCCTTGGATTCTTTGGTGTCCTTTTTCATCAGTGCAGAGTTGTAATTGCTGCCCACTCACAAGGTTCCCACATGTGAAGCAGGGGACTTCTAGCACCTGGGGGACCAAGTACAGACACTTCCTCTGAGGGATGATGGAGACTAGCATTCAAGAGTAGTTTAGGGCAGCCTCAGGCATCTGGATGTAGTTTGGCTCCTACAGGGACATAACTGTTCCTTTCCCATTTGTGGCTTGTTTGGGTAACTTACAGTCTGAGACTTAGACAGGAAGAGAGAGAAAAGAGAGCAAGCCTATGGAAATGTCCAAGCAGCCTCAGCCTGTGAATCAGAAAAGGTAATGGCCACTCCTGGGCATCGCACTCCAACTCAGGGCAGTTGCCACTGAAAGGGAGCATTGCAAATTTTAAGAGAAGTGTTTGGAAGGGGCCTCAGTCACATGTTATGAGTAATTTCATGAATGCTTTCTTATTGCTGCCTACCTTGGGCTTAAAGGAGAGCAGGAAGATGTATTTAATTTGATTTTGCTCATTCCTGTTATTTTGGAAAGCAGCAGG
>NW_008239104.1:895874-897627 GCF_000691975.1 Corvus brachyrhynchos
CAGAACATTGGGAAAAAGATGACCTGCCAAGAGTTCGTTGCTAACCTCCAGGGGATGAACGATGGCAAAGACTTCCCAAGAGGGCTCTTGAAGGTAAGGAATTAACTGCAGAATGTGGATTTCATTTTTTTCTGAAGGATGGTTCAAAACAGGACACCCATCTTGCATTTTCTGAATCTTAATTGTCAAACATGACAAGTGATGGGCACGTTTCTTCTCCCAGAGCATACATAATATATACAGTGTTTATTCTGTTGTTTTCCCTCTTGCCTTGATTTGATAGTGAAGGAGACTCTCTGCAGCACAGAGCGGTGAGACTGAGCTGCAGCAGGTCTGGCCCCAGAGCTGTGGGCCTTGTAAACTCCTGTGGCTATGCCAACCCAGAGTGCTGTCTCCTGATTACAGTGGACAGAAGCAGCCAGTTGGCTCTGCCTGCAAATACATAAGGGCTAAGTCTGATCTCTGTGTACTATCTGGAAGGCGTGTGTGTTTTTTCATCAAAGGTGCTCTGGGGTATTCAGATTAGAGCTGGAGATGTAATTTCAGATTATAATGTGCTGTCTGGCACAGGCTGCATTGCTTCAGCTTTTGTTCATTAAGTTTGTGCCAGGAGTTAAATCTGAAAAATGCGGGAAGAGGCTGAGCAGGACAAACCTTGTTTTATTGTCAATAATAATGAGACTGTTTCACTTTTTTTTCGTCTGATTGCTAGC
Organism: Corvus brachyrhynchos; assembly: GCF_000691975.1. Classification (NCBI taxonomy): domain Eukaryota; kingdom Metazoa; phylum Chordata; class Aves; order Passeriformes; family Corvidae; genus Corvus; species Corvus brachyrhynchos. Next base: position 896,588 of record NW_008239104.1, read on the forward strand.
GTGAAACAGCACTTTGAATGAAGACAGATGTACATACACTGGAGTTCATAATTTATTCATTTTGTTGTAGTGGAAATAAAAATAAGAAGCTGGTGCATCTGAGTGCTGACCCAATGCCTATTGAAGTAAACCAAATGAGTTGCCATCTCTTCTGTGGGTTTTGTGTCAGGCCCATTGTGAAATACAGATGTACCTGCATAGGTGAATGGGGCAGAGTTTGTCTTCTAGTCTTGGTAATATCTTCATTTTCTTCAGCCTCTTCAGGGAGCTCTTTGTTGGGCCCTCCTGCCTCAGTTCTTACTAAGCAGTTGGAAATATAAACTCAACCCCCCCTTTATTTTAATGTCTTTAATTTTTGAATCTGTATACAGAGTATTCATCTGTCAGCAGCCACACTTAAATTTTTTTTCCCCCAAGGAATCTCATTTCTCAGTTTGCCATAGAGGGATATGTTGAGATTAATTTGCAGGCTAATTACAGCCCTTACTGAATAAATAGATCTCCAGATTGTGTTTAAATAACCTTCTAAGTGTACTGACAAGAGACTTCCACTGGTGCTCACCTGCTGTTTGTTTTCATGCTTACAGAATTATGCAGTTGGGGCTGTACCTTGGTGTTCAGTGCTCACCTGCTAATGCTAGGGATGTCTGACTGTTCACCCAAAGCAAATACCAGGGCTCAGGATTTTTTGGATGTAGACAGACGGAAGAAGTTCAGTGTTGCTGTCCCACTTCGCTTAAGGCTTTCTGCACTTTTCTGTGTGCTGCCTTGATGTCTTTGGGACAGAGGTGGCGCCTAGCTTTGGTTTCTCATCTGGCTTGTCTGAAGATTTAATGAACTGACCCTTGTTTTTTCATTTATCAGTGGAGGGTAGTGGAGTGGGTAGAGTGATTGTGTGTGAACTACTGTGTTCACAGCAGCCATGCTGCCACTAAATGTGCGATTACAAAGACTTAGTGGAAATTAATTTTGCATTTATCTCAGTAAATTAAATCCACAGCGCGCTGCTCCACAGCACCAAAGTGTGTGTGTGTTGCTGC
>NW_008239104.1:897712-917606 GCF_000691975.1 Corvus brachyrhynchos
GGGAGTGAGGTCCTGAGCACCCACTGGTGAGTAATGCAGACCTGTGGTGAAGCAAGTGGGCTTTTCTGCCTCTGCAGGCTCCCCGTGTTCTCCTTGTGGCCTTGCTGCATCCCTGTATGAAGCTCTGCAACTCTGCTGAGCCTGAGCAAAGCTGAGCAGTGGTGGAGGAGAAGGAGGGCCAGGGAGAGTTGAGTGTTTATCCAGGGCTTGTGAAGCTCTGTGCAGCATTTTCTGTGGATCCAGTTCCCAGATTCAGGGGTGCAAATGCAAATGCTTGGGCTTATCCAGGACAGCTGACTGACAGGCATCAGTCAAACGTTGTCTTCAGTCAATCCCTTCACCCTGAGTGCAGAGTGTGGCCCTGAGTGTTTTGTCTGGGTAGGAAAATAGCACACCAAGGGCCATACATCAACATGTGAGGAGGGACACACTTCCGTGTGACCAGTCTCAGAAAACTTGGGACATCAGATCAAGTTAGTTCTTTCTTTCCACCTCTGTGGGGGAGCTAACTTTTATTAAGTTTTTTTCCAACAATGAGAACACTTTTGGTAAAAACCACAAGGTCTTCACAACCTGATTCTCTGTGTGTCACTAGTTGTGCTTTGAGAACAGATATTTCACTGTGGTGTGAAAGTAGAAATGAGAAATGCTAATATGATCTTGCTCACCTTGTATCTTGCTGTCTGTTCATTTAAACCTGAGAGGAGTTTTGCTTTTGTACACCCATCTGCACAAGGATTCATTGCCTTTCCTTTTTCCTCACTCCTTTAGTCAGATCTGAGGTTGCTTTTAAAGTTGGAACCTGTATAGGCAAGTGTGCCAAACTGTGATTAAAAGTGCACTTCTCCCCATGGGGTCTGCTTGTATTCATGTATTCATCATATATATATATCTATCTATATATGTATATGTAGAAAGAGAAGCCATGGCTAGAATCGCCTTCCTTGGAAAGAGAACAAAATCAGTCTGACATTTTGGCAGCATCAAGAACCTCATTACAGTGTAGGAGTGGTTTCTTTCTCATGTGCTCACACCAGCTTTAACACGCTGTAGTGATACCATCTTCACAGTGATATGCTAGGGAATTGTATTGTGTGACCATAGCCTTCTTCAAAGCTGGACTTCACAAGATTTTCTGGAATGAGAAGGAGATTCGCTTGGAAACAGCCTAACTTTGGCCATACATTCTTCTTCAATTCCTGCAGGCAGTGTGGTCCCCACAAATAAAGTGCTGGTATGGTGCTGGCCACTATGTTTTCCTCTTGCCGTCTTGAGACAAGGTGTGTGGGAGTCCACTCAAGGAAGGTGGCAGTAACAAGGCCTTTCATATGTAAGGAGAGAAAATGTCTTCTGTGGTCCACAGAGAGCCTGCAAGAGGGCATCACTGAGGAAATGGATCCCTGCTTATGTTAGGCAGTGTTCTGGAAGGGGTACTCTGTTGTTAGGCTGTGTGCAAAGTACCACCTGTTCTGCATAAGTAAATGTCCTCTGCAATTACAGTGTCCAAGACACCTCATTCGTGGAATCAGGGGCATTACCCAACCGCTGACATGGGCTGACTGGTGGTAGTGCTGCCCTGTGACATGAACACTGGATGTGGGGAAGTCTTCTGGCAGGAGGTGGTAGCTCTTCACTGACCCATTGTACTCTCTGGGAACCTCCATCATGCTGAGGTACTTGATGCTCTCTAGGGACTTGGCTAGAGTCATCCTGTCAGGGGCTGCTGATGGAGATAAAATGCCAATCCTGCATAAAAGATCTGCTTTTTCTCAAAGGCTGTTTTTTGGGTAGGCCTTATCTCCTGCAGAAACACTGTAATGAAGTGACCAAATTAACTTGGAGTTGCTGGTGCTGAACTGTTCTGAAGAACCAGTCCTCCTTAATTTCCTAAACAATCTGAATTCTTGATCAGGATTCCTGGGATATACAATTTCCTGTAGAAGCTGTGAAGTAGGATTTATCTCATATTGCTATCAGTTCCCTGCACTTTAATTAAGGGGTTTTTTTGCCACTGTCTTTCTGCCTTCTCTCTCTCTCCCTCTCTTTTTTTAATTCCCTTTGAAAGCCCTCCAAAGCAAACACTCAATTTAAAGACAATTACTGGCATCTTACTTCATCCATTCCAATCATTTCAGGTATTTAGCGGAGAGAAGAGAATGAGTATCAGGTGGATAACTTCTCCCTGCACACCCTCAGCCCCGCCTTTACAGAGAGGAACTCACACTAATTGGACTGCTGTGTACGCCCTAATTGCTCTCATCAGCAGTCTCCGTACTTCATCCATTTTGTGGTTTTTTGGCAAGAAATTTCCACCTTCGAGGGAAACCTAATGGAATTGGAGAGATGAGAGCATGTGACAGCATGCCAAAATGGCCCCAGGAGGACTGCATTGGCTGCTGTAACACCCTGCAGCAGTGGGCAGAGGAGGGAGAGGACCAAGTGTCTTTGCTCAACTGAATAACACAGAGCTCTGCCTCCTTTTTTCTTCCCCAAAATAAAGTTTATCCTCTTAACAATACTTCCGTTGGAAATAGTATTTCTGGGCTATTTCTTATCTGTATGAAATGGAAGATCTGTTACCGAAGGCCCCTTTCAGCTGCTAGGAGACAACAGAGTCTAATCTGGCAGTATAAAAGTCAGGGAATGCAGGACAAAATCATTAATCCTTGTCTTAAATAGTTGTTTGTGAGAGCATACTTTACTTTCCCTCTCTGAGGAGCCACAGATCTATAGTGACTGGAGGGAACACCCAGCTTGCCTTTACTCCTCCCCATCCTTGCTGCGAACCTTCCTGCCATGATAACCTTTGTTTCCTTCAGCTTAGAGGTTTTTGGGTGTTGTCATTTGTCCTATTCAAGAGTAATACCCACTTAAAGCATATATGTGCAGAACTATGAATTGGACCAGGTTATGATGGTGTGTGTTTTGCTTTGTGTCCTTCGAATTACACAGATTCCTGACACCTTCCTGCCCTGCTGAAATGCAAATATATTTTTGTTTTGCATTTCAGGAACTTAATTCAATGCATATAAAAAGAAAAATCTGTAATCTATATATTTTTTTCTCAAGTCAAATAAACCCAGATACTGAGTTGAAGAAAGCCTCATAATAGCAAGAGCCTAATACCAACTGTGTCTCTGAGCAGGCAAATCAGAACTTTAAACAAGGCTTAAAATATAAAATTTTGTAAAGGTGATCCAAGAATAAGGATTGCTCTGCAAAAGTCCAGGGGTGGTACTAGGGATTGCTTATCTTATTAGGAGGCAGGCTGGATTTCAGGATGGACCTGTTTCTGCTTTCACAATCGCATTTCTCTGAATTATTTTTGCTCCTTCAACCTTTCACCTCTTTACTTTCCAATTGTTACTCAAAAGATCTCACCTAGCCTACCGGGCTTTTGTGTCAGCAAGGAATGAAACCCAAGCAGAGTCAGCTAAGAATTTCCATTACTACTGGCTGCAATTATGTGGCTCAATACCAGATTCATAATGAATGTTTGGGGGGTTAATTTTCATCCGTGGAGGCAAGCTCTCTAGTGTCTTGTTCAGGTTGATCAGACAAGGGAATTATTTGATGTTTGGCTTCTCCAGCCTGTCAGATAGCCAAGGCTGTCACTTGTCTCCCACTGTAACTGAAATGCATAGCAGCTCCCAAGGATGAATGTCAGCTGTCAAGTGTGGAGGATACAGACTGGTAGTCTCCAGGAATGATGCACTTTGCCACTTCAAAATAGGGATTTTGGACCCTTTTCAGGCTGGGAAATCTCTAATACAATGTCACACATACATTTTGGTCCCTATGACATATTACTCCCACCTCCATGTAGGTAGACAACAAATTCTGAAAAACATTCTTTGATCTTCCACCCACTGATCTGCTTGAAATTTAAGTTCTGTGCTGCATCTCAAGGGAAGGAGAAGTAGGAATATAATTTATACCATATTTAAAAAAAAAAAAAAAAGAAGAAATGAGAACATTCCTTCCACCACCTTTATATTTATATTGCTGTATAAATCTTTGTTATTCCTTCCTTCTGTTTGTCACTACACTTTCCAAATAACATTGGACTCTTCTCTCTCTGACCCAGTTACAGTGTTTTCTGTCAAACAAGAGCATTAGGCTAGTCCTTAAATTTAGATTTTTTTTTTCTCCTTTCCTGTGATGTTAAATGGAATATTTAGTTTCCTCTGAGGTTGCTTTCTTGGATTAATAAGTATTCACAAGATCCTTGTACAAAAGTGGGGCAAATCTAAGGCACCAGTTTTCTGTCCTGTTGACAGATGGGTTCTGGAATGTGTCATGAGATGTAGAAAGGATTTCACCTGCTTTTGGTGCAAGATAGCTGGACATGACTCCATTGGCAGATGGAATTGTGGAGAAAAGGGATGTCGAAGGCTATGCCTGTTTTTCCTCCTTTTACTGCAATGCCTACAGCCACAGGTGGCAGCCACTTGAAACCTGTGTGGATCTCAGAGTGGCCTCAGTTTCCTTCCTCTCCCACTCTTCTCCCACTTCTCCCCCTTCTCCCCCTTCCATTTGCCCTTTTCCTTCCTTCCCCCACGTCCTCACCACTCCCCTGCCATTTCCTTGTCCTCCTCTTCCTTTTCCCTTTTTGCTTTTTGTTGTGTTTGATGTTTGTAAGAAGCCTTGGAGGGTGATTGGTTTTGGTTTGGTTTGGGTCGGGTTTCTTTTGTTTGTTTGTTCATGTCTTTGTTTTTAATGCGGATCTCTAGGGGAATGGTGAGGGGTTTATTTCAGTGGTGTTGACTCTAAGCATGCTCACCTCACTGAAGGGACAGAGGCAGAGGTTGTTTGCAGCTGATCTGAGATGGTTTGTAGGCTTTGCAGCAGTTCTTGAATCACTTTCCTGTGGGTTTCTGTCACAGCTATGCAGAATTTTAGGGGTTTGATGCTTTTATGGATTTGTTTGAAGTGCTGTTGTTTTCTATAGCTACATTTGACAGCTTTAAGTTAAGGAACTTGGTGGTCTGTGTTAGTTGGTGCCTACTATATGGCTCACTTAATTTCTGTGAGCTCTGTTGGCACCAGATGATAATTCCTAAAAGGAGGAATTCAAGAGGAGGAGCTATTTCCCTTGGATACTATAGTGCTTTGCCAGGAAGTAGAACAGCTAGTCTGTGAAACAGCTGTTTTCAGATCTGCTGCAAGGAACATAAGGATGGCTAAAGGCATCTCTTCACTTGCAGTGCTAATCAGGATAACAGGGTGCAGGATTTCTTTGCATCCCTGTTGTTATCCAATGGCTTGTTTTCATTAAATCTGTGATCTCCTATCATTCTCAGCAGGGCACTTACCTTAGGAGTGGTTTCTTTTGGCACAAGATGGAGCACGAATCCCAGAGAGATACAGTGATACCAGGATTGATTTGATTTTCCACCAGCCATTGTGGTTTTGTCATTCTCACTTCTAGGTGCTTGTTGATGTAAAAAGTCAGTTGCAAAGACTTGTGCTGTGACCATGAGCCTGCTGGTTGTGGATGTGCTTTTAGCCTTCCTCTCCTGTAACCTAGAACAGAGGTAGTTCAGTTCCCTTCATGCAGTCATCCATCATTCTCCCACCATGCCAGCTCTTACCCTGCTAGGATTCCTGTTGACCTGGTTGCTTATGCATTTAGAAATGAAGTCGTTGCTTTAGTATTTCTGCTGCTCACAGGAGACATTTAGATTTAATCTTGATTGTCATCTCCCCCTAGTCAGCAGACCTAAGAAATCATTATCTTAATATTACAGGAATGTTACTGTTGATCAGTTTTAAGCTCTAGTTCTGTAGCGCCATTGTATATGAGTAGCTTATCTGTCAGAATTAACTTTCCCCTCCCCTTCCAAGAAGGAGAAGAAAAAAAAAAAGATGAAGAAAGAAGGAAAGGTGAAGGATGAAGGAAAGATTTAATGTTGTTTATTTTACAAACAGTATTTAGTGGCAGCATTAAATAGTTCTACCTTTCTGTTCTACACAAATACATTACTGTCTTTTGAGGGTATATTTTAAGTAATTGATATGTCCATCTTTATGTATTTTGTCAGTTTGTGTTTGTATTTGTCATTGACAGGCTTAAATGATGCTAATGGATTCCTGTGACTTTGATGACATTGGAGTTCTTTAGATAGAGTAAGGTGGTCCTTAGGTTTGTACCCCAAAAGCCAATATTGAATTCTACAGTTTTTCTTCTTGTGGTGTTGATTTGCCGAATCACATTAGGAGGACCAAGCAAGGACTGAGTATGTTTTGCCTCCCCGGAAAACTTGACTGGTGGGAGGAGCAGATGGAAAGGAGCTTATTTCAGGGTAAGCTGGAACAGCTGCGCATTTCCTCTATGGGTAGTGGGGTCTGACCTAGTGCCTTGTGACAAGAGAAGAGCTTTTGTGTGGCTTTAAAAGGATGAGATGGAAGGAATAATAGAGACTCTGGTTTTCTGCTCTGCATCTGTTTTGACCCTCAGTTCAAAATATTCCTAAAAGGTTTGTTCCTCAGAGGAACTGATAGGGAAGGTCCCTAGATAGGGTCACAATCCTTTTGATCACCCCAATGGTGTCACTGACTAAATGAATATTTACATTCTGCCCCTTTCCTACCACCTCTTTGCTAACTTCTGAACAAGAGGAAGATCATGAATTCTTGACACACTTGGAGGGTCCCCTGGGTGTGGTCAGCTTTGATTCTTCTGATACTGCACAGCTAATTCAGCCCCTCTTTAAAAACATCCCTTCTATCCCTCTATTTATGTTAACAGCCCACTTCTGGCTCAGAAATCCCTGTTGCTCAGTTACAAACATAAATCAATCCTGTGTACATACTAATTTCTAAAATGGTGGGTCTTCTCAAATGTTGAAGAATGGTCTTTCCCCAGGACACAGTCAGTGTGTACACAGAATACTGGCTCAGTCAGGAGTACAAGATTGTATTATCACTTGCAGATGAAAATTAGGGACACTGATGAAATCTAAACTGAATCACACATCTGAAGACATTTAAGGCTTCAATTGCATAACCTCAGGAGGCTCTCTTTGGGAGAGTGTGAGCCGAGAAGTTTTTTCCGTATTCAGTTGAAAAAAAGAAGAAAGAACATTCTCTTGCCCTTGGAGCTTTGGACTCCAAGAAACAGACTTGTTCCTTTCTGAAGTAAGGAACAAGTCCTACCTGAGGATCTGCTAACTTCAGCTCAGGGAATGCTTAGATGAACTGCTACAATTAGGCAGCAGTGATGGTACTGTGGGTGACGGAAGAGAAATACTGCTTTGATTCAGTCTAGCTTGTGTTTAATAATAAAATTGCTCTGTGTAATTGACACTGGCCTAGGTCTGTGTGTGATATTTAGGGAGTATAATTATTTTAGATGTGTTGAGGGTGCCTGGGGAGTTGGCCTTATTCTGAGAGCAAGAATAATCTGCTAGGCAGGGGACTGCTAGGATAGAAAGCGATTTGTGGCCATTTACGTAGCACCTGTCAGGACCTGCTGCTTAGCTCATCTGGAGTGGTTTGACTGCAGTGCAAATTTCCTCTAAGAAGAGATTTTCTTTGAAAAGCTTTTCCGCAAGCAGTGGATAATTTCACATGGGTTAAGTAACATAAAACCTTTTTTGGGAAGTGGCAGAAGTAACTTAGAGCATGCTTGTTGCTAGAAAAAAGGGTTCCTTTCAGTTATCCTCTAGCAATGACAGTTTGTGTCAAAAAGGGGCACATTTGGGATTTGATCTTAATGTGTGAGGTAGGGATGGGCTTGCTAGATCTGACTGTTGTGGAAATGAAAATGTATTTTTCTTGTTGGCCAGAAGGGAAGAAATCTGTGCCTCAAGCAGGATGGAGGCAGAATCTGTGAGGAATCAGAAGTTTCTCACCCCGGGGACAGTTTCTGTGTTGATATTTAGGTTAGTTGTTCCCTGTTCCACTGACCATTGTCCTTCAGCATGGCCCACACCTGTTGCAGTCTGTGGGAAGGCTATGCACCTTGTAGCATCCTTGGGGGCAACATGAGCAAAGGGTTAATGCTGTCAGAGGCTGCTGCACGCTGGGAAGACAGCAGCATCTTTTATGAGCAAAAACGCACCTAGGACCATCATGTGGCTGTCTAGCCATTTGCCCTGTAAGGATGTAAATTCCTGATTGCAAGAGACTGGGAAGATGTAACCAGGGCAAAAGTCCACTCAGTTAATGTGCATCTTATTTAGCCTTAGGTGCTGTTGGGCAGACGACATAGGGTGAGCAAACTCTCACTTTGCCTTCGCATGGCTTGGCAGAATAGAATGGGACTGAGATGTGAATGGAGACTGGAGCCTCTTCAGCCAGCTTTTGACTGGCTGATGTATCTCAGCACAGGACATTAACATCAGCATGCCAGGGCAGCCCTGCCTCATTGCTCTGTGTGTGCACAGACTTGCTCCCTGTGTGTCGTGGTGTGAGTGGGATGAGAGCTCTTGTGTCCTCCCAGACCCCAACACCACTGCTGCTGTCCTTGCCCTGCCTGGTGATATGGTGGCGTGGGGCAGGTTGCTGTACCTGGTCTTAGCCTGCAGCACGGGAGCATTGCTGCAGTCTTCCAGCTCCTTGTGCTCACTCTGCACAAACTGTTTGCCTTTTCTGGGTTTGGGACAATGTCCCCATTGTCCACTTTTGCCTTGCTTCTCACACAAGCTGCTCTACCTGCCCAGTGTCTGTCGGCAGCTGCCACGATCCTGTGCTGAGTAGAGCAGAGCAGTCTCTCTCTCTCACATAGGAGCATGTTGCCATGGCAATGCACAGTCTGCTGCATTCTGGGTCTCCAGGAGCCAGAAATGATGGTGCTTTTGCAACATTGAGGTAAACATCTCTCTTTTCCCATATACAGTGCATCCAGCCCTCAGTTAGAGTACCAGTTCCTATTAGCGTCAGCCTCCCCGTGCCCCCTGCATGGAGGAATGGGGCTCTGGGCACTGAGAGAGTGCCTGACCTCTGGAACCAGGTTCCTGTAGTTTGGAGTGGTGCCTCTGGCAGTGGTAGTGGCTCTCTCATCACTAGGCTGTATGGGTTTGCCACAAGGGAGAAACAGGGTGCCACTCCAGAGCTGCATCACTTGTGGGGCAGCCACTGGAACATGCAGGTTGCTTGTGGAGGGGTATGGCTGCAGCTCTCCTGGCTGCTGAGTGGGGAGATGAGTCCCTAGCTGCTTGTTCACAGCTCTGCTGCTGGTTTGCACTGATCACCTTGGGAAAGTCATCTCTTTTCCCCTAAGCTGCTTTTAGAGTGTGAAAGTGGCCTTGCTCTCTCTTGCACCCTGGGAAGGCACCCTGTGAGGACTCTGGCTAATGAGTGCAAACACTTAGAGTTGTGGAAATTTGCTGATTCGTCTCTCTGGGACTTGCCAGTACTTCGTTATGGTGCTGTGGATTTTCACTCGTTTTTCTGGTGCTTTAGGAATCCATCAGTGTTTCTCACATCCAGAAGCCTGTAGCTGGCAGGTGATTGAAGACTCTTTTACAGTGTTCTTTGTCATTGCAGGCAGTAATGAGCATGGCAGGCTGTTGCAGGCAGGGAAGTGTGGCTGTGTGAACTGAAAATGAATACCTTGCTTGATCTGCTGGCATTTGTTCCAGCATCTTTCTCTCCACCTCTCTCCCTCTCACTGTTGGTGTGTGTATGAAGGGGGAGTTGATGCTGGAGAGGGGAGCGGAGCAGAGCAGGGGAGGAGTTTCTATCAGCCTCTTCTTTTTCTTTTTCTTTTTTTTTTCTCCCGTCCAGTGACGTGAGCAATGCCTGGAACAATCAGGCTGGCTCCAAACAGTGTGCCTGAAGATGCTGGAGAAAACAGCCTAGTGTGCTTTAAGCAAACACTGATTGCTTGAGCCTGGGCTCTCCAGACATAATCTTTTCCAGTTCCTCTGCAGGGGATTGGGAAGTTCCATTAGCTTTCTTCCTTCCCATCCCATACGCTCACTTTTGGAAATGATTGGAGTTAACAGTGTTCAGAGCACCAGCAAAGTCCGGGTGAGAGCCACAGGTTCGGTGAAATACTCCCGAGAAGAATCTCTCTGGCGGCAGTCCCATCGGTCAAAATCTATGAAAATCTCCAATTCCTCTGAGTTTTCTACTAAAGAAAGCAAGGTAAATAACTAAATATCAATAGTGGTTTGCTTGGTTAGGCATGGGGTTGGTGTTGTGAAAAGGTTATGCTTTGCAGGAGTTAAGAGCTCCGGATGATCTGCAGTGATCACAGAATTGCTGTCAGGTCAGGAAAAAAAAAAATCTCTGCATTTGAGGAGAGACCTGAAGGTGGAAGAGCTCTGGTGTTATAATGATCGGGTCTTAGTTGAATGCCCTGTCACTGAGCTTGGTGCAATAGTAAACAGAGAAAACTTGCTAGTGACAATGCTAGTTGGAGCTCTGCACTTGGGAAAGGTGCCAGAGTTGGCAGGTGATGTCCTTGGGATTATCTTTTTAATAGGAATTGTTTTCTGTAGAAAAATAATTTTTGCTCCTTATCTACAGCTCTGTGGTTTAGTAGGCATGGGTGCTAGATGAAAATATTGTCCCACTTGCATGCATGATTAAGTACTGCTGTTAAGTATTTATTAGGAAGGCATTGCTTGTGCATTTGCAGGAATATGTTAGTGTGTGGTAATGGTTGGTAGCACAGGCTGTGCCCAGCTGCTACAGTGACTGTGTGCAGCATCTCCTCACCCAGCCCAGCCCAGTTATTCAGTTCCTAAGCAAACAACCCCCACTCCATGCAGCATCTCTTTTTTTTCCTCATCCCGCACTCCCACACAATAACTGAGAGGCACCCAGGAACTCTTGGCAAGCGCTTTAGTAGCCGTCTCCCTCTCAAAGGTGCTCCATGTCTCCAAGGGTTGGATGAACTTTATGCAGTGACCAAAATGTGCCTCTAATTTCATTCTTATTGCCAGTTGATTCTGCCCTTGGGATTAGAAGATACAACCACTTGCAAAGGTGTGTTGAATCAGGGTGAAATATTTCAGTGCATCAGCCAAGCATTTAACTATGTCTTGGTTCCATGTGCATGCAAAATAGGCACAGGCATGGATCTTCTTGTACTGTCCCTTCCCTGAATCTCCTGTCTGTTCTGTGAGAAGTCTCCTCTGCTATGGTGAAAAGATCCCAGTGCTGTACAGTAGTTCCTAGCAGATCACTCTCTGCTGGCTTACAGGTTGTATGGCATTTCAGAGCCTGAGCTGTGTAACTTAAATCACAGAGTACTGCAAACAGAACTAAATCTAAGTATTTTTTTCAGTTCAATTTAATGAGCCTCTGTTTTCAGGACCTTATTAACCATATCTAAGAAATAGTGTATTGCTGAGTTGGGGCAGAGAAATAGCATGGCCATCATTTTCAGGCTGTTGCTGATGCAGTATGTGCTTCTCCAACAAATACTAAAGTAAAGGCTGCATTGTGCAGGTGCTCTGGGACCCTGCTTTTGTGATCACTTTTACCTTAAGCATGGGAATAATTGCACAGTATTCAGTGGGAGGATTTATGCCTGAAAGCTCTCCTGCTTATGGTAAAAACTCAAGTCTTTTGACATTGGGTGAATTACTTAATCTATATGTCTTCCCTCTCACAGGCTTTGTGTCCAGTGTGTATGCATGGTGGAGTGTCCTCAGGGCAGGGACTTTTTCCCAGGAATGGTGTCTGACACAGTTTGTTAACTACTGCAGTAATGAAAACTCTGTGTTCATTCCTCTGTGGAATTCACATTTCTGCCTGCTAAGTGCTGTAGGTTGTTGTTTGAGAGGTATCCACTTCTTTTCCTGCTTATCTCAATAAGGTGGGAAGAACACTGCAGCTTTGTTTCAGTTGTGCTGTTTTCTTATTTCACACAAAGGTTTTTGTATCTGTAGGGCATCTAAGATGTGTAAAAGCTGTGTTATGGAGGGCTGAGAAGATCCCTGCATTCCCTTCAGTGATGCCTGCCTGGCTGATAAGATGACAAGCAGCTCTGCAAGTGATTGGTCTCGTGATTTTGGACAGCCCTGTTCTTTCCATCTCTCTGTTCCCCATTCTGATCTTTGTCTGCCCATTTATTTTGCTAAGACGTCACTGATCTGGAGGACTGATTTATAACTGAGCTTTGGCTCTTTGATACTGCTGTGTTGGTGGAAGAACCTGGAGGTTGTTAATCTGTAGTGTGGCAAAGGAGGTCTTTTTATCAGTGTAACTCTTTGCATATGTGTTCATGCATCACTTCTCAGGAAATGTCTTCAGTTCTAGGCTGGGCTTTTCTGATCATTGATGTCTTGTAGATCTCCTCAGTCTTAAGTAAGGCTTGGTTTGTAGACTTGTCCTCTTCATATTTCTGTGTGTGTGTTTCCCTCTTTGTGTCTAGACTGCCTTGTATTTTATCTACTCCCCATATAAAGTGATTACAGTGCCCAAGATGCGTTTCTGTGACTGCTTCAGCTGACTTTGGACAGGAGACAGATTTAAACCATTTGTGCCTCAGAAACATACTCCTCTTCTACTTTTCACTTGATGTGACTCAGCCTTTTTTGCTAAGCTAGAGAGTATTATGTATCGTCATGCTTTAGTTAATATGAACAAAGCACCAACATGGTGCCCGCAGATGAGGTCTGCCTGCTGCCAGTGTCAGAGAAGCTAGGTAGCCCAAGTACCTATCATCTCTTTGACGCACATCAGGTAGTGCCTCCGTGTGTATAGAGGCTTCACTAGGGGGCTGCATCCTGAGTGTGTATTATAGGCAAGTACCATAGCCTTAGGGCAGCAGGAGAACCTGTGAAAAGGATACTGTGAATTATGTACCATTGCTCTCTGGAGAGCAGGCTCAAGTCCAGATGACATGCAAGGTGAGTCAAAGAAACTTAGGATCATCCGTGTGACCCAGCATGGTCGCTAGTCTCTTCTTGTGACAGACTTCTTTTCTGCAGCCAGGGGCTGAATTGCCAAGTACTTGTGCCTGTCCTGCCTGCAAATGCACAGAGCCATTAAAACTGTTGAAATAGGCTGTGTAGGTGCTCCACTATCAAGAAGCACTCCTCTAGCCTTTTCTCTATTTATCTGTAATAATTCAGTATGCTGCCTTTACAATAACACTGATGAAACACTTCAGCAAGTACAGAAAAAATCTTTTCAAGCAAGCCTTGTGTATCAGTACAAAGGATGCATTTCTTGTGTGGCATTAATTTCTTGGCTCTCAGGAGCCACAGCCAACCATCCTTTTCTGTTTTATGATGATATATTTGGTACAATCTTTCTTTCCTTTTTTTTCTTTCTCCCCCTCCTCCTCCTTCTCCATACAAACCAGATTTTTAACAGAGGAGTTTCTCTTCGAAATGTTCTCCTCCAGTTGGTGACGCACTTGAAATTCCCTGGGTGAAATAATCTCCTTTCCTTCCCCCTAAAACATTCCTATCAACCCTATCTCCTCCTACACCAAAACAACATTCATCGGTTCCATATGCTGCTGAACAGCTCTGTGCTGTTTTATGAATAATGTATGCCGGCTTGTTAGAAGAACGTTTGTTGTACAAACCAGTGGAATTTAAAATTGAGAACAGTATCAGCAGACATGCCATGCCATGCACTAATGCACAGGCTTCTTGGGGTACTATTCTGGCATCCTTGCTGCATCCCCATCAGAAGGGGGGAAAATTCATGAGAAATCGTGGGCGTGTGGGCTTTGAATCTGGCAAGGAGTTACAGACACTCAGTGATCAGAACCCTTATCCTTGCCTTGCCAGGTGTTACAGATCTGTGCGTGAGGACAGAAGAAAATGTCAAGATCTGGGTTTTGAGGGAAGGTGGCAAATAGCAGGTGGTGAAGTAGTATAGATCTGTATTCTGGGGGAGGGCCAGCCTTCAGGTAGTCACTCAAGCAGCAAGCCATGAGTGATATATAGCACTGTGTTGCTCCCCATCCAAACCTGTCAGAAGGCAATGATTCAGAGCTATGCCCTGGTCCAAAGGATGAGCACGTTAACACCTATTAGGAGTCTGTGCAGACACCTGGAATGTCTCGTATCTTTTGCCTCTGTAACCTGTTTTATTTTTGTAGAGTTCTGCTACTTCAGTTGTTTTTTCTCCATCCAGTAAAGTACATATGGCAGGAGCTGGAGCTGATGCCTGGCTGGCTGCTCTGCTCCAAAGGACAAAGCTGATGGACAGGTGCTGAGTGACTGGGGGAGATGCTGTGACTGCAAAGACTGAGCACATCTTTGCCCAGAGGTGTATTTGGGGCTTCCTTGCTGCTTGGAATCACCCATGCCATTAGCAGCTGGAGGTGAAGAAGAAATGTATCCAGGCAGGGGTGCTTCTGGCAATGGCAGGAAAGTGTGGCAAGGGCCTGGCTCAGAGCCTAAGTGCAGCCCTGTCCTGGGGGCATCAAAAGCCACCCAGGCTATCCTCTGCAATGATCAGATCATTCCTCCAACAATGACTCCAAAAATCAGGGAGAAACTGGGTGCAAGGAAAGATCACGACAGACAAGAACTGAAGACAGTCTGGGTCATCCCTGCTGTCTCTATGAACTTAGTTTTGGCTTTGCCAATTTACCGTCTCACAGCAGGTATTTCTGGCTCCTCTTTTATGCGTGGAGCAGGTGTAAGAAATGTGTGGTGTATTCCTTTCCCTCTTGGCAGGCTTTTCTGTATGGGCTAGTGCAAACAGAAAGTCAGTAGCTTGCTTCAAGAGCCAGCCCTATGTTGCCTTTTGAGGGGAGGAGTTGTACAGTGCTTTGGGATCTCTTCAAGCATCTTGCACCTGCTGGGTGGGCTTTGGGGGCCCTGCAACTACTTGTTACTTAGATGATTTACCAAGATCAGTATCTGGGTAATTTGCTAGGTCTTTGTCCCTGTGTACACACCTGGTTGTGCCTTTCTTTTGTACCATTGCTTCTGCATGCAGAGGCTGACTCCCAGCATCACTGGCAGTCAGCAGGTGACAAGAGCAGCCTGTTTAAATGGGTCCAGTGGTTTGTGCATGTGACAAGATTTTGAGGAAGGTGAGGGTAGTGAATGACTTTTTTTTTCCTTGGTAGCTCTGTAAAATAAACAGGAGTTTTCAGAAGCATTCTCTCCATAGTTTTGCTTTTCTTTCCAGTTGGACTGAAAGTACCAGCCAGTAAGAGCTTGTGAAAATCTGGAGTTTTTGTGGACCTACTTGCTTACCAAAGGGAGAATGGGGGTGGAATTCAGCAGTTTTTTAGAGTTACAGCCTTCCACTTAAATAGGAAAGTGTTTCTTGCCTCTTTTATGAACAAATACAAACAAATCCCACAAACACATAACAAATCTCTTTTTTTTTACACTGCAGTCTTCTAAGGGTCAAACTGGAGCTGTAGGAAACAGCATTGGAGTTAAAACAAGAAAGGTGGCTAGGATTTTGCCTACTGTTCTGCTTTATGTAGCAGTCAATTTCTTTTATTTTGCCTCCAAAATTGCACTTGTTTCTCTGAGAAGCTTACAGCAGTGCTCGGCCTGAGGTGCAGTGCACCTAGAGATTAACACTTGTCAGACAGGGGAAAGCTGTAAACTCTAAGGAGTTAGGTCTTTGTGTTCTGGGTAATAGGGATAAAAAGTCAAAGCACTGAAGTCAGACACAGGTGAGTGGTTGATATCTGGGGGTTTGGATCTTGTCTACAGTAGCCCTGGGTGACAAAAGAGATAGAAAGTCTTTCCCTTTTCTGATTGGTATCGGTCCAGCTTGGAAGATGAGACCCATGCAATATTCATTCTGTCATTCACTGCTGTGGTCCAGCCTCCTGTTCTCTAGCTTACATAGTGAATTTGCCAAACACTTCCCAGGCTAGCAGGTAGGAAATGGTGACTGTTGTCAGTCTGTAAGAGTGCTTTAAATGGGAGCTTTTTTTCCTTTTTTCCTTTTTTAATTTTTTTCTTTTTTCTTTTTTTTTCATTTCCCAGGAGAAAACAGGAGTAAATAAAAACCTGTTCTTGCAGGTAGCTGAATACAGTGGAAGTCATGGCCATGCCATAGTCTGTGATGAGTTTTGTTGCAATTTAGTGAAGCATTTAAGTGCTTGTCTCCAAGTTTGTTTGATTTAGTCATACTCTGGAGAAATGTCTGCTGAGAAAAGCTGCTGTCTGCATCAGGGCCTTGGGGAACCGCCATGAAATAAATCAGGGGGCAGGTGCGGTGCTGTACACATATGCTACTAGTTGCAAAACATGGCAAGAGGAAATTTTACTTCTCTGGAACATCTGAGAGCCCAGGTAGACATCAGGAAAATGTTCAAGTGTCCGTTATTTTGGAGAATAACTGGAGAATTTTGGAGAAGGGACATAAAGCAGCTCTGAAAGGCCAGTGAGTCCAGCAGCAAGTGCACAGCCTTGCAGCAGGCTCTGCCAGAGAGGTGGGTTGGGGGACTGGATGGGTTGGATGAGAACTCATGTATTTGCATCCCTGGAGAGGTCCTCTGCTTGCTGAGGTCTCAGTGAACATGCCTGGTAGACACACGGAACATGCTGTGTATACAGCTGTTGTGAATGCTCTCTACAGTTTTTCTGTTTCTTAAATACCATAAACTTTTTGACAGGCTCTATTTGATGCTCTGTGGGGGACACCATGTCCTTGGTCAGATGTGTGCCATATGACTGGCTGTCTTTTACTCCCTAAAGTAGGAAGACAGTGTCTGGCTCATTAGTAAAGTTTGGGACAAACATACCTCTCTTTTCACAAGGCAAAAGCCTGGGGTGTTTGTTGTCCTTGCACCAATCTGGACTGCTGCTTTTATGTGTTCTGCTCTTTGGCTGCAGTGATCCCTAGAGATGTGCTTAGCAGTGATATCTCATAAAAACCTGTACAAGGCAGGTGTTAATTTCAGAGGTTTTGACCCAGTGTTGTAGTCATTTGGGCCAGAGAGCAACAAATGTGTTTCCCCAAGCCAGGTTTTTGCTGCTTCAAAAACTCATTCAGCTAGATGAGGAAAAAAAATACTAGTTCTGAAAAAATGGGAGGCAACTGGGGAAAATATGCAACCTCTTTGCTTTGTATTTGGAAGTAATTTTCTGGCTGAAAATGTAAGAGAATATTTTAGTCATAGCAGGAAGAAAAAAACAAGTCAAAGAATAAGACAGGAGCTTTGGCCAAATCATATAAGAAATGTTCAATGACCCCAGGAACCAGTATCAGCATTGGTTTGTGTAGGAAAATGGAGTTGTGTCTAATTCTGCTGAACTGGCAGGAGGAAAATACTAGCTCTTTCTTTTGCTTTCTTTCTGCAGAGTGGTCTTAAAATCTCGTGATAGCTTTTCACTGAAAATTAAGCAACTGCTTACAAGTTGCCATAAATGCCCATCCCTTCACCTTTGGCTGTTTGCCTTTGGTTCAGAGCTCCTTACACAACTTCACAGAAGACAGGTTATTTAGAAGTAGTGAAAACTCCAGACTTGGAAATATTTCATCATATTTCTCTGAATGGTACAGTGAAGCCCAGTTAGTGGTGAGGACCTCTCTTTGCTAGCTCAGTGTAAGTAGAATGAGGCATGATTATTCCTGGTGTGCATATCTGCTGTATTGCTCTGAGAAACCTACGTTTTTTGGAACACTGTGACCGAGAGTTGCTGCCTGTGTAGCATCAGCATGAGGTGAGTTACACCAGTATGTTTGACCTGCTTGTGTATGGTTCAGTTAAGCCAGATGTCCACAGAGCTGAATATTAAGGATCTTCAAATAAGATTTCCAGATTCAGAAAGGAGCCAGTGGATGACAGGATGAAGAGTGGGATATGCTTATGGTGTTGCTCATGCAAATTCAGCTGTGGCATATGCACAAGGCTAATTTCAACGCTTCAGTTTCCAAATTATTTTTAGTTTGGGTCAACATTAAGGCTATCTAAATGTTACTGTTTCTGTTGAGCATCATGTCATAGCTATTATAGTATGTGATTTTCAGGCTTGTTCATACTTGATGTGCTACTTTTTGCTAATCATGTGCATCAACAGTTCTTCTACACGTTAACATATTTTGAGGCTGTGTAGGAGTTATGTGCCAGAGAGAGTAAATCTAGCTATGTATATAAGGTGAATTACAAATGTGGATTATACGTGTGAGAATCAGGGACATTCCATACCAAAATACTTCACTTCAGTTAAGTGACCTATTTGAAGAACTCCATTAGCTTGTAGTAATACCAGGGGTTTAACCATTGTATACATCAGCTACTGGAGGGCTGAAATAAGACATACTTATCCAACTGATGTATGTACTTTCTCTCAAAAAAAATCCATCCCAGCTGTCTTGATACTCACCCAGGCTTAAGTCAGCCTTCAGACTGACTTACCCTTTTCTTTGCAGGCTTGTTTCAACAACAGAACTGTTACCTTTGGTGTCAAACCTACTGGCACCTTTCCTATGAATTGAAAGAGAAACGGTGTTAGTGGGCAGCAGTCCAAGATGGTGATCTTCAAGCACAAAAGTTGCTTAACATTCGTTTTCTGTTTTGCACTTAGAAACTGAACGTGTTTATGTTTAGGTGTATGACTGGGAAAACATTCAGGTGTCTGTGAGGCTCAGGGACTTTGGGATAGCTATTCTGGCAAATTTTCACAGGTAAGCCCATATGGTGAAATTTTAACGTCCCCATTAAAATCATTGACAAAAATGTCTCACTGAGAGTCAGGAGTTAAACTGAGCTTTGAATTTCAAGGCCATAGTCTTTTGCAAACTGTAGGTAAAGTTCAGGTTCATGACCACCTGAGGAACTAGAATGTACCTAAGTCTGTGAGAACCAATGAGATGCATTCCAGAGTCCTGAGGGAATTGGCTGATGTAGTTATCAAACCACTCTCCATGGTATTTGTAAAGTCATGGTAGTCATGAATTCACCATTCTATTGGTGAAGTCTCAGGTGACTGGAAGAGGGCAAACATTGTACCCATCTATTAAAAGGGTAGAAAGGAGAACCCTGGCAACCTCACCTCTGTGACTAGGAGTATCATGGAACGGAGTCTTCTAGAAGCTGTGCTAAGGAATGTGGAGAACAGGGAGGTGATCCAAGACAGCCAGCATGGCTTCATCAAGGGCAAATCCTGCCTGATCAACCCAGTGGTCTTGAATGATGGAGTGACCACATTCTGTGGACTGTGGATACATTATTGCTGCTAGCAAGAAATTTTCTTGCTTCTTTCTAAGTCTGTGAGATACTTCTCTCTCTCATGAAGATATTTGCAGAGTTCTTAAACTATGAACACCTGCGATCTTGTAGAACTATGTTTATGGTACAGTAGAAAATTATTTTGACAATGGATGTTTTAGGATTCTAGCCAACCACCCCAGGGGGTGGCTGATTCTTTGTCCAATTAGACTATGAAGAAAAAAGTCTATAAAAGAGTTTGTAAAATAATTAAATAAATCAATCTTGCTGCACAATTCCTGCCTGCTGGATCTTCTCTCCTCCTCCCTATGGCTGTGGAATACAGTAATAGTGGACAAGGGAAGGGCTTACACATGTCATTTATCTGGATTTCTGTAAAGCCTTTGACAGAGTTCCCCACAACATGCCTGTCTCTAAACTGCAGAGAGATGAATTTTGTGTGTGGACCACTGGATGGATAAGAAAGTGGTTGGATGATCACATCCAGAGACTAGTGGTCAATGGCTCAGTGTCCTGATGGACATCAGTGACAAGCGGTGTCCCTCAGGCGTTCATATGGGGATCAGTGTAACTTAATGTCTTCATTAATGACATGGATGAAGGGATCAAATGCACCCTCAGCAAATATGCAGATGGCACCCAGCAGAAGGATGAGATGGCATCCAGAGGGATCTGGACAAGATAAAAATCAGGAATCTCGAGAGGTTTAACAAGACCAAGTTCAAGGTGCTGCACCTGGGTCAGAGCAACCTCTGGTATCAGCACAGGCTGGGGATGAACAGATGGAGAGCAGCCCTGGGGAGAAGGCCTTGGGGGTGC
>NW_008239104.1:917672-921567 GCF_000691975.1 Corvus brachyrhynchos
CTGCATCCAAAGCAGCGTGGGCAGCAGGGGAGGGAGGGGATTCTGCCCCTCTGCTCTGCTCTGGTGAGACCCCACCTGGAACACTGCATCCAGCTCTGGGGTCCCAGCACAGGAAGGACAGGGACCTGTTGGAGTGAGTCCAGAGGAGGGACACCAAGATGATATGGGGATGGACCACATTTCCTATGAAGACAGGCTGAGAGAATTTGAATTGTTCAGCCTGAAAAAGAGAAGACTTTGGGGTGACCAGGTTGTAGCCTTCCAGTCCCTGAAGGCAGCCTACAAGTAGTTTTTATAAGTGCATGTAATGAAAGGACAAGGGGCAATGGCTTCAAACTACAAGAGAATAGGTTTAGACTATATGTTAGGAAGAAATTCTTTGCTGTGAGTGTGGTGAGGCACTGGGACAAGTTGCCCAGAGAAGTTGTAGATGCCCATCTCTGGTAGTGTTTATGGCCAGGTTGGATGGGGTTCTGAGCAACCTGGCCTAGTGAAAGGTGTTTCTGCCCATGGCAGGAGTGTTGGAACTAGATGGTCTTTAAAGTCCTTTCCATGGCTGTTCCATGATTCTGTTCTTAAAAAGACACAAACCACAAACCCCTAAAACTTGCTTGAGGAAATGACTGTAATCTCAAAACATGCATTCAGTATTTTTTCCTTAGGTGAAATTTCTGCTGAAGATTCTCACATTAGTATTAGCAGATGTGGTACTTTCTTGAGACAGCTTGCATGCTGATCTTAGTTGGGTATCTTTCCTCAACATAATAGTGTATGTGGAGGAGGCGTCAGACAATAATTCCGTCTCATTTCTCTCCCTTTGCAGGCCCTCTACAATTCAATCAAGAATGAGAAGCTGGAATGGGCAGTGTAAGTATACTTCTACTGTGTAGAAATTAGGAGTTTAAAAATAGTACCTGTGTAGTAATCTGTTTATACCTCCTATGTCACCATCTGTGTGAGCTCCAAAGCCTGTAGAAGATAGCCAGCGTACATAATGAGTTTGATTTTTTGCTAATGAATGACCTGGCAATACAGACTCATCTGTTTCTCCAGCAAGGGGAGTTGTTATTGATACGAGCCAACTACATTTGTAAGGAAAGAGGACATTTCATTTAGTTGGAAACTTCAGCCTGAAAACAGAGAAATTAAATCCTCTGTTGTTCTATGACTGTATAAATAAAACAGAAGTTGACTTTTCCCTTTATCTTTCTGTTCATTGTGTCAAAACTGCTGAATAGAAACACACGTCTTGGATTGAGTTTCCTGCTGTTGGTTTATTGTCTTGGTTTGTCTCCTGATTAACTATGGATAACAACAACAACCTGACGTGAAACATCATAAATTGGACAAAGTCTGATATCCCCCCCTTCGAATCCTTAGTTGATTTTGACAGGCTAACAGTTGTTAACTATGGAAATGCTGCAGACAAGAAAAAGCTTCAATTTCTGATTGTGTTAAACTGACATTTCTCTGCGCTTAGGTTTCATGTGGTCTAGTTATGTCAGGAAAGGGTAGAATTGTCTCCTTTTGATTTTGCCCCTTGCAGAACAGTGGATTTTGGTATAAAATAGAAGAATGATGTCTTTTATGTATTTTGACTACAAAAAGGTGTTTCCCTGCACGTATTTACATATCTGAAACCTCACCTTCTTGGGAACACCTTATCTGGAATGCATGCTCATGCACCGCTTGTGCTAGAAGTCCTAGCAACTGCCACAGGTCTTGCAGGCCCAGTGGCTTCTGATCTTCATTGTTTTAAGATCATGATCTGCAAACAAATTTCTTGTCAGTGTGTGCAGCCTCACAAGGGCTGCTGGTTCCAAGTGGAATTGCTGTCCCAGTTCAGAAATGTGTTAGGTGATGTCAGAGTAGTAAAGAAGGTGTGCTATTAAGGGGAGTCAGCAAGAAGTGCTATCTCTGATGAGCATTAAAAGTTGTGGTGGGAGACATTTTCGCAGACTCTGTCTTGGTCCTGGAACACACTGTGTGAATCTCATGTGTCCCACCAAAGCTGTTTGCCAGACACTGTAACAGGTACTTTAGAACCAGCAGAATCCATTATGTGACTTTCTCGATGTCAGAATTTTCCTCCAGCTCTTGCCAAAACACCATATCGTACCTAATACACTTGGGTAGCCTCCAAGTGGGAACTGGCTCATGACTGGCTCTGCTCCCATGAACCTCAGTCAAGGTGATTTATGAGATAGCTTGTTTGTGTATAGGTGGTAACTGCTTTGGCATTTACACAGTCTAGTCCATGTCCTTTGTTTGGGGGAAAATTCCAAGCAGGCTGGAAGAGGGATAATTCAGACTCTTTTGTAGATAAAACTTTGGGTGGGTATATAAAGCTGCCTCCTTACAGGAGAACGCTCAAAGGTGGCAGTTGTCTCTTCCAATCTGAGACTGACATGTAGCTACAACTGATGTTACAATTACTTTCCATGATGAGAAACAAAGCTCATTCTGGGCATAGTCAGTACCTTTAGAGCTGAGAGTACTGGCTAGAAGAGGGAGTGTGAAGATGTTTCTGTTCATTTTTATAGAGATGTGTGGTTGGTGTAAAGAAATAATCCCAAGAAGCCCTGGGGCTGGCTGAGCTTGAGGGAGGAGGCACATAGCTCTCTTGCTCTACTGCTGTGATGTGCAGAGAAAGCTGAATGGGAAGGAGACATGGTCAGTTTTGTTCTGATGGGACCAAGGAAGATCCCCTCTCCCTTCTAAAGATTATTCCTTTGCTTCCCTGATGTACTTGGCAGGGTAAGAAGTGGGACTTAAGGCAAAGGTGAAGATAGGACTGCAAATCCCAGTATAAGCTCTCCTGCAATGCAGGCATGTTGAAGGAATGCCTTTCCTCCAGCCAGGAATCCTTTGAGGATCTAAGATGCTCATGAGCTAAGCAAAGGTTTAAGAGCTGCTTTGGAAGTACATTATTTAGTGAATTAATTGCTCTCAGTAAGACCATAGGCAGGAGAGGGTAATGGTGAAACATAAGCTAGGGGAAGACTGCCATGCAGTCTTTATCTTACTAGTTGTGAGCTAGGTGTGTTATCATCTTAAACAGTTTGCAGTACATTTCCAGTAGAACTATAGTCTGATCCAAAGCCCACACAAAGAAAAGGCTACCATTGACTTCAATTTTGTAATCACAAGAAGTGACACCTTAATCAGCAGATGTTCTCCAGAGACTTTCAGTAGGAGTATTCATTTATCCTTTTTGAATGGGAAAGCATGAGTACAGCCCTGAAGAGAGAATTGCATTACAGCTCTTCTTCTGCAGTAGTGCCTGTTTCAAGTTCACCACAAAGTTAAAAGTGAATCACATACCATAATCTGTAAAATAAAGAGATCTAACATGGAATTTACCCTGAACTGGTAGCTGTGGGATCCTGAAAGCACACTTCTGCTCCATGCTGCACACCCCAAAGGTGTGAATTATTCTTCACATCCGTTGTGGATGTGCTTAAATCTGAAACAAGGGAAAATTTTGAAATCAACCTTTAAAAAAGTTTTCTAGCAATAAGCCTTTTAAACCAGGACACAAGTTTGCCTGGATAAACTAGAGAAGTGCTTTCATTGGCAGTTTTTGTGAACTGGTTATTCTATCTGGAATGGGTTAGGAAGAGTAGATCCAGCCATAGAGGCAAAGAAATAGATTGGCTGGCCTCCTAACATCCCTTCAGTTCCATTGTCTATAATACTGTATCTCAAGTTTTTTAGGTGTTTGTCATTCTTTGGCTTTCACACTGACCATTGTCAGCTTTAAGCTGAAAAAGAAAAATCCATTTGATTACAAAGGTGCCAGAGCTAAATATGTTTTGTTTGCATGATGTCTACATGGAAATGTGGTGGTGACCATTATTGTTTTCCATTGTTTGTAATACTATGTCTGTTTCCT
>NW_008239104.1:921581-988662 GCF_000691975.1 Corvus brachyrhynchos
AAGGTAAGAGGAATAAAAAAAATCATCATCTTAAAATAGGTGATCTAGAATTAATATATGAACTCCCAAAGCACTGCTTACAAAATGGCTAAGGCCAAATGGCTGCATTTGAGCCAGTTGTGTCCCAAAAGCCTCCTTTCAGCAGAACAGTGTAGTTTTCAGGAGAATCATTTGGATTTTAGCTAGTCAGTGATAGACTTTTCTTTCCAGAGAAGTTTACATGGACGTGATACATTATTTTTTTGTTTTTCTGGGCTACACTGAAAAATTATCTCCTTTCAGCCAAAAGAAAACAGGTCATTGAGACAGTGATGGTGGGAAAGAGATGCTGCCAAATCAAACTGTGATGCTGAGATCAGGGTAGTTATAAAGACATCTGTGCTGAAGTTCACCTTTTTCTAGGTCAAAGTGAGAAATCTCTCCCTATTATAATTAACTTTTTGTCTCCCAGGTTCTAGGGAGACTGTTTGCAACTTCTTGATTGGTTTTAGAGTGGGCTCAAGTGGTATTCAACCTGGTTCTCTATTCTTCCCTCCTCCCACTGGGAAAGATGCCAAAACTTCTCTCAAGTCAATTTCCTAATACAGATGCTGTCAGCTCCACAGATGCATGTTAGAAACCTGATTTTTTTTTCAATTGCAATATTTAAATGGATGAACCCAACCTTCTGCTATGTCAGATAAGTTTGCTATTTGAACAAATGTAGAGATGAAGCAGACTTTTAAAAATGGAAGGGCTTGACCACATCATTCCAGATTAGTGACTTCAGAATTTTCCAAGGCAGAGCCTCAAATCAGACCATAGAGTGTACAGAAATAATTTTGTTACTGAGAGAATCGGATGGTGCTTTTCTCCCAGAAGACAAAAATGGGACTTGTTGTATAGGGTGTTTTTGGAAGAGGCAAAAAATGCTTTTCTTCACCAAAATGGCAACATGGGGATTTTTATGTTTTTTACATCTATGTGTCTAAGAATATGAAGCAAGTTCTTTCTAGTTGTCAGTGACCATTTACTTGGGAAGGAAAACATTGTTGTTTCAATGCTGTGGCTGTAAGTAATAGCACAAGCAGATCCTGGCTTTGGTGTGCTGGTTCTCATGGTCAGCCAGAGGGCTGATTACTGCTATCTCTGCAGATCCTTTTCCAAAGAGACAGGCTTAGGGAGGTGGAACTGAACCTCCTTGTTTTGGAAAGCCTTGCAAACATCATGTGCCATAACCAGAGTCTTGGAGAAACTCTGCAGATGGTAACCTTTTCCTGTCACCAGGACCCTGCAGAGCAGAGACACTGTAACTCCTATTTCCTTTGGATGGAAAGGTGGGACATAAAAGATGTTTTGCAGCTATCAGTGCTTTTCGGTCATCACGGAGGGGTCACCAGAGGAATTGGCTCCAGACCCAGAGCCAGGAATGATCTTCCTCTACTGATCAGGGACAGAAGATCTCTTAAGACTTCTGCAAGCCTAACTGAACCCTTGTGATGGTGTTTTGACTACTGAAAGGTGTTTTGGAACCATTGTGGATTTTTTCCCCCAAAGGCCCAAGGATTTTGCTACTTCCTGTATCAAATGGGAAGGAGAGGTAGCAGTCCTGCCCTTTAAAAGGACATGAGCTATGCCTGTGTGACACTACATCCATGACTGAACATACCTGCACAGGGAACCTCATCCACTGACTCTCACCCCACATCACTGGAGGCCTTTGCACTGGGGATGTTACAGCACATGGATGATCTGTGACAGCCATCTGAGGATGTGGAAAAAAGTCACATTCCCCACTGTTTAGGGTTTCAAACAAAGATCAGTTTTCAGGTTTATGTACCCAGAGGCCCACTGAATTTTATGCAGTTCTTTCTTGCAAAAGTACCCTAAAGGCTTGTTAGAAGTAAGCTCAGATTGTTAAATTCCTGATAAACAGTATTCGGGACCTATCTATTTGGCCACCTTTGGAAGATACCTCAAGAAAGGCTAATACCTGAACTTTCTTGCTACTTTGACACTCCTCCAAATTGTCTTGCTTTCTTCTTGTGTTTGACCACTGAAGCAACATGGACTATTTGAGTAAATGAGTCCCAGATCTCCTGGTTTTCATCCACTTCTTGTTTGTAATGAGTCCTTCTTGCCTCTCTGGCTCCCTTCATTGCCTCTTGCGGAGTGACTCGTTCATCTTGCCCTCGTGCATATTGTCAGAGCACTCAGCTCTCAGAAATGCCTGAAACTTCTGCGTCTCAAAGATGTCCCATTTTCATCATAGAACAAAAGACCAGTTAAAGGTTTGTTCAGTGCTACCAGTAGTCGTAACAACAGATGCTATTTTGTCCTTGTCCACCATGTCTTTTGAGGAATTCCTGTTTTAATCGCTGCCCTAGAGGTGTTGAGTTAAGAGCACTGCCCCTAGCACTTAGAGGTGTCCAGGATTCCCCAGGACTGCTTATCACACCACTCTGGGTGCTTGGTTAAGGGCGCTGGTATGTTCCCACAGGACAGTTGATCAGTATACAATAGCTTACTCCCATAGCTCCAAAGGAGATAGTTTATTCCAAAAAAATGTTAAGCCTTCTACTGGAGTTGGTCTCTGCTGACAAGGAGAAACCTGCAGTATCCTTGGCTGAAATCCCAGAATTCAGAAGGCACTTCTGTGTGACAAATCAGCCTGAGTGCTTATGCCCTTTGAGAGATATTAGTCTGGATTAAGTGCCTCAGACTCATGTTGAGAGAATTTGCTTCTGGAATGGACATACATCTAAGAAGCACGTAACACACAATGGTTCAGGCTTACCAGCAACTAGTGGGTGTAGTAGACATGAATGGCAGGGACAAACAAAATTGTCAGAAATACCTACACTTTTTCAGTTGGGAGAGAGCTTCAACCAAAGCATACTTGAAGAAGTCCCTACTGCTTTGACTAATAAAAAATTTTTGTAGAACTTTCTGTGCTGGAGTGGGAAAGCACACACCAATAGACTGAAAGATGCAAAGAACAGCTCTTCCTTGCAGGAATCAGGTCTTAAAGTTTTGCTCCTCTTAATTAGGAGATCTTTCAAGGCAACATCATGAAGATATGATGCATCTCTTTCACTATATCTCTATAATTAATATGAGGTGATGAAAGTCAAATGCTTGGGAACATTGCCTGGTACTACAGAGTTCTCTAATACAGCCCCTACGTTTCTGATTTGGTTTCCTTGTTGTCAAACCAGTCTCTTGTCCTTTTACTTTCTTAGATTAAGTTATTCCCCAGAAGACCATTTCATAGAATCATAGAACCATTTTGTTTGGAATCATCTAGTTTGGAAAAGACCTCCAAGATCGTCAAGTGAACCTTTGACTGCACATCACCTTGTTGACTAGACCATAGCACTAAGTGCCACATCCATTTGTTTCTTGAACACTTACAGGAATGGTAACTCCACCGTCTCCTTGGGAAGTTTGTTCCAATGCTTGACCATCCTTCAGTGAAGAAGTTTCTCCTGATGTCCAACCTGAACCTCCCCTGGCACAGCTTGAGGCTGTGTCCTCTCATCCTGTCACTGGTTGCTTGGGAAAAAAGGGCAACCCCCACCTGGCTACAACCTCCTTTCAGGTAGTTGTAGAGAGTGATAGTGAGCCTCCTTTTCGGCAGAGCTGAGGATAACATAGGTTTGTTGCTCTAGCCTGCAGTTCTTGGAGGACATTTTTTTGAATGGTCATTTCCATAACTAGCCATGGTAGGAGTATATCCCTAAAGGAGCTTCTGGATTGATGTATGCCTTGCTAATCCTCACATAATACATGCCTTTGAACATATACATGTGTTTGGAATGTCTGCCTGAGCTTGCTCTCTCTGCTAATCATCTGGGTCCAGTGAGGTGCAGCAACTTGAGGTCCACCCACAGTGGGTTGGCAATATTAGCCATCATTATGCTTAAATGATAATTTTTTTTCTTAAATCAGATGCTGGTCTCAGGAGGTATTGCTACCACGACTTTCCAATGGCAGCCTTCATCTTCCCTGACACACCTTTCCTAGTCACCTGGACAGGAGTATATGTAGACTTCAAAGGATGAAGGGCTGCTCTGTAATCTGGCCTGTTCTCTGAAAACCATTGTCCTACTCTTGTGATGGACACCCTTTATTTTCTAGGTTGCCTCGTCCTTTTTAGCCTTTGCCTGTGAAAAGCAAAAAGGTGTTTATTAGTCAGACAGTGCTTGTAACTTGCATTGTTATCCCCAAGAGCTGTGTTGAATACATTGCCCTAGTAGTAACATTTTGAGCAGCATTTTGTTTCCAAAGTAAAGATAACATAATTCACCTAGTGTAGTTTTTATTTTTATTTTTAAATTACTACTATTATGTTAATCTGCAGAGGGAAAAAAAAAAAAGAGGTAGAATCTGTGTTTCATATGCTAAGCTAAGGGGTGAGCCAGAGTGATCTGTAGTATTCTAATTATTTTCATCAACATATGACCTCATGAAGGTATTGGGCATTTTTCAGGAGAACCCAGCAGGCAAATGTTTCCTGTTTTAGCACTCAAATACATGGAGTTAAAAACAGGTGAAGTTGGAAGACACAGAACACTCTTGAAGTCTTCTCTTTTGAGACAGTCATCGAAACTTGGGCTTTATTGAAAATCTGTGTCCTGTGCTGATGAAGTAGGTGAACTGAAGCTTTGCTATCATATGTCTATATTTTGGTATATTTCTAGGTTTCTCCCTAATTATGGCCCCCTGTAATGAGAGAGGTATGTTTTGACAAGGAGTGTTCAAAAATTGCTGAAATGTAACTTAGCTGGTCAGTCCAGCATTCATGCATGATTTTTACTGCTTTTTAAGGGATGAAGAAGAGAAAAAAAAATCTCACTCGGATGGTACAGATGAAAAGGATAATGGGAGCCAGACAAAGGCTGTCAGTCGAATTGGCAACTCAAATAACCCGTTCCTGGACATCCCTCATGACCCCAATGCTGCTGTATATAAAACTGGATTTCTGGCTCGGAAAATCCATGCAGATATGGATGGAAAGAAAAGTGAGTAATATTTAAATCCTAATGTGTTATTTTCTTGTTATGTCTTCACAATGCCACTTACCAATGAGCCCATGTGTTTCTCAAGGCGAATAGTGCTGCTTCATTAGGGGAAATAGCAGCAATAACAGGCAGCACAGCAACTGGATTATCACACTCTCACTGTTAGGCCAGAATTTACAATGCGCAGTCCCATTTGCAGCAGCTCTAATGTATAAGAAATAATGTGATACAGCAAAGCAATGTGAATTTTTTTGTGCTAAAAGAAAATTAATATAGTGGTTTGCAGAATAGAAAACAATTTCAAGTGAATTACAGTAGCTGTTCTGCAGTAATTTGATAATTCTCCTTTCCTTTCCAACACCAGATTGTTCCAAATCTCCCCTCCCCTCTGGGTCTGTCTTTAAAGAAAGGCTGTTCTCTACCTCTGTTTGGAAGATGCTGTAACTGTTCCCTTCCCTGCTTTCCCAGCCTTGGGTCACATATCCAATGAAGGGCAGCAGCTTTTGGCACCAGCCTGCTTTTTACTATGCAGTTTCACCCTGCCCCTTTCTTGTAATAATGCTGCTGTGTCTTTTACTTACTTCAATTATCTCCTTCCTTTATTTTCCTACTTCTGTTTGTAATGCACTAATTATCAAGGGCCTCTGATGCACCTGTGTGTGTGTTTTGTTGTTTGGATACCTTCATTTGTTGTCTACAGATCTTGGAAAAAGCTGAGGTTAGTCAGAGCATCTGCTTTTTTCCCAGTCAATGTTGATGATTGCCTACTCATGGTTCTCATTGTTGGGCTAAATCTCAAAGACAAAAGTCTGGCTTCATGATGGGTTTCCAGTGACAGCCAGTCTCTCCTAGCTGGGCTAAGCTCTCTGCTGTTCACATGTTTTGCTAGTCTATTTTAGAAGGTACAATTGGAGGTCAGTATTTTCAAGATGGAAGCTGACAGCTGGGCAACTGGATCCAGACAGAGGTGTCAAAATCAAGCTGACCTAATTCTTTGTGATGTCTGAGTACTCTAAATAGATTCGTCTTTATTAAACATCTTCTTATTAGCCTTTATAAGTAATTGTATCTAGCTGCCTTTATTAAATTATTTCTTTAATTATAAATACCAGAATTGCTCATTGTTCAGCACACTGGACACTGGAATTTTGGGGATAACTCTTTTATGAGTAATATAATTCGGGCCATGTTTTCAGAAGTTCCTGTACAATTTAAAGGTCTGCCTTACTGTCATGCAGTTCTCAAAAAAGTTGCATTCTGGCTTTCTAGGCGCAAATAAAACAAAACTTTTTTTTTCTTTTTTTAAGCTAGTTAGACGGTCTCTTTTCATATTTCATTTCTTAATGGAGTTTTTGCAGGGCAAAGATTAGCTTGTGCAGGATTTCTAATGAAGTGATGTGCTAGAATGCTCATCTGTTACTTTCTCTGGAACCTAGTTCTGAGGGTTGAAGTCCTTAGGCACTTAGGGGAGAAGGGTGTAATGCCTGGCAGCTGAACTGAACAAATGCCAATTAGAAATAAGGCGTGTTATGCGAGATGATTAACCTCTGGGACAAGGGACTTGTAACCCCTTCGTCTTCACTTTCTGTGTTCAGATCAGAGTGGGATGCCTGAGTGTCACGCTTTAGTTGGGCACGGGTTATTAATTCCAGTATGGAGTCAGTGATACACGTATATGGGTGCTGGTCAGCCGTGTATGCTTGGTGGGGAGCGAGTTCAGATGCAGGCTTCCAGTCTCTGGCACTGTCACCATACAGCCTGTGCCTAGTTCTCTCCCTCTGTCGCACCTGAATTTCAGACTGGATCCTTCAGCCTTCATGCTGAATTTACTTTTTTCCCCCCCCCACTGCTTGTCTCTAGGAATTTATGGGCTAGATATGTTGTCATATGTTGTCTCTGTTACGTTCTTCAATCTCTAACTGACTTTAGCTTTCTTGTGGGATTGGGTATTTTTCACATGATTTTGTTTGGCACCCTTCTCCTTTCTCAGTGCTAGCTTGGGTGTGCACTAGCAGTAAAGGGGAAGGATGCTTTGGAGAGACACTGCTTTCTGAGTAGTATCCCACTGGTCCTGAGCAGTGCCTGCCAGCCTGCTTTGGCATGTAAAAAGACTGTTTCTTTCTGAAAACTGCCATGGTGCAGAGCTCAGACGTAGTTGTGTAGGGGCAGTGTCTCCCTATCTGCAAAAGCACAAAGGCTGGATCTCTGTGGCCTGCTTTCTGCATTGCTGCTGCTCAGTTCTGATCCAGTTCAGGGCTGTCATTAGGGTTGTTGTATTACTCTCTCTCACAGCAGGTGTGTGCAGGCACTGTGCTAAGTTGCATTGTCCTTTGAAAAAGATAGTACGAAGGAGGTTTAACACAGGACTAATGTAGCTCTCCTGTAGCCTAGACAAAGTATAAAAATGGATCTGAGTTAAATGGGTTTTCATTTGTTTTCTTTCCAGCTCCCCGGGGAAAACGAGGCTGGAAAACCTTTTATGCCGTGCTGAAGGGAACAGTCCTGTACTTACAGAAGGTAGGGGAAATCACTATCTTTTGAAAACTAATTAAAGAGGGATAAAGCAGCATGCATCCTCTACACTCTCACAGCCCACCTCCAGGCTCCTTTCCTTCTGATGCACAGCATGACTGATCTCCCTACCCCCCACCCTATTAACACACACATTCAGGCATGAATCCTTTCATTGACAGCCTCTCCCTTTTCAAATTTTCAAGTTCAGTTCCACTGTCCCCATCTATGTGCACCCTGTAAGTTCCAGTGTGTACCATTGCTGTCTCACATGGCTGAAAAAGATAGCCAGCTTCACCAGCAAAGACAGTGTCACCTCTCTGTGTCGTGCTCACATTCCTCTAGGCTGCTTTTAACTTTGCATTTCGTACGTATGACTTCCCCTTCTGTAAGGTTGTCCTCTTTTCCCACCTTTTCATAGTATACTTTTCTGCAGTGCCTGCAAGACCAGCTGCAAAACAGTTGAACAACAGCTTGGCCTAGGTAGGAATCTGCAGCTTCTGTTCCTTTGCAAAACTGAAGGATAAAAGAATACTTTCCTTCCAAAAAGCCGGAAAAGACTGGTTTCTAACAAAATGTGCTTCCTGACAGCAAGATGTCTAAAAAAAAAATGTCACATGAAACCCTTCAAGCCTTTTGTTGCAAGCTTAAATATATTATAGTACATTTTTAACTATACTGTTAGAACATAAAATGCAACATATGAGTGAGAACTGTCAAAATCAAATAAATGGCAGCAGCTAAGTAGGTTGTTAAGGCTTTTTGCCCTCCAGTATAGTTGAAATATTCATGGAATAGATGCTGCTTGTCCAGACTGCCCTGTATTGCAGAAGTATGCTTCTTTGAAAGCTCTTTTACATTTCCACTCTGTTTTGTAACTGTCAGGAGTGAAAGTACATACTGCTGTTTCCTCCTCCCCTGCTGTGGCTTTCTGAAGTTGTTGGTTTCATTGGAGCCAACCTGAATGGTCTCTTGAGAAGAAAGAGTGATTTGGATCAAATTGTTACCAGCATGAGGTTTACAAGGTGAATGCTCAGGGTGCAGTACCTTTTTGAGGGGGCTGAAATCCTGAAACAGACAAAACAATCTGCAGTCAGGATAGAAGATTTGGGCTGAAAGTTGGATGTGATATGCTCAGAGCCATTGCAAGAGCCTAGAACCAAGTCTGCTGAATCCCAAGTCCTTTTGCTGGGAGGAAGTTCAAGTTTTACTAAAATGCCTTCATAGCAGGCTTGTTCTTGTCCTTTTCTGACTGAAGTGGATTCATCTGCTTCAGTTTCTGAAGTAAGTCATCTTTAATGTTCATCTGAAAAGACTGCATGGTTCTCTGAGAAATACAAAGGCTTGTTTGTACTACAATAATTAATTTCTTACTTGATATTAAAGGGAAAGAACTGAGGATACTGTCTATTTTAGCACTTAAATTAAATATTTTTATGAGTATTGCTGGCATATTAGTTTAAAAAGCTTTCTGTTTAATAAAATGTAGAGATGCTGATGTAGCATGCAAATTTTCCACAGAATGCTGCCCGCCCCCTTCCTACCCTCCATGCTTTCAGGAGCCGGGAGTAATTTCACGTATGACTGAATCTTAGCAGAATGAAATGCATTGTTGGAGTTCTTGTTCTTACTTGTTTGTCATTTCTGTATTTTGCACTTGTTGGAGCACTTGAGTTCAGTGATTACAGGGCGGTACTCTGCAAAACTGCATTCTCCCATTTGCTTTGAAGCCGCCTTACTGTAGAACACTGACAAGCAAGGCTTTTGCTTTAGTGCTACGAGAGGTTGACAAAAGGGTGTGATGGGAAGTAACTCATTCCAAGAGCGACGGGACAGCTGTGAGCCTTCCCAGGGTGTCTCTGGCCCCTGCTCAGCCACATGCTGCAGCTGTGAAAAAGCCTGTGATTTCTCTTCAGGTTCAGAAGATCCACCAGGGCTTTCCTTCAGCACTCAAATAAACTTTACTCTGTTAGGGATGTAGTATCATAGCAGGTGAAGGTGCCAGAGTTAAAAAGTACATAGTTGGGCCAAGTAGTTATTGTAACTGTTGCTGAGCTGCTGTTTCCTTCTGTCATATACTAGGGACTGAAATTATCCTAATTTCAGGAAGTACTGAAGCATTTTAGAACAGCTCGATTTCTTTACAGAAATGCGTGGTTCTGGCAATAGTCTTGGTCAAAGGATTGCCTTGTCTCAGCTCACCTTCTCTCCTGATTACAGAGTGCTGTAGGGCAGGGTGCATTCACATGCACACACATTTTTCCTCTTTCTCTCATTTTCTATATATCTGTGGAGATGACATCTGTGATGGTGGTTTCATTGCACTGAGTGCTATTCACGCAGGATAGAGCAAAATCTCACTGTACAGGTACTGTCTACACACAAACACATGTAAAAACCTCTGCAATATTGCTTTCTGTGTTCATCTGTAACTCAGCTATTCCCTCAAGACACTGCTGTAATATAAATATTAATTGTTCGTAGCAGCTGTGATTCCCCCGGTGGGCAGTGTCATCCCAATTCTGCTGTCACTCTGCATTCCTGTTCTCCTTGTTTTGCTGTCAAAGTCCATGTATGAGAGTGTTTTGTAAATGGTGGTCACTTGAGATTTACTGAAGACTTTTTCTGGGTAGTCTTGTCTCCCTGCCCACATTTTTTTTTCCATTGGAATTATTCCAGTGCTAATTCCTGTACTGCATATTGTTTTGTTCTTAAATGAGCGATTTAAGAGAGATGGTTTCTGAATTAGTGAGCACAGAGAGCACCAGAGGGGCTCAGTGGTAACTTTCACAATTAACCAACTAAACATGCCTGCACAGTATTATATAAAATAAGAAGTTTGACATGTTTGGGATGTTGGCTGTGTCTCTGGGCATCCTCAGGCCAAGGTTAATTTCCTGCCCTCTGTTCATAGCAAGAGGAAATTGCGAAGTAGGAGCTTGACAGAATGTCTGTTCACTAGACTGACAATGGGATGTGATGTGCATACACAAGACAAGCTTATAAGGAGAGGACATAAGGCTGACCTCGCTTCCTTGCTAGAAATTGCTTCTGGGCAAGCGGTGCAGGACATGAACCTTCATGTTTTGTTTAGACTCTTCTGTGAGGTTCTGAACGTCTTTGCTCTTTGATGTGGCACTTTATAATCGTCCAGGCTTTGGGTATTTTTGTATAAATTTTCTCAAATTTCCCCTACTAAAAATTAAAAAAAAAAAAAAAATAGAGAAAGGCAAGACTGGTGTAAAGTGTTTGGTGATGAGACTTTCTGAGAGTTTTGCAGCCGTCACATGCATCTGAGTGGAGATATCCATCCATGGTACATTGACTGATAAGAAAAGACAAATATCATTCTCTGGTTTACCAAAAACGTATTTGGAAATGTGCTGACTCTGGGTCAGCAGGATGCGGGAAGGTCATTCTCCAGGAGTTTGAGAAAGATGAACTCAGCATGCCATTACATTGTGTGCAGTACTCCTATCAGCGTTTAGTTGACAGACAGGTCACAGTTCCTTTCTGGCTCCATATATATTTCTTGCCACTGTCTAGGTCTAACTTTAGAGAACTGCCTTCCGTTTCAGCTCAGCCTGCACGCTGACACCAGCACATCATAGCACATGCTGTCCTTGATGGCTTAGGCGAAAATGGATGTTCCTACTCCCCTAGCATTCCCTACCAGTCAAAAAGAGTTGAAGGCCTTGGAGAAGGAATTTTGGCAGCACATTCACATCCTTACAGCTTTCTCTGAGGCTGGCAAACTACGTGGAGACATTTCCGGTATGCTGATCAGTGCCTTTGGAGAAGCTGGCAGAGCCCCAGCTGTCAAGGTAGATTGCAGCCAACTGATCTGGTGGGATTAGCAAGGATTACCATGAATGCTTTCTGTTGGAAGGAAGGGGTTCTCAGCCAGGACTGCTTCTGGGACTGCCCAAATGTGGACTTTTTCTGAAACGGGTTTAGACACCAGAGCAGGTTGTGGACATTGGATGCAACTGACAGAGGAAGCTAGGAAGCAACAAGCTGGGTGATAGCTGACACTGTCTCTAGGCGCTAATACGAGGAAAGATAGAATATCATGTTTCTGAGGCCTGAGGTTTTTGTTCACTTCTGGCTGTGAGTTTTTCCCAGTCTTCATGGACAATGGAGCCTGTCATGTCCCCCAAAACTATCACCAAATTGATCAGCTTGTGAACCCTTAAAGGAAGGGGCTTGACCTGAGGCCTTGCCTCCTCCATCTTCAAGATGGGGTGTGCCAGACTTCCTTGAAAAAGGTTTAAAGGATGCCCTAAGTGGGCATAGGCAAAATCGTTCAAGATAGACAGATGCCTCCAAATCTTCCTGAGTCTCGAATTATGAGAGAGGAAGGACATTTGGCTTCACTCACTGTCAGCCCTTGAAAACCCCTTATGCTGCAGATCTTTAGGTTGAAGGCTGCCCTTTGGTCACCTGTGCAGTTATGCTCTTTCTGCTGGGCCTGCCAGACCTGTGGTGGGTTGTGCCCTTGCCTGGCTCCAGGTGGAGGTGGTGGTGTGGCAGGACTGCTGGGTAGCTGCTGGTGATTCCCCCATCCACTGAAAATAAACCTGGAGAGCCCCAGCCCAGCCTGGCTGAGAACTCAGATACCTTTGGCAGTGGTGTAGATTCCTCTGGCTGCAATGCTGTTTGGTGTGCTGCCAGAGAAGTTCTGTAAAAGTATTCATGCACATTAACCAGCTCTTCTCTCGGGCGGGTGCCTCCCTGGATGTTGAAGCTAGTGCTATCCCACACACGCTCTGCATGCTGCACTGTGTTTCCTGCTAAACCTCATCTCATAAATTGTGTTCAAGTGCAGGATCAATAGTTATCATGCCTGCAGGGAGTTACTTCACTGCTTTGCAGCCATCACAGTAGGTACATGTTCCAGGTGAGACTGATTTCTGTGATACACTAAGGGGGAGATGGAGTCAATTACAGACTGCTTTGGCCTGCCCTTCAGAAACAAAAGGATGCAGCCTTGCTGGCAAATCACTTTTCCTTCAAAAAGCTCCTGGCTTTTCCAAGCCATTTATAGTCATGCGGGCTCTGAATGGAACTTATGGCTACATTATGCCCTTGTCCAGCTTCTGTCACTCATGAGATTAAAGACTGCTTCCAGGCTGATGCTTGCAACACAAGGGAAGTTTGACTCCCTGTTTTTGTCATCTGGTGTTGGGAGTGGTACTGTTATTGTGTCAGAAACCCAGACAGAGCTGTGCTTGCCATTTGTAGACCCTCATCAGAGAGATTTAAGGGAGTTTGCTGTAATTTGCTTTGTGGACACTGGTAAGGAGGCTTCTACAGTGTCTGAGGGCTTGCCTAGGAAAACATACAAAGGTAGCTGGTTGAGAAAAGTTAAAATCAGGCAGCAGAGGCTGAGAACCCAAGTAGCTGAGCAGTGGAGGCTGATTATGACAGATTCTTGAAATGAAGACAAATAATCCACAGCTGTTGTCATAGTCAAATACTTCCTTCTTACATCTCTTCCTGTCAAGCAGGTAGTGGAACTACTTCTCTGCCCTGGAAAGACGTCAAAACAGAGAAAGAAAGAGAAAGGGAAACATGTTAAAGGTAGTGGAAACTGCAGGTTCACAAGTTAGGTTGCACTCAGTTCATATACTTTATTACTATTTCTGAACTGTGGAACAAGGTTTTTCCCTAGGCTAAGGAAAACGGAGTATCACATGCAGAAATAAAATGCCGTTTTCCCCCTGCTATCTTCTGCAGGATGAATACAAGCCAGAAAAGGCTTTGTCAGAGGAAGATCTGAAGAATGCGGTTAGTGTGCACCATGCACTGGCATCCAAGGCAACAGACTATGAGAAGAAACCCAATGTCCTCAAGCTTAAAACAGCAGATTGGAGAGTCCTGCTTTTCCAAGCCCAGTAAGTGCTCTCCTCATGCCACTCATTGAGGAAAGAAAGCAGTGCTGAAGGAGGGGTGAATTCCTGCCTGGACAAGTTAAAGCAGAGGCTTAAAAGGTTCAATCTGTTTATTTGATCAGAAATAAGATTAAGTAGTGATGTGATTAGAGTGCACAAGTAGTGCATGAGAAAGAAACATCAGTTTTTAAGAGGCTTTTTAATCTAGCTGAGAGAGGCATAACAAGATGCAGCAGCTAGAAGCTGAAGCTCCAGAAAATTCAATTTGGAAACAAGGCACAAACTTACAACAGTCAGGGTGATTAATCAGTGAAGCAAATGACCAAAGACAGTCTTGGATTGCCTGTCTCCTGATGTCATCAGGTCCTAGCCGGATGTCTTTTAGAAGATATGCTGTGGTTAGAAACAAAGTTACTACTTAATACAAGAATGATTTGATTAAGTTTTTCATGCTGTGATATCCAGACAAAACAGATGACCTGCCTTTTGCTTCTGAGCTCTTCTCTACTGAGATCCATATGAAACCTCCTAGAGATCTGTGATATCCAGCACAACTGAGACCTTAGGACATATGTCTGAATCAGGGCATTGGTTGGCTCTGCCACCTGTGTTATTGGTATTGGATTAGGAGAAGATGTCTGCTAGGGTGAGGTGTGGATCTAACCACAAGCCAGCCTGTGACTGAGTTACTTAGCATTAACTGCTTGCAAACATAGGCAGGAATATGGAGCAGACTTTAAGACTTGTCCAGTTTTGGTTATTCTCACTTCTAAAATGCTGTAGAAGGGGAGGAAAGAAGTAGAAGAGGCTGAGCCAACAAGTACTTAATACGTGTTTCTTCCCCAGGAGCCAAGAAGAAATGCAGACCTGGATCAACAAGATTAACTGTGTGGCTGCTGTCTTCTCTGCACCACCATTTCCAGCAGCAATTGGCTCTCAGAAGAAGTTCAGTCGCCCACTCCTGCCAGCCACCACGACAAAGCTATCTCAGGTGAGACATTTTTATATAGAGGGTAGGTGATGATGATTTCTCTTTCTGGCTGGAGACTGGGTGGTGGTCCTTGTCACTGTTTTATAGCTGTTGCCACTAGCAGTCCTAGGAGGAGAAGACTTGCATAATAAATCTCTGCTCATTTCCTCATGGAAGATTGGAAGTGCGGGGAGAGAAGGAACGGACTCAAATACAATTGGTTCATATTTTTTAAGAAAATAGTACCAGATAAAGAATTTTTTTCTTGTGCTTATGGCCCTGCAGAGGACATTTCAAATACTGATTGATGGGGATTTTTGAATTTGAGTGTTCACGAAAGCCACTCATTTCAGAAGAAGTAGACATACTCCTGGTCTTTGGCTTACCAAGTTGGTAAAAGGTGAAAGCTGATGCAGCAGACAAGCATCAATTATATTTCTCCCATTAGTTTTCCAGACTCCATTTACCAGCTGTGGGGTTTCCTTTGTAATATATATTTAAAAAATGTGTCTTATATGAATGTCTTTGGTCTTTCTTGTGATCACACAAGCTTTTAGCATCCTGTGGCAGGGAGTTGCACAGCTCTACTACTTCTTGCACGAACTCACATATTTCTGCTTGTCCCAGACTGGCTGTGTCAGATGCTTGTGCCCGTAGCTTTTTGTACTTTGGGAGATGCAATGCCTGCCTGGAATTCCTCCTTCACTGGCAGGAACATGATACTGATGGCATTGATCAGGTTTTAACACAGTGACATCCTCCTGTAGCTTTTAAAGTGATCTGCCCATGCTGGATTTCTTCTTAAATGATTTTGTTGGGGTTCTTTTTTTACCATCTTCATAGCTTACTATTGATAGCTAACTATCCTTAGAAACCAGTGTCTCAAAATCTGTGTTTCTCTAAGGGTGTGGGTTTTTTTTAGGTTGCCCCTGCTTTTTCTCTCTCCATGACAGTAGCCTTTCTTCTTACAATGTGGTGACCGACTTACCGTCTTCTGTTCTGGGTTAAAGTTTAAAGCATGTTATGTAAAGAATAACAGTAACTTGTCTCATCCTTGTGGTTTTACCTTTTGCTTATGCATACCCTTTTTAAAATACAGTATGGGGCTTCCATAATTTACCCCCAGTCAGCAAAGGAAGCTTTTTTACTCACTGTAGTTCTGTGTGATTGTTCCATTTAGCACATTGTTTCCTAGTATCATTGTTTCCATTTAATCTGGGAAGGAAGAGGATAGATCACAGCCCTGTGGTTTGTATCTTGAAGAAGGAGTGACACAAAAAGTGGAATAAGATAAGCTGTTTTAGACAGGCAGAAGAATGTTAAGCGTTCAAAGTAGATAAATTCAAAGGCAAGCAGAAACATGTCTGCTTTCATCTGTCAGTGTGGAAAAGCTGCCAGCAGGCTGTTTCTCATTTGGCAGACAAAAAAAATACAAATTGTCAAATCCCTGTGGTTGCTGTTTAGGATTTTATGGGATGAATCATGATGGACACTACTTCAGAAGGTCTGTTCCTGGTCAGCCAGAAGTCAGGGTGCAGTGAGGACCTAATATGGGTGAGGAAGAGAGGTTGGACATGATGACAGGTTGTGCAAGATCGTTGTACCAGGTTTTCTTTCAAAAGCAGAGCGGTATCTGATCTTGGTTAGTCCAACCAAAGAGGGATGTGACAAAGCTATATATAAAGGAACAACCAGTCTAGAAAAGATCTACTAGGGTGTTGGTTTTTTTCTTTTTTTCTGAGAATGCGCAGCACATACAAAAGCTCCAAAGCCGGTGCCCTGGAAATGACAAGTGCTGTATTAATAGCTGCTCAAAGACCTCCTGTCATCAGACTGTAGAACCACTACCACAGGATGTCCCTGGGACCAGGGAATCAGCGCAATGTAAAGGATGATTGGGCACTAATGAGAGAGCATGCACATCTAGGGTAGTAACTAAGAGCAACAAGAATTTTTGGCAATCAGTAGCAAGTGGTTTCAGCCCTACCACGTTTAGGCGGAGGCAAATTATCCCACATGTTTCTTTCTTCAGTTCTCCTGCAAAAGAGTTGAAACACAAGATTAGCTGGGGCTTAGCTATCATCATCTGTAGAAGTTTTCCCCCTTTCTGCTGTTTTCCACAGCTCCAGCTCAGTGAGCCAAGAGGCTCAGTCCCCAGTGTGACTCAGTGCAGAGCAGGCTTGTCTGAGCTACGTTTGAAGCTGTGGGCTGCACTCAGGGGCACATCACTGAGGGACAACGCTGGCAGCTGTTCCCTCCTCTGAGGCGAGGTGACTACACAGGAGCTGACCTGGGTGCTACCTCTTGGCTAATTCACCAATATCTGCATGATTATGTATCCATTTTGGACTTACCTAATTCAAACGTAATTTCAGATCCAAGCCTAAAAATGGACAGGCCATCCTGCAGGAGATGGAAACCTGAGATGAGGGAAGGTTAGCTGACAGATGGACTGGAGGAAGTGAGTGGGCCTGGGATTATGATAAAGGAAATAGCCTAGAAAGTGGGAGTAGCAGTGCCTCACTTTCTCCAATTGCACAGTGGGATAAAAGCTGGTAGCAGCTTAGCAAAATGAGATACCTTTTGGGGTCTGGACAGCCCTTCCTCTTCTGAATGTACTGTATTGTTCTAAACAAGTAGAAACCACACACCAGAGATCTTTTGGCAGTGCAGAAATAGAAGGAGGGGCACTGACTCCATGTCTCTTCTATCCTGGAAGGAACTATTTTTACATTGCAAAGACCTGAGGCAGGATGTTTGCCTGTCTCATTCTGCCTTTGGCTTGTCTGCATACACAACAGTCTTAATTAATTTACCAAAAATTTTATTAGAGCAAAAGTGTCATGTTGTCAGTAATGCTCGGCAGCAAGCTGCTTCTGTTGCTCACAGCAAGGCGAGGGATGACAGGTTTGCTCTCCTTCCCAGTGGCATCTGCTGGCTGCTGAGTTTTTTCTGCAAGCTTGGCCACTTTGAGTGCCTTTGAGAGAGCTGTTGGTGTCAGAGCTCTGGGATAACAGATCTTACCAGTATAAGAAACAGAAGCTATGAGGTATTATTGTACAGGAACCTCTGTATTTTTCTTTGCTTAATGGATATTTTAGATTCTGTTACTTAAGTACATAATATGTTTCTGAAGGATGAACAGCTGAAGTCCCATGAAGCTAAGCTGAAGCAGATTTCCACTGAGCTTGCTGAACATCGCTCCTATCCTCCTGACAAGAAGCTCAAAGGCAAGGAGGTAGATGATTACAAACTGAAGGATCACTATCTGGAGTTTGAGGTATGTATGGGACACATTATTACTTTACTTCTTGAGTGTGGGTGGTCTTATATTTGGGTTACAGTCCTGAAGTTCTCCATTTTTCACTTTACTTCCCTAAGGAGTGTGTTCTTACTAGACAGAAAAGTCACAGCAATTGCAGAAGCTGGAATGTGGCTGTTTCTTTCTGATGAGAACTTCCTTAGCTCTGAATTTAGCTCCTAGTCTGTAACATGGAGGATAGAAATGAGACCCCTGTCCTTCCTGATGTATCTATTTGAAGAGATTATAAGATCTTCATGCATGAAGTTGTCTCGTGTTGTAAAACTGTTGCCTAGTGTACTGAAACCTCAAGTCTCTAGAGAATGATTACATTCTGCAGTAATGCAGATCATGGTAATTGTCTTCCACTGGTAAGTTCTGAAAGAACTGATAGGCTAAAATTATTGTCATAGGCATGGCTGCCTCATCAGAGCCATTTGTGTTGTATACCACTGAGATGGATGTCAGGATGAGAAGGAAAAGAGTAGAATTAAAAATCACAGGATTGAGTGGTGCAGCTTAGGCAGATGCATTAGGAGATTGTTTTGAGTATCTGACATCAGCTTTTATCCATAATGGTGTCTGCCACATTGTAGGACTATGTGGGAATGAATTGGCAACCCAGCAGATGTCTGGTACTTGTTATGACTACACCTTTGAGCTTTTTCCCCCAGGACTGCGAGTCAGTGTTGCCTTGGGTCTGAAAGGATCCTACTCTAAATAGGCACTGCCTGGCAAGGAAAATATGTAGTCTGAAAAAGAAGAAGAGCAGATAAGACAGATGAGACCTCCAGAGCTGATGCTGGAGGCAACAGAGCACAAACCTCCAGAACTGAAGTAAGCCTTCTGCCCCATGCTATCAGTTTCTGTTAGAGGGACTCTTTTTATTCCTGGACTTAACTCATTGCATACTTTTGCTTTTGCAGAAGGTTGTAACCACTGTGTTGAGTTTCACTTTTCCATAGCAGTCAATCAACATGGCTCTGTGAAGGAGGAATCATTACCTGACCAACATGATAGTCTTTTAGGATAAGATGTTTGGTGTGATGGCTGAGGGGATAGCAGTGGATGTTGTTGGTTTTTCACTTTGGCAAGAATGCTGACATTGCTGATGAAGTGGATTAGGAGGTTGACAGTGAGGTGGTTTGGCTGAACAATTGATATCAAAGGGTTGTCATCAATGGCGCAGTGTCAGTTTTGAAACAGAGCACTCAGATGTACAGAGTAAGCCACACACTTTCTCTCTGGAGGGGATCTTGTAAAACTTGGAAGATCAACGAGTTTCTTAGCTTTGGGTTCTTGACATAAAGTTTATTTTCTATCACTTTTAGAAGCTTGGTGAGTTAGGATGAAATGTAGGCTGGAGTATTAGATGTTTTCAGGAAGATTGATGGGGGAGTAGATTGTTGTGGGGTTTTTTTCTGTTTCCTGTCAGTGTTAACATGGTGATCTTTTGAGATATTCCTCAGGTACCTCAGTACAAATCAGAACCAGTGTAGCCCAGGAAGCAAAAGGTGTCATCTTCACTAGTGAGAGTCTCAAAGAGCATTTGAGCTGTGCAGTTCAGATAAGTGATCAGCTCTGCAGGAAAAGCAGGCACATTGTGGCAACAGCTTCACTTATGTGTGAGAAATGGTAATTCAAAGTGCTGGTGTGCAATGCTGTGTTACCTTCACATTTAGCACAGATTTCACAGGCCATGTTGAGCTATCAAGACACCCTTCCAAGGGCCATGAGATGAGGCAATTCCAAAATGCTAGAAGTCAAACAGATGAGGCAGAAGGCTAATTGGGATCTTCTTCCGGAGCTAAGGCAAAAAAAGGGAGGTGTATGCTGAGTGAAAGCAAGGTCAGGTGACATGGGAGGAATACAGAGATGCTGCTCACCACTGTAGCAAGAAAATTCACGTGGCCAAATTTCAATTGGAGT
The DNA here is from genome assembly GCF_000691975.1 of Corvus brachyrhynchos. Lineage (NCBI taxonomy): Eukaryota > Metazoa > Chordata > Aves > Passeriformes > Corvidae > Corvus > Corvus brachyrhynchos. The sequence goes on from NW_008239104.1 coordinate 941,190, forward strand.
TGCAGCTGGCCGGAACTGTGGGGGACAATAAGAAGAGTTTTTTAAAATATATTAATAGCAAAAGGCAGTGTAGGAATAACATCAGCTTGTTACAGGATGAAGATGGTCATCTCGCAAACAGGGGCATGGACAAGGCAGAGGTGTTTAATGCAGTCTTTGCCTCTGTCTTCATCCTCATGGATGACAGACCAGGGGGATGTCAATGCCCTGAGCTGGAGGACCAAGACTGTGAGAATGTTCAGGTCCTGGTTAACCTTGAAGTTGTGTGGGATCAGCTGCGCCAGCTGGATCCCTACAAATATATGGGACCTATTGAGATTCATCCAAGAAACCTCAAAGAGCTGTCTGATGTCATTGCAAAACTTCTCTCAATGATGTTTGAACAGTCTGAAGAGATCCCAGTTGTCTGGAAACTGCCTAGTGTTTTCCCAATTTTCGAGAAGGGCAAAAAGGATGACACTAGAAACTACATGTCTGTCAATCTCACTTCAGTGCCTGGTAAAGTTACGGAGAAAATTATTCTGGGAGGTATTGAAAAACATCTGGAGGACATTGCAGCCATCGTCACAGCCAGCACAGCTTCATGAGAGGAAAGTCCTGCTTGTCCAACCAAATTTACTTTTATGAGAGGGTAACCCACCTAGCTGATCAGGGGAAGTCAGTTATTACTATATTTTTTGATTTCATAAAGCTTTCAATGCTGTCTCTCCCAGGACTCTTCTGGAGAAAATGTCCAGTCCACAGCTGGATAAAGACATCCTGTGGTGGGTGAGCAGCTGGCTCAGGGGTTGAGCACAAAGGGTTACGGTGAATGGGGTGACATGAGACTGGTGACCTGTCACTGGTGGGATTCCACAGGGCTCCACCTGAGGCCCTGTGCTGTTCAAGATCTTCATAAATGACTTGGACACGGGAATGGAAGGGATACTAGGCAAGTTTGCAGATAATACAGAACTGGAGGAAGCTGTTTACTCCCTTGAAGGCAAGGAGGCCCTGCAGAGAGACCTTTACAAGTTACAGGACTGGGAAGTCACCACCTGTATGAAGTTTAACAAGGGCAAGTGCTGGATACTGCATCTAGGTTGGGGCAACGTGGCTTGTATGGACAGCCTGGGAATGAGACAGTGGATAGCAGTGCTGTGGAAAGGGACCTGGTCAAGGAGTCCTGGTCAAGGGCAAGTTGAACATGAGTCAGCAGTGCCCTGGCAGCCAGGAGGGCCAACTGTGAACTGGGGGGCATCAAGCATAGCATTGCCAGCCAGGCAAGGGAGGGGATTGTCCTGCTGTGCTCTGCACTGGGGTGACCTCACTTCAAGGGCTGGGGGCAGTTCTGGACCCCTAAGTATAAGAAAGATATAAAGCCCAAAAGCTCCTGAAGGAGGGCAGTGAAGATTGTGAAGGGCCTTAAGGGCAGGCCCATATGAGGAGCATCTGAAGTCCCTTGGTTTGTTCAGCCTGGAGGAGACTGAAGGAGACCTCATTGCAGTCTACAACTTTCTTGTGAGGAGAAGAGGAGGGGCAGGCACTGATCTGTCTGTGATGACCCATGGGAATGGCCTGAAGCTGTGTCGGGGAAGGTTTAGGTTGGGTATTAGGAAAAGGTTCTTCACCCAGAGGGTGGCTGGGCACTGGAACAGGCTCCCCAGGGAAGTGGTCACAGGACCAGCCTGACAGAGCTCAAGAGGCATTTGGACAATGCTCTCAGCCACATGGTGTGACTCTTGGGGATGATGCTGTGCAGGGCCAGGAATTGGACTGGATGATCCCTGTGGGCCCCTTCCAACTCAGTTTATTGTATTATTCTGTGAGGCAGTAAAAAAACCCAAACCAAACCGAAATGTTGAGCTGTATGAAAATTGTGAATGGAAACTTTGTGAATGGAAACCTTGCCTTTAGAATAATGTCCTGTCAGGGTTGGATGGAGATGGTGAGAGGTGAGGTAGGATTTTGTAGCTGTCTCTTTCAGACTGAGACTTCAGGCCAAACCTGGTGTCTGTGTGCAAAAGGCCATGTTGATACATCTTGAGAAACAAACCAAAAGAGCCTGTGAGTCCCTAAGGTAGCAGCATAATATCATTAGGAAGGAAGAAGCCATTTTCCTTTTCTGTAGGTCCTTACAATTCCTTTCTGTTCGTACACCGGTGATCCCTTCATTCTTGTTCCTGATGAAAGACAAATGAGATGGAGGGGAGGTGAACCAGGAGGTCCTTGTTCAGGTATGCAGCCAGTAGCATTTCTTTTTGATGGTGTCTTTGCTTATACACACCAGAGAAGAAACAGTTCTCATTGCCTGCTCTCTGAGGAGGTACTGCATCAGACTGTAAAAAAAATTGTTGCTAGTTGCAGAAAATTTATAGTTAGAGAAAGATCTTCTGAGTGCTGTCAGATGAGAGGTGAAGCCAGAACACTGGTGTGTGGCTACCTCATCCTTCTTTAGTATGTGCATTCATTCTTCAGAGATAATGTTGCAGAAGCTTTTGAATGGTTTCAACTTCTGTGGTTTTATTTCTTGACAGAAATTTCCAAATTAATTTCTTTGAAGGCAAAATTCCTACCAGCTTTTACCTAACTTCAAATGTCAGGTCACTGAACGACCAAATTTGTTGTGCTTGAAATCTAAGTAGAAATGCACTGATTAATTGTAATAGAAACCAAGGGCTCACAAAGGCCAGGGAAACATGGCCAATTGTACACATGTAGGTCCTAGATTTCCATTCTGATTGCCGAGTCTTGAGACTCTGGTGGTGTTTACTGGACCAGTATAAAGCAGAAATCCATACGGCAGTAAAGTCCCCCTCTCAATTTTATGCTATGATGCTGTTGCCAAGCTAAGAGCACTGGCTGGCCTTTTGCAGAAGTGTCTGGTTCATTTTGTGATGAATCATCCATCAGCTCAGTGCATCATCATCAGGGTTCTTCTTGCTGTTTCTCCATTTCCATTTTTATTAAATGACACATCTTACCTGCTTCATGTGTTTGTCTCTCACATTGTGGAGCTGCAGCTCCAGATATGGAAGTCATAGGAATGCTTACTTATTTAATTTGTAGGTGGATTCTGTTATGATTCTCCTCTATGAGGGTTTGTTTATTCAAAGGACTCTCAAAAGCCAGTCACGTTCTCTTCTTGTTTTTCCCCCCTTTATATTCCACACTTCAAAGTGATTACCAAGCTTTTTGACTTCCTGCCCTAAAATAAATGTTTTTCTTAGAACTTTATTATATTATTAGAAAACAGAAAAAAAAATTTAAATACTTTTTCCTCTTTCAGGAGCATAATAGTTTGGCTGCTGTTTTGCCACTTTGAAATATAAATTAACAATCAGTACAGATGTTTACATCCACCTTCCCTCACCCCCAGCACACTGACATCTCTAATTACAATGCCTGCACCATATCTTTAGTGGATATATCAGGGCCAGGTTATTAAATAAATCCTGTGAAGTGGATTGCTCTGTTCTCAGGACCTCCTGTGCCAACATCTGTTTTTGAGACCCTGCAGGATTCTTCTGTTACCGTACCCTCATTTTCTTCCTTGCCAAGTTGTTTCTTGGTGAATGATGCAATTGTGGCAAACAGAGCAAAATCTTCCTGTTGGAGAGGGAAAAGTGCAGACAAGGAATAGAACAAGTGGGCATGGGCCACAGTAAAGGGAACTTTTTCCGTTTGAAAAATACAGACAGCAACCTTCATCATTCCCTGTGAGTGACCTAGCAGGGCAACATGCCATGCTGCTGTCATAGCCCTCTCATCTGCTCCTTTTTGTCAAGGTCTGGCCTTTCAGAAGATTCTCTCAGGGGCCTAGTGGTGGCCATGCTGGTACAGTCTGAAGTTAGACCCTGCTTTGGTTTCTCCACTGTGGATAAGAAAAGCTGGAAAAGCAGGACCTGCTGGTGGGAGTGGCGGGTTGCACAGGAGAGCTGTAGACAACCAGAGCAGGATTTTTGTTGTCCCTTAGTTTAGTGAACTTTATCTCCATGCCTGCCTGAGCACATAAGATGTCAGTATGTATGAGCACATCTTAGGTCTCAGCATGACTAAGGTAGCAAGCTTTCATTCGGTGGTGTTATTTGGAACGGGAGCCACCACTCAGCAGAGCATTGGAATTTGTGTGCTGCAGAACTGAGTGCCTCTAATTACACAGCATCCCAGGACTCAGTCTGCCTGAAATCTTCTTTGTTTAATTTACATTAGCCACTGTTGTTCATATCCACATTAGGCACCATTGTTCGCATACATATTGGGCTCCTGGCTTTCAAGGCCAGCAGAAAGCATTAAGTTACTCAGGTGATCTCTCAAGTGCTCCTGCAGAATTTCTTCCAGACTGATTTGGGCCTTTCTTTTCATTTCCCAGAAAAACCGCTATGAGATTTATGTTGGCCTCCTGAAAGAAGGGGTGAAGGAGCTGCTGAGCGGAGGAGAGAACGATGCGCCAGGACTGAAGAAATCCCACTCAAGTCCTTCTTTGAATCAGGAGTCTCCAGTTAGTGCCAAGGTGAAACGCAATGTGTCGGAGAGGAAGGACTACAGACCAGAAACACCCAGCATTAAGCAGAAGGTCACTTAAGGTGGAAATGACAACTAGGGGAACAGCCATGCAGCAAAGTACCGGTGGTCAAAATTTTTTCATTTAATAACCTGTCATTCACAAAAAATAAGTGCATCTGCCTGAATGGGGTGTTAGTGACATTTTCTATTGTATATTTTGCTGTTTCTGTGCAGATTGTGGGAGATGTCTTTGCTCCTGCTTTGCTTTGCTTTGTTAATTTATCATTTAGCAGTTGAAGCATCGGGACTTCTTTGTGTTGTTCTGTTTCTAAAGGAGCTGGGGAAGGGGTAGAGCGCTGTGACGTTTATTCTGTCCCTTCCCCATTTATCTCCTCCCATCGGCATGTGGCTTTCATCTCTCAAGTCACTTGTCACTTTATTTACGTGGTGGGTGGGAAAAATAACTGGACAAGTGCTGCAGTGCTGTGAATGTGAGCTGTAGCTGTGAGAAAAGCTGTGCAAACATGCAGCTGCAGAAGGCTGATAGAGGCTAAGGTGCTGGGAACACTAGTTTCCTGACAATGTGGGGCATGTTTGTACTGGTACTTAGCAGCAGGTGGTACAGTAAATAGTCACTGTTGCTTATTGTTACTGCATTGACCCTGGACACACGAGTGCGAAGGATAGAAACCTGGAAACCTCTGGCAATGCTGGGATGACGGCATTGGAATAATTTGTTTGCTTCCTTCCAAGCAGAGAGCCTTCTCCTGAGTTTGCAGGCTGGAAGGCATCCAAACCCATGCTGTCTCTGCAGTTAGGAAGATTAGGGATTACCCAGTTGGAATGGCTATCTGGGCTTCACATTTATTTGCAGAGAAGGCTGCTGTAGATGTCAGCCATTAGCATTATATATTAATTATATATATTAAAGACAAGGGGCCTCTGTGTAGTTTTTAACTATACGCTCTCACTTAGCTGCTATATAGAGCCTTATGATATATTGTGTCCTGTTGCTTCCCCTTCCAGGGGTTTCCTTGTTGGTGTGCACAGAGAGCCGCTTTCAATTCCTCTCATAGTGACAAAGCACTTTGCCTTTTTTCTTCAGGAAGGGATTCTCCTCAGTTCTCCATTTTCCTTCTTTAGCTCACATATAGGTGGAAGAGGCTGGTGCCTCCTCACAGTTCCTGCATACCCTGTGCCAGGCTTTCCAAGGGAGCACAGGACGGGGAGAGACCACTACGGGCAGATCTTTTCCCACCTGAAAGCCCGCTGTTTGTCCCATAGACCCTTGGGGTGGCCAGCAGTTTTCAGGCACAGAGAGCAGAAAGATGACACAGAAATAAATTTCCCAGCCCCTCTTGTCATGGCTCAGTGTCATGGGTCTGCAGAGAGTGCTGGCTCTCCTGTTACCTAACCTGTTACCTGAGTTTTAGTCTCGGCTTTGATACTGGCCCACAGGGTGAGCTTGGACAGGTCTCTCCCACTTTGTGTTGCCCTTCCCATATATGGAGTTGTACAACCAAATTGGCCTTTCCCATAGAGCACCTTGGGGGAGATAATGTTGAGGGCCAGTTGAAAATTGTTTCTTGCTGTTCTTTCTATTGTGCCTGGCACAGGATAGCCTTCTTGATGAATACAATTCTTAATGCATATAGAAATGTCAAGATCAATGCAAGGACTGTTTAGAAATGCACTGGTGTTTTTAGCCCAAGTAGTCAAAGGGCCACACATCAAAAAAATTGCCACCTGAGTGGATGTGTGCTCTGTCAGGCTTCCCAAGGGTCCAAGTCAATTCATCTAGCTTATTGGGCTGACAGTCCAGTCGTTAGAACTGAGAGTGATCAAAGAGAAAAGACCCTTAACAAGCACCACATGACTTGCCTCCCCCACCGAGTACCACCATGCAACAGCTTTCCTGATGTTGTGCTGTCTGTTGGCTGTTAACAAAGATGTTGCACTCTCAGATGTGAGGTTTTGGAGCAAATTGATCCTTGCAGCTGCAGCCTGGCGGCAAAATCAATGAGACTGTTTTCACGAGTGGTGTTGGAATGCGCATCCATCTGGCATCTGCCACTGAGAGTGGCCGCTCTGTGCTAGAAGTCAGAAGGTTGGCTCCTAACCTTGGCAACGTTGCTAAAAGCTGCAAAGTCCTGAATAGAAATTGGCAGCGCTTCCAAGTGCTGGGGCTTTAGAAGTTGTGCATTCCTACTAAGGTGGAGTTAACATTTAGTCCTCTTCCTGAAGAAGAGAGATGCCTTCTGCTGCTGGAGCCAAAGTGATGTGGTGCAGCTTGTTATGTGGGGAGACTCAGTGTAGGGATGCATGCTAGTGCTCATTGAGAGGGATTGTTTGGAGTAATTTAGAGTGGCAGATCAACAGCTCATGGAGCAGAAACAAAGATAGATCCCTGCAGCTGTTTGCCATGCTTTGGAGGTTGAAGATGAACAAGCAGAACAGAGAGAAGAAATTTGACTGGAGAACGCTGAATGCACATTTGGGAAGAAAACTTGACCTGTCTCTTACGATTAAGTGGTGGTATTCCCCAATTTAGTGTTCCCCCTGAGACTGTCCAAACCACATGGTCCTTGCCTGCAAGCTCCCTCCTCCCCCTCCCCATCCTTGCAGTGGGCTGGAGAGGAGAATTGGAGGCATAAAGGCAAAGATCACAGGCTGAGATAGGAACAATTTACTGGAAACGGTAATGAGATAAGAAAATGAACGGTGACAGCAACAGTATTAATAACAGAGTGTACGAGAACACTCACCACACAGAGCCCAACAATACCCAACCTCTCACTTTCCAATACCCTGACCCAGAAGGGACATCTTCCCCTGTTCCTGGAAAATGACATGAGGTGGTGTAGAATAACTTTCAGGTCCAAGCCATGCCCCTGCCTGGCTACTGCAAAATGTAACCCTGTCCTGGCCAGAACCAGTACAGTCTTTTATGACAATAGGATACATGCAGCAGAAACAAAACCCAAAAAAGGTGCAGATCTGTAAATGACCCTGCTTGGCTGTCAGGTTTGGGTTGACTAGATCTTTTTGAAGGCAGGCTAGAACATGCTTGGCAAACCTCTTGTGGTTATGGAGTGCAGTGCTTCAAAAGGCAAAGAGGTGACATTTAACTTCCGTCTTCCCTGGCTTTTAAAATATTTTGGTTGCTGAAAATTCCAGTTAAATTGCTGAGCTCAAAAAGAAATTACTCCTGTTAAATGCATTTTCCAACTTTGACACAGAAACTGGATAATTCCTCTTCAAAGTCATTGCAAAAAAGATGATTTGAAGCAATAGGAAAAATCAAAAAGTGAACTGCAAAAAAGATAATTTTTTTCATTATTTATTACCTATTTCCATATATACTTGTAAACAGATTAGGGTATTTTTTTTAGGTCTCATCTGGGTGTATCAAATGCAGTTTCTCACTGCCTTTTTTTGTCATTAAACATTTGTTGAGCTTAGAGCACTCTTGCTGAGACTGCTGAGGCATGCTGATTAGTTTACCCAGAATTTATAGTTTCTGCTTCAGTTTTAATTAATGCCATTTTCCTCTGTTACTTTACAATTTATAAGCATCCCAGGCATCCATGTAGAAATGCACACTTTGGAGATGAAAAAAAAATTTGTGATCTTGTGAAAATCTTAGACTCCTTCCCTCCCTTGGGAAGAGGATCATCTACCAATCAGTACTGTAATTTGACTTTTCCTCCTAATGATACTATAAAGGGTGGGGCAGGTTCTCAGGAGGTCTAAGTGGTGCATCTCCTTGAGTAGCACCATTGAGAGTCTGACCAGGTAGCTTTGTATGGTACCCTGCACTCTTCCCTTCTTTGCTGAAATGTTTGCCTTTAGGAGGAATCAGTGCTTGACCCCAGAGACTCAGGAGCTCTGTTTGCAGCCTGGGACTTGAGCTGCAAATTGCTGGAGCAGCCTGCAGCTTGCTTGGTGTGCTCAGTGCAAGCAGGAGTTACTGGCTGGCTGCCAGGAGCATGTGTGCAAGAGAGCCTTTGCATTGGTGATGCAGGGAGGTGTCATCCTTCCCTGTCACCCTCCCTGCTCCAGTGTGCTATCATCGCTCAGGCAAAGCCTCTGCCTGCATGTAGAGAGTGGGGATGCAAAGAGGGGAGCAGGATTGGGGCCAACACCTCCTTGCTTCCCCTTTCTTAATGCGCAGACAGTGGTTCTAGAGGGACCCACCCTGCTCTGAAGTATTGCTGGTTTGCACACCCTGCAGGGCCTGAACCATCTACTATCCCCAGCTAAGGAAGAAGAGACAGGAAAGGGCCTCACTGATCTGCACCTGACAGCAGAGAGCTGATGGAGAAGGGGAGAATTGCCTTCCCCTCTCCCCACTCAGCAAGCAAAGCAGGTGAGATACTCTCCTGAAGCCAAAACCACACTCTCCTCTATGAGTCAGCAGGATGCAGGGGACTGGTTGAGATGGTTTTTGTTGATTAGCGTCTGTGAAAGAGACTCCCTGGACTGACTGTGTGTTTGTGTGCATCTTGCAGATAAATTACGCATGAACCAGTGAACATGCCTACAGCTTCTAAATCCAGTATTTATGTTGTGTCTTCAATTGATGTAGAGAGATAAGTCAGCCAGCAGAGTGATTAATGCAGCATAGTTGTGTGGGAATGCTGTTCAGCTGTGTTGCCGACCCAGAGAGTTTTTCATCTGTAGCCAGTCACTTGTAAATGGTTACCAGAAACTTTCTAATGGTTAGTAACAGCTCATCACTAAAATACTTGCCCTCTGATCCTGCCTGCTCCCAGGTTGCAGTCTGTCTATGTTAAGGGGCTTTCCTAGGGAGCAGTGCTCAGCACAGCCCTGCTTTGGGGAGGAGTTTGGCCTAGCAGACCTCCAGAGACTGGAATTGTTCAGTGACTTTTCACAGCTCCAATGCCTTTGGGTAACAACGCTGGTTGCTCTTCTGGCTTGAAAAAGCCAAAATTCTTGCTTTTCTCCAGTGGGGAAATGAGGTTCTTGCTTGACTAGAGCAGGCCATTCGGTGAGGAGGTGATTATGGCAGCGGAGAAGGTCAGAGATGACAGGGTTATCATCAGGCTTTTTGGAGGCATTGCATGACAATGTTCTCCTTGAAAGTGGGAAAGGCTTTTCTCTGCAGATGGCATACTGCTTACTGTGTTTGCATTCTCCATTTCTAAATGAATTTTGGTCTTATTGCAGTTAGTCTGACAGCTCCTCCTCCTTTTCTGTCAAGCTGCTCTTGTCTGTCATCTTAGCACCTCAGCTGCTTCTGTATAACAGGTCTGTTTCCTTCCATGCTTGCAGAAATCCAGAAAATTTGACTCTCCCATCTTGCATTGAGAAAACCTGCTCTGAAGCAGTGCTGCATTGAATGGATAACCCTGTGAACAGCTTTTTCACTCTGCTTGTCGGTAGCCTGTGTTTCTAGCCACAGTTATAGCTGGGAGGTGCGAGACCAAGTTTTAGACTGCCGTGATCCTCTAGTCATATGCTGCAGGGATGCAAAGCTCCCCCTCCCACACTCAGACCAGACACTTGAAACATTCCTACTCTTCTAGTATCCAGGTTGTTGGAAATGCTGGCTGCTTCTGCAGGGGCAAAGGCAGTATACACATCTTATGTCAAGCAATCTTTCATCTTGCTATTTGTTTAATTTTTCTCCAGTATTGCTCTCCCCAGGCTCTGGGATGTCACATCTGCTCTGAGGGGGCAGTTAAGAAGTCCACATTTTTCACCAGAGCACAATCATTGCTCCCCAGCATGTGTTCTCAACATCTGGTATCGAGGCTGCCTAGAGGGATGAACCGTAGAAGCTGTCTCAGAAAGAGCTAGTCTGCAGCTTGTGCCTTTTAAAGGATATTTTTAGTGCATATAGAAGCAGAATGCCCCTCTCCTCTCCTCTCCTCTCCTCATAGGTTTCCCTCTAGTCTGTGCTGCTTGAGGAACTGTCCCTACCACCTGCTGCTTTTCCCCCTTGTGACAGCAGCACCCTTATCCAGGGGTACGACAGTCTTTTTGTGAGGAGACTGGTTTGCATGGGAGCAAGGAGGACAGGTCCTTGGAAAAAGTCTGAATGCCACCTGGGAGTATCTGCTCTGCTGATAGCAGCATCCAGTTGAACACTGAAAGGAGGCAGGCCCAGCCTTGCCTGAGAGAATGTCCCTTGCTCATGCATTTTGTTAGCTGCATTAAGGTTGGGTTTTAGTTATTTATTAGAGCCCTTCGTTTACCAAATGCAAGCAAGAACTTTCCCAAAGCCTGCACCAATGGCCTGACTTTGCCCTTGTAGTCAGAAGGAGCAAATTTAGGCTAATCCCCAAAGCATTATCTCTTCCCTGCCTTTGAACACTTAATTATTCCATAAAAATTATAAATGTTTAAACTGTGAGGGACTTTCCATGGCCTGTGCTTTTAAATCTGGGCCAGGAAGCAGCTGGGGTACAGGCCAGAGGTTTATTTGGACCAGTAAAGGCACACACCTAGCAATGCAAGCACTGAAAGTGCTACAAGCCGCAAGGGCAGGATTTTTCTCTGACATAAGCCACTGTTTATGTTGCCACTCTATAGCAGTGGTCCTGTCTGTAATTTCATCTAAATGAGACCAGGACAAGAAGATACATTTTGTCTAGACAGGCCAGGTTTCAACTTGGGCCAAGTGAGTATTATGGTGTAGTGACAGAGCAGCTAGCTAAGCTGCCATGGAGACTTGTATCACATGAAATCCTCCAACTCACCTTAGCCTCTTGCTGGGAAAAGGGAGACCAATGCTATCGAGTCTGTGTCACTGCACAGGGCAAACTCTATTGGTAATATAAGTCTTAACTCACACTCTGACAAAAACCTCATGCTCAGAGCTGTCAAATTCTGAAAGACTGTAGGATGAGAGCAGGGGTGGGTTGTGGTTGGGTTTTTTTTAAAATTTGTACATATTCATGACAACTGTGTCCTCTTATTCGAGTCTAGAATTATAATTTGGCTAAAAGGACAGAGTTTTTTGGCTGTTTAAAAACCTTTAAGTCACTACTCTCTGTGTGAGGTACACTCTGAGGCTTAGATTACCTGGTGAACATGTTTAAGTGATGCCTATAGATGTCTGTATGTATTTCCTAAGTATAGTATGGCTTCTATGGCTCAGCATTGCAAAGCCTGCTGTTCTTTTCTGAGGCTTATTTTGGTCAAAGCACTTCAGCAGCTGCAAACATTGTTAGGTTGCTTGTTGTTCTGATTGTTCTCAAATGAGGTTAAACAGCTATCAGAGCTTTGCAGATTTAAGGTATCCTTTGAGCTGCCTTGATCTTCATGTGTTGTCCACCAGGGGCTGCCTGTTGTTCTGCATGTTGAAAGCAAGACATATACTTGAGAGTCTAAGCAAGAGTTAGTGGGTGGGATTTTCTGCTAGCTTAACACTGGGCTGACTTTCTCCCTGTTTATGTCAGCTGGTGCCTGTACCAGGAGCATCCACGCTGACTTCTTCTGAAAATCATGCTCTGGGGATCTAATACACAGCTTTACTTCTGAAAATGTTGACCTTGCTCTGTGAAAATTCAGCAAAGGGACATCATGTCCAAAGTGTCCAAGAAGGACAGGTGCCTGTGATGTCTCCTGCAGATACAGCCGTACAGCAGTAGTGAGGGGTTTTTTTTTCTGCAACGTACAGATTTCCTGAAGAGTGGCTCATCAGCAGGGAAAAGAGCAGCAGGGCTGAAATATCTCTCTTGGGCATCCCAAGGTTTCCCTTGGGAGCATTAAACAACCTTTTAACAAGTTGCTGGTCTGAGTAAAATGACATAGGGAAACCCAGTGGGTTTTCCTATTGCGCTCTAGTCAGGGCAACAGTAGTGCGATCTGCATTATTCTTGGAAAGAGAGAGCAAAGCCTGAGGGTGTGATTCTTAGCTGGAGTCATAAAACTGTTTATCATGCAGTTAGCTTGAAGCACTTGAGCAACTTCAGTGAAACTATGCCTTTGCGCTTCACTGGACCACAGCCAGAGTGATTGTGTCGTACAGAACCGAGACGCAAGTGAACTGCTCAGAATGAAATGAAGGGGAACACCCCATCACCTTGCTTTGGGCAAGCTGTAGTCCTGTAATCCTTTCTCAGGTATTGGGCTTCGCCCCTTGGCTTTCCTGCCCCCCCATGGTGATGGGAAGATGTGGCTGAGTACGGTCAGTTGTAGAGTCACAGTTAAGAAGTGTCATTTACCCTCCACCTGAACTGTTGCTATGTTGTTTTCCCTTAGGCTGAGACAGAGGACTGAATTTTCAGACAATGTTGCTTGGTAGCCATATGGGAAGCATAATTCTCAGCAGTGGTAGTGCAGTAAAACATTTTGCACATGCGTGTACATACACCTTATACATCTCTTGTGTGCAGAACTAACCTTACAGGGCTTGACAGCAGTCCTTGCAAGACCTTTCCTCTGGGTGGTCTCCTATCGCTTTTGTGATGTGTAGGAACCTTCTTTCTGGTAACCTTGAATTCAGTTTACTCTCATCACTGAATTGCTGGAGTGTTTTTCATGTAACATAGTAGAGACACAGTCCCAGTCTCACTGCTTTGCGGTAACTTCTTGGTCTGCTGTGAAGCAACAACATTGAGGTAGCCATTAAATCTTTTCCAGCAGCATGGAACTTGCTGTTCTGACTCTTGAGGAGGTCATCATCTCAGGTTTGATGCTGTCCTACCACCAGGACACCCTGTTTTGTCCCTGGGAGTAGGCATGGCCAGAAAAGCATACTGGGTGGTTGGAGTCAGAGCTGTGCTGACTTAAGTCAAGCCCTGGTTCATGGGAGATTTTTCCATGCGCTGCTGTTGTCCATAAGGACTCAAACATAAACTTGCTTACACAGAGATGCTTTCCTGAAGCAGAGTTGTCACTCTTTTCTACAGGTATCACAGGATGCCCTCCCTTATTCTGCTTCATGTATCTGGTACTAGAATGATCATTTCCTGATAAATGAAGGCACTTAATCAGTCCTCTTCCCCTTGGAAGAAGGACTTTTGGGGATATTGTTATATCATTTAAAATAATATTTTGGAATTTAAGTTTACATTGCTTTATTTTTCACTTGAGGTGACTGTACATAAATATTTTCCTCTATTTTATCATTGCTGATAAAGTAAGCCTACAGTATACAGACAAATAATTTGCCTTTGATGTATTGAAACTGTGAGATATAAAGTAGACTTCTCTTGTGTCCATGTTCCTGACTATAACTCTGTTCCTCTGTGTTTTTATAAGTTGGAATAAATGTTGCTTACGGGCAACAGTGAGCCTGCAAGCTTTCCAATAATTTTTATGTCATTGAACTCAAGCAACCCTATTGAAGGATCTCACATATGTATAATGATATATGTATATGTACAAACTTTAGAAAGAAATAAACCAAATGTATTTCACGTTCTGCAGCTGAATGTTTTTTATTTGAGCCCTGACAGTTGTTCTACAAGTAGGAACATGAAGGTGGCTTTACAGTGGCTGACAGTCCTGCTTCTGACTCCTGGCAGTCTAAGTAGTTTCAAGGTTTTCCTTAGCTGTGTACATACATGTACTGTCTGCCTTACAGTCTGGATCTGACCTGTGGTTGGGCTAACCCATGGAACCATTGGCATTGTGTGCACATTAGTCCTGTGTGAGGGCAGCTGGAGCTCTCTTCCTTCTGCACCTATAAAAGAGGTGGTATCCATTCCAGCTGTTTCAGGGTGTGTAGCCTGCAGAGCTACCACTGCTTGCTGTGAAGAGACAGCAAGAAGAGAATTAACTGATTTAAAATGGGTTTACCAGCACATGGGCCAGAAGAGGCTGCAGCAAACAGCCGTTCAGAAATGATTGGGAATTGATCTCAAAATTGTTGAGGCTGGGAATTGCTGCTGACATGGTGGATGGGAAGAAGGACCCACAAAAGGCAGAAGAGTCAGACACTAAAGAAAATGATGGAGTGCAAAAAGGCAAAGGTGGGAGTGGTTAAGAAACTACAGCTATCCAAAATACCGAGAAATAGTTGGTACAACAAACAGCCTTGTGCTTGCAGTTCTTTGGTTGTACAAAGTTCAACATGGGAAGTTAGTACACTGTGTGGAGAGTGAGTCACAAGGCAAATGGAGAGAATGTGTCCAATACATGTAGGGCATGCCCAAACTTCACAACAGGGCTAGGAGCTTGTGCTTGGAGACAATAGTAAAGAAGACATGTTTCTTACTAAGATTTCTGTGAATGTTTGACTATCTTGAGGTGATCGTTTCTTTATATTTTTCTTCAGTGTGCTGCCTTTAGATGAATGGTAAAGACTTTCACACCTGAGGTAGTTCTGTGTTTGTTTGTTTTTTCACACTATGCCTTGGGCTATCAGATTTTTTCATTGTTGTTCCAGCCTGGTTGCTTCAAATCACTTGGGATTTTTGATTCCAATGCATGCTTCTGGATTAATATGTCTTTAATGAAAAGACTAAACAAAGTGCTGGTAAGGATGGATGGGAGTATTTTAAAAAGATGTATTAAATGCCTCCTCTAAGCCCAAATGAATGTTTGAATTGTGTCTGAATGTTAATGTCAGTACTGCTCACCACATCTTTTCTTATTTTTTCTTCCTAGCTGACAGAGTCAACGCTGAACATTTTCTGGTGATTTTTCTACCTGGAATCATTAGTCACGTCACGTTACTCACAATGCAATAAGCTAGAACAAAATGACAGAACAGGTGCAAAGTGAAAGACAGATGCATTTATATTCTCTTCATTGTCCGTTTTCAGTTCAAGTACAGAATATAATTATCGAGGAAGACTGAAAGGGCTAGTTTGTGTATGCAGGAGAAACCTCCAGTCTACAGCAACTACACATCTCTTTGGGTATTTATAAATAATGTATCACGAGAAAGAGACTTAGCCCAAAGTGATGCACAGTTTGGTCTGAAATTGTCATGGTTATCTCTAGATTGGAAATGAGAATAAAATTCTTACCTGTCAGAGCACTAATCTACTGCAGTGGCCTCCTAATGTGTAAGGTAAGGGCAAAAATACCCAGTCGCTTTTAAGGTAGAGCTGGAAGAGGAATCACGTGATGATAACCCCGGTTCTCATTTGTCAGGTCATTCCACATTCCATCTGTTTCTTTCTGTGTTTGCTACTAAATTGATGTTTCTCAGAAGAAATTATGTCAGCCACTATGCTAACTGTTTGTCCCAGAAAAAGGGCCATCCTAGAAAATATGAGTTGCTGCACAACAGCTAGCCATCTTTCCAGGTTTGCTGTGTCATAGCACGTTCATCTTAGGACATCTCTTCTGGTCCCATTCTACAGCTAGTTTTTTGATAGATCAGTGCATAAATGATGCGGGTTTTCATTTCGCTGGTCTGCTCTTCACAAGAAGATGCAAAGACAAGGACCTAAACTGGGATCAGGTGAAGGAATCAAGACTAAGTTATTTGCCTTGGAAAATGTGGAAGGTAATGTGTTGCTATTATGAAATGGAAGTTCGTGGGGATGTTTTGGTCCCCTCTTCCCATGCCGGGTGTATCAGTAATAGGCTGAGTTTGCTCCAATAACAACCTTGGGAAGTCCAGACTTTGGTACAGATTTTGCTGAATTTGGCCAGTGAGGATAAACTAAGAAGGGTATGTCTTAGGGAGGAACCTGGGCAGAGAAGGGGAGGCACAGGAGTGGCAAAAAGATCGTTCCAGGAAATAGAAACAGTGATGAATAAGGCAAAAAAATCAGATTAAATAAACAAAGGAAGAGGGAGCCTTCTGAAAGGAGGAGTGCAGGTGCCTGCAGATGCGTCACTGATTTGCAACCTGATCCACCAGGAATTCCCTTCACAAAGGTGTCTGAAAAACTTGCTGTGAGAGGGTGGGCTTCAGAGGGATAGATTTCCACTGTGGTGATACGTCATGTAAAGAGGAAAAGTGATGGATTTGTAAGTGAACAGTTGATGTATGTGATTCATAAGATTTAAGAGTGTGAAATAAGCACTTTTATTGTTGTGTATAATAAGGTGGAAAATAGCATAATTTCAGATTAGCAGCAGTGGTGTGTTTGTTTGATAATCAGTATATTGATTACTTAATAGATTGACCAGTTCCTTAGGACTGTGTTGCTTAATCACTAAAGCCTGTAATTTTGTTGTAGCACTTACATCTTGATCTTGCAATCTAAATGCAGGGAGTTGCTTCCTGCAGTAACAGTTATACTGAGGGAAAGAACATTTCCTACCTAGTTTTAACTTGCTTCAGCCACAGCACATTGACCATTGTAAGGACGTTTGCAGGAATGTTTGTAAATATTTGAATTATGCCAGTGACCACAGGCCACAAGCTAAATAGGATGAATCTTGAGAATGCAAACGCCATAAAAATTACATACTGGGAAAGCGAGGTCTGTGAATTAAAATCTCAGGGAAGGACTTTCATAGTGCACGAGCATTGTTTTCTCAGCTAACACTGTCTGTATGTGCAAAGGTACTGAAGGGCCTTTATCTTTATGATGTGCAGTTTTAAAATGTTGGGGAAATGTACAGATGGGTAGAAGTCTGCGGAAGGAAGCAGAATATAGCATCAAAAACTGAAAACTCTGTGGGAAAGAAGATTGCAAGGAGGCCTTGCCCAAGGGGAGAGTATTTGTTTGAAAGCCAGAGACAAGACAAAAACTGAACAAGGCTGTAAAGAAAAAGCATGGGAGGCAACTGAACAGTACACAGATTCAGTTATCACTTGGAAACGACAATCCATTAATAGGAAGGGAGCAGCCTCTTGTGAATGTTGCCTAACCCTTCCCTTTATCAGAGTGCTCTTTTGGTGAAATGTTCTTATTCCCCCATTGTTTGTAGAGGCATTTTGAACACTGCCAGGGCTTGCCATAGGGTCAGAACAGCGTGCTGTGCACTGGCCTTCAGGGGAAACTGCTCAGAGTTAGCCAAGGTAGATACTCCTTCCTGCACCTGGTAGCTTGGAAGACAGCAGCATCCCTGGGGTTGTGCACTCTCTGTTGGATGGGGTGTGTCTTTGCAGAAAGGACAGAAAGAAAAGCAAGCTGAAGCCCATTTTCCATCATCGCTATACTAAGATTGTTCAAAATAAGTGGTTTAGGTGGGTGGGTATGGTTTGCTTTCTTCCTCTCCAAGAAAATGTTTTTTGTTCAGCCAGAAATCATCTTTATGCTGTATCTCGCTCAGAAGTGCAGTGTAGATAGGCTCCATCAACTCTTTGGAAGGTGAATATTTTTAGTCAGCTTGCGCAACCTTCTCCTCAATGCCCAAATGTCTCCTCACCGTCCAAAAAAGTACGCTCCCTCTTTTCAGGGTAATTCCAGTCAGGACTTGTAAACCAAGACATGTGTCACTGAACCCTTGTCGCAAGTGCAGTCTTCAGCACAGACATGTGCCTTGTCCTTTGAATAGAAGTTATTTTGATCAAGGTCATGGCAGGGATGCTGCTATGAGGGTGGGTGTGGAAAATGCTCCTCTCCAGTCAGAAGTGCATGTGTGATACCCAGCTTTTGGTGTGCTCTGCTTCCTGTTCCATCCCATCCCATCCTGGGCTGAACTGTGCTGAGCACCCTGTAAGTACAATTACTGAGACAGGGATGGATGGAGCCAATGCCATTAGCAGCATAATTATCTGAGTAATAAAGACACTAGAGATGCTCATCTTGACAGGAATTTGCTGTGGTCTGTGCCTAGGACAGGAATACTTTCCATTTCAGGCTGCTGGGACAGTTTTGTGGGGGCCTTGCAGCCAGCCAATGATAGCAAGAATGGTGTAAAACCCGAGTCCTGTTACCACAGCCATACCCACGCTGCGTTTCTTAGGCAACTGAAGTGTGGGCGGCAGTTAGAGGTTGTAATTGTTTCATGGGGGAAAAAAGCCCATATACATACACACTCGGAATTAAAAAATGCAGTGCTCTTTCCTTTTAGCTGCGGTTTTTGACTGCACTTTGGACAAATTGTCAGAATCTGCATTCCCACTGGCAGGGAGCCAGGCTCCCTGGCACACTGATTAAACGGTGTGTGGGCAAAATGTAGGCAGATGATGGGGACCTGGTACATTGAAACCTTGGAGAGCTGTGTTTGCTGCTGCTTTCTTTTTCTCTCCAAGTTCCTTTCATGCTAGTTTTCTGGCCATCCTTCACTAGATCCATTTTGGGGTCTGAACATCCAACTTTGGGAACTGAGAAGACGCTTGAAGCCACAGAGGTAGCTGCTCAAGGTACATAGTCCCAGCTGATTGTTCCCCTGCGGGTGAGCACATTACCGTCTGAGTGCAGTGGAGGTGCTCAAGAGACCAAAATGCTCGGCTGCAGCAACATAAAGGAAATTTTTGCATTTATATGGGAAACCTCTTCTTTGAAGGACCCAGTCAGCCAGTAAAACACATTCTTCTGGTCCAGCTTCAGCCTTCTTGGGAGCTCCATCTATGACTTGGGGTATGGCTTTATTTCAGTGAGCTGCTCTGCCCTTTTCCATCCTGGGGCACTGTGCTCCATCCAGCTGACAAGCACTGGAGCTGGGGGTTTTGAGACATCACATTTCTAATCAATCTGGTGCTTAGATCTCACAGCTGTAGCATTTACACTGCCATGTGTGTGAAGACTGGAGGCTGTTGCATTGTTCTGCCTGATATGTGTCTGCCTGTCATGGTGGGCACTCTTGGTTTACACTGACTTGCTCACTTTTCATTTGGTTTTTCATCGTTTCTCTTAGGGCTCAACAATACACAGGAAGGTGAGTTGTTCAACCTTTGGAGCCACAGCAGGCATTCAGTGGAGGCAATTTTCATGAACATAATGGCTGGGCTCTGCTCTGAGTCAATGTTGCTCTGCTCTGAGTCAATGTTGCCCCACTCCCGTGTCTGATGTCACCATAAAGGGTTTGACTGGATAGCTACACCTCAAGAGAGGTAATTCTGCTTTTAAAATGGGTGAGCTCCACTGCACTGAACACTGGTGTGGACCTCCCAGTTCAGAGGCAGGGTGGCTTCCATGTGGCTTCCAGAGCAAGGCAAAATGATGCTCTTCTCAAAATATGGCCATAAAAGCTCAATCTCTTTTTTAAATTCCACAGAAATTTGATTCACATCTTTAGCTAATTCAAACTTCTTAAGAAATCTGGCACAAACGAGTCTCTGGAGGTATTTTGCAGCCCTCTGGGTTCTTGCTGCACCTGTGATTCATCAAACGTGTCTTGATGTTTAGTTCAGTGTGCAGCCTGACTGACAGGGCCTCTTTGCCAAGCGTTAGGAGGTGCAAAAGTCCTGCAGGGTCTCGTATGTGCTGACGGTGCAGTCGGGGGCTCAGCCTCTCATGATTACAGAGAAGGGGCTGGTGCTCCTGGGAGGAGCTCTCTGCTCCAGCACAGCTGCACTGTGATCTGCCTCTGTGCCCAAGAGCCCGAGAGGTTTCATACTCAGCTGCCCCAGGAGCAGACCAGGGCCAGAGCTGCATGTGTGCCTGACAGTTCTGCCTATACTTCAGGGAACGGGTTTTGGCTGTGTACATTCAATACCAATAAGTATTAATTCTTATGATTTGCAAGCTGCTTGGCTTTCAGAGACTGGTACAACTTTAATGCAAAACACCTGGCACAGTGTTTTATGAGCCCTGGGGACAGTTTAGCTTGTTCAAACGTGTACTTGGCTTTGAGTCACTAATGTGATCAATCAAAGGAGCAGTCTTTTCCCTCTGACTCACCAAGGCTGATTCCTTGAATTTCAGGGGTTTAAATATCCACTTGATTCAAGTATTAAGGATTTTGACTTAAAAATTCTGGCTGCTTAAATCACAGTGGGAGCAACTGACCCCAGCTCCCACAAGTTCAAGGAATAATCACTAATGTGCTAAAGGCAGAGAATATCTACTAGCTTTCATCAGCTGAAAATTGAGCATTTTGGGGAAAAAACTGTAGATTCAGTGGGGTGCCAAGCCCCAAAAACTTCCCCTGTTCATTTGCTCCGATCTGTCTCTCATGTAAATGGCTTTTAAAAGATGAAGAAAACCAAATCCAGCCCCATGTAGTGGGATTTTCAGGTTTCTCATTCCACTCCATGGAACCCTGATTTTGCTAAAGGACACTAAAATGAGAAGGGAGAAAAAAAGTCCATGCCCCTCCTTTTCCCTTCAGGTACCTTCTGTTGAAGTACAACTTTCATTCCATTTTTCCTCAGCATGTACACCTTGAGGCCTGGTGAGTTTCTGCAGTCCTTGCACTGTCTCACCTTGAATGTTGTAATGCTGCTGTGGATTTTACTGTTACTGTTCTGCCTGCTGGTATTACTGGTGTCATTGGAGGATGTAATTCTTTTCTTGTCTGTGCCCCTTAGTGCTTTTACTGTTGTTCTGACCACATCATGTTGTATCTTCTCTGCGAGCTATTGTCCTTATGTCCTCTGCAGGGAAAATAAAGCACATAAAGCCTAAGTAACTGGGTCACACAGGGATTTCTGAGCACATCTGGAAGGTGATTTCCCCTCTTCCAGAAAAAGCAGTGAATCACTTTGTGTCACACTCCTTTTTTAGCTGCCTCCAGTACTCTGACAACTTCACCTCCATTATGAAGATCATACCTTCCTAGTCTTACCCTTCATTATTGCTCTCAGCTTGTTTAATTATGAATTGTCATCAGGCAAGGCTTCAGCAACTGGCTGAATCTCTGCAATTCTGACAAACACCTCTAGCATATGTGCAGCTGTCTTAGTTCAGTGCAAAACCCCATTTTCAGACCAAGCAGTAGAATGAACAGATATATTTGTGGTCACCTGTGCTGCAGTCATCATCGGAGTTCAGAGTTCTGCTATGCTAAGCAATGTGTAGGCCTCCTATGCCTCCAGACTGTGGATTTGTTCCAAAGATTTATGCCCAAGCTGAAATTCAAGGGTGAGAGGTTTATTGGACTTTTGCTGTTAAATTTTAGTAGGGTCAGGGTGCACTGACTGGCTGCTGAGCTTGAATATTAGCAGACAAAATAGTTAGGAAAGAGGGAAAAACAAAGATAAAGAAACAGGCACACTGTGGCTATTTGCCCCTGATCAGATGATTGTTTCTGATAACTGTTCTTAAAGCTGGTTTTACTCACAATAAACAAAAATAGGAGCTGTTTTGATTGAGGGTGGAGGTTAGCTCTGCCCTAGCTGTTCTGCCCTAGCATTTCCATCCTGCCACATAAAAAAAGGAAAGCACAACTTCAAACAAAGCTAAGCCCTAGAGCCTTTCTGGTTTTCTACTTAAGCATGGCGTAAATTATACAGCAATGGCACAGTCTCCTTATTAATTTCACTCTATAAGCAGTCATAAAGCATTTAGTTTTAACATGAAATATTCAAATTATTCTCTGTTTGTTTTTGAATTCTTTATGTATAATTTAAAGAATGCGCTAATGCAGAAATTATTAAATGTGGATATGTCAGATGACAACTAAGCTGAGGAAGAGGGACAAGGATACTGGAAACTGAAGGATTTCCCAAAACTATAACAAAGTGTTTTGAATGCAAGATTTTTTCCTTGGGAGATGCAAATAAAAAAATATCCCTGATACTATGGTTAAGAATGACCTTGTTGATAATGTGATAGATCCAGCACTGCTCAGCCTGCAAAGTGCTGGATGGGGTTATTATTACTGGTCCTTATCTGTCATTGCATGATGATAACAGATTAGCTGACTGACTGCACTCTGTGCTTTAGTGCAGTCCCAGCTTTCTCAAAGGCTGCTCCAGAAAACATCACCCTGTAGTTCCCACACACTTGAGCTTGGAAAGCTTGGAAATATCACAAGGGACCTATCTTGTGCCTAGTTAAAGTGCTTTTCACTTGAAAAAGAGGTGCCATGCTTGCTGTGCTCTTCATACACCATGTAGCCATAAGGTATTTGTAGCACTTTCAAAAACAAGAACTCCATCCAGCAGGATGAAAATGCATAGTTCTGACATCTCCCAGTGCTATGCTCTTATGGGCTATCCATGTGCATCCCCGGACTACCTCCCATGTAAGTGGAGGATGGTGAAGTGTGGTTGCAGAGGAAGAGCTTTCAAGCTGAAAGTCCCTCTTGCCCCTTTGTGGACTTGAGCTATGTCTGTAACCCATCAACTTTTCCAAGTCAGATTTCCCCCATGACTTTCCAAAATAACATTGCCCCCAGCACTAAACATGTCCCCAGGAACATCCAGGTTGTGCGTCTGCTGCCCCACAGCACGCCAGCATGTAGTGCTCTGCTTCAAAACCCTGAGCTGCAACAGGGTGCAGCCCCTCTTTCCTACCGAACTCTTCATCACTCTTCTGTGGATTTCCCAGCTACCTGGACTCTCTCTGTGGGTGCACAGCTGCAATGCTCTCTTGCTCAGATGTCTGCTCTCATCTGAGCCCAGATTACTGGGATACATCCTTTTTGATGCTCCAGTATTCAGCCCCCAAATTTCTTCCTGTTAGCTCCCCCACTAGTGGTACCCTCTTACCTGCCCTGAGCTGCATAGGGCTGGGAAATTTTCCCCATGCTCAGCTGCCAGGCAGGGAGGAGACTGTGTGATCTGCAGCATTCACAGAATGAGTACCTGGCACTGGCCTGTGCTGCTCTGCCGGTGCTGCTGGAGGAGTCAGAAGGATCAGAGCAGTGGTGGGGGATGAGGGATTGGTGACTCCGGCCATGGATGCCTGTGGGGAGGGAGAGGAAAAGGCCTCTTAAATGTGCCAGAGCAGAGCTCAAAATGTCCTGCCAGAATACAAAAACCCTGGTCACAGTCCAAGGGATGGTGGTGCTCTGGGAGAGTGGCAAGGGAAATCTGCCATGAAAGGGCTTGAAAGGCAGAATGGGCTGAAGCACTGAGAAGTGGGCAAGAATCAAAACTCAGTGCTATGAAGAAATCTGGATCAGAGGAGCATGACAAGTTTTCCTGGCTGTCAGAGGATGAGGGAGCAGGAGGGGAGACTTACAAAGAGTGCAGGGACAAGGTCAAGCAGGAGGTGGATGAGAGAAACACAGGCACCTCCATCCTTTCCTCCAAGCCTTGGCCTGGAAGTCTTTTGCTGGTGTTGGTGCCAGCAAGGCATGAGTCATTACTCAGAGCCTGAATATGCATCCTGCCTCACTTCAAGCTTCCCACCTGATCAAGTTGTGCCACAGGGTGTTGATGGGGTTGGCAAGATAAAAGAGGGGGTAGAACTTGCTAGATGGAGCTGGATGTTGCTCTTTGGCCAAAAAAAATTTGATGCTATGATTATTCACCCTTTCTGCGGCTATTAGTGGGCTGTAGGCATATAGGGTTTCAAAAAAAGCATTATCCATTTAAAAGTCAGATTAAGAAAAATCTGCAACAAACTATGTATCTGAATAGAAATGGGAATTTCTGGGGAGCCAAACACTTATTCATTATTGAGAAGCCAATTGCTTCTGAAAAACCCGGCTCCTTGTTGCTTCTTATATTTTCAAATATGATGCAGTTGCACGTGGGGACAGTTCAGTGGTGGGAGCTTTCACACAGATTTGTAGCACAGGGAGTGCAGGAGCAGAGGGAACAGTTTGTGCTGTTGCATCACAGCAGCTAAGAAAGCCATATGTGAAATATCAGCCTCCCATCAGCCACACAGACATACATCTCCATTCTTTTCTCTCCAAATGGCTCCTGTTTCAGAAGGCAATGAGGAATGGAATGCTGTATTGGGAATGCAATCACTGATTGCAGAAGAAAAGGCAGTCCTTGGTGAAGAGGTTATCATTCAAGCTTTATGCCTATTCCAGAAAAGCTGTGACTTAACATTGTTTGTGAGCAAAGGGAAAGGAAGGATGGAGTGGGGCAAACCACTGTGCATTTTAAGCAGCTTTGATTCTGAGTTGGAGCTTTATGTTAAATACCATGATTCATGTCTATTTATTTTGTTAAGCAGTGAGCAAGCAGAAAGTCTAGCAGCTGAAATGATGTGCCTGAAAGACTCCTGGCAGGCAATCCATCAAGCAACTATTGATTAGTGCTGCCACAGGAGCCATTATGCACAGTAAGACCTTTATTCTTTACTCTGACAAATGCTCACTTAGATGTAAATTAGCTGAAGGTGTCCTTCTCTCACTTGTTAGGGCTGAACTGGGAATGAAGCTTTGCTCTCCTAAGAGCAGAAGTTTGGAAAGCATAGCAAGAGCCATGAGCAAAAAAACCATGAATAAGATTCCAGGGCTCCAGGAGGTGTCCTAGCCTTTTAAAAAAGGAGGAGAGAAGAGAAATGAAAAAATTCTCTTAAGAAGATGGCATGCTGTAACTGAAAAGTGCTCCAGTGGGCTGTAATGGCTAAACAGAAACTTGCTGGTAATGGTGCTACTGAACCAGTCCAGCCTCACTCACTTCCCGTGGTGCATAATGTGAAGGAAATCAAAGGTGAGGAAGGTGCAATGGAGGTGCTGTGATACTATTTAGGCTTGCACTGCATTGCTTGCATTGCCTCAATAGTGTGCATGTCAGTATCTATTTGCATGGATAATCCAAGCAAGCTTTGCTCTCCCAGAAGGGGTCTAAATGTGCTGTACTTGTTACCTCCCACAAATGGTTAATTTCTCCTTCATTTTATAAATATTTCTAAACCCATGGTAAATATCTGACTTCCATCTCCAGCCATTGGTTCCCATTGTACCTTTCTCTGCTTGATTAAACAGCCTGTCAGGATCAAGAATTTTCTGTCCTGCAGAGGTGCTTTTGCACTGCCGTCATGGCCTATTTAGTTATTTCTTGAAGAGCTAAACAGATTGAGCTCTCCCCATTTCTCAGTACCAGGCATCTGCTTTGATTTTAGCCTGAAATGCCCATTCTAGTTTTCTCGATGTTCCTACTCATGGGCATTAAAGGACAGTGTTCTCAGACACAGTTATTACACCTTTGGTGTCCTTCACATGGGGTGCAGAGATACAATTCTTGTCCTGCCCCTTGCCTCTCTGCAGAGACTTTGCAGAGGCAAAAAAACTGCTCTTAATAGTTGGTGCTGATAGCCAGAGCAGAACATTGCAATTTTTCTGGGTTCCATGGTGGTCTCTGAGTGAATTTGCTCCAGATGGATGACCCTGAGCTTCTTCTTGCCCTCAGCAATGAAAATATGTGGGTGATATTATTTCTGCTGGCACTGTGCTGAACTAATTATTCCTGTTTTTTTTCCAAAGAACTGAGGTATGCAGATCTTGTTCTTGCATCATAACTGAAATCTTTTCCCAAATTCAGGAAAAATACGTGGCGGCGAAGCAATCAGTGTGAGCCCATGCTTGGCTGTTTGTAAAGGCTGGATGAGAAGCAATCAGTTTTGTCTGGAGAAGTCTCTACATGCATGATTTTTGATCTCTACATGCATGATTTTTGGTCTCTCAGTGGGAGATGCATACTTGATAGCTTGCAGCTGATGTCATCTCCCTCCTGGAATTAATTAGGTGGTGCCAGATCATAAGTGAGTTCCTGAACTGCAGTAGGTGCTGTGCTCAGTCTGTCAGCAGTTCAGCACATCTGTAAATGTCAGCACAAGGCAGTACATTGGCAAGCCTCACAGGTGAACAAGATTGGTAGATTGTTGGGCAGAACAGCTGGGCAGAGGTAGTATTGGGGGAATAGCCTGGGTTTTCATGCCCATAATGTTATGTCTTAGTTTTAGACAATTTAAAGGAGAACAGTCTCAAATGAGCCGCCTCCGTTTACAGGTTCAGCCAATCCCTTTTCACCAATAAGGAATGAATATGAGTAAATATAAGTGAAAAAGCAAAAATCACGTGGCACAAGAAGCCGAGCTGCTTGCCTGAGCAGACTTTAAAAGCACCCACAGTACCGGCCCCCTGCCCCCACCCAATTCCACCAGTTCCATTTCCTGGCTGCAGGATCTTAGAGAGACTAAAAATTTTTGGGCACAGGTAGGTGTAGGGAGTACAATAACATTTTGGGTTACCCACGACATGCTATCATGAAGCAGACAGTTGTTTAAACGTGAGGAGCTTGTGCCTAAATGCTCTTGAGAGTCAGTGCCTTTGCTGAAGATGGGTGTGTGTAAAGTACATCACCCAGGGCCTGGATGGTGATGCTGAGTGGAGGGCTCTGCTGCAGCTCTGGTGAGCCACGGCTCTGCCAGGCTGCCATGAGGGCAAGGAAAAGGGGGATTTTTCTGCTCCTCTTCCCTCTGCATCCAGGGAGGGTTTTTTGTACTTTCTCTGTTGCTCATGAGGGTATTCGACTGTGTTTTCTCTAGTACCATACTACTTTATTATCCTGGCAGTATGCAAACACTGCTAACCTACACTCTCTGTATGATATGGATTTAGTTTGAGTTTAGGTGACTTAAGACATTACTGTAGTCAGATGCCCAGTCCATCTCCTGGAAAGGTGTAACTGGACCTGAAATGAAGCAGTACATTTAGGCATGGTTCATCTTGCACCACCAATGACTTGAAGTAGCATTGGAACAACTAGGCTATGAGGTACACATCCTATTATGTCCAGGAGTGTTAGCCCATGCAGGAAATAATATGGCAGAGAGGGAAAATGAATCCATCTCTTCTAAACCACTGCCTAAATCCACTTTCTGTCATGGATAAATTATTTTATTACAATGATTCTGGCTGCTGATTCTGGATGACTTCAACTCCTTTGGCTTCAATGTAATTTTAGCCCATGCCTAAATGAATTTGAAGTGAAGCTGGTGTGAAAATAAAACAGTCTTAGCAAAGATGTGATTTGTACTCTTTCAGATTTTATATTTTTTGCTTTGCTTGTTAATTTTTTTTTCCTTTGCAACTAATTATTTCAGGAACAGGTAACAGAGGAGAAGGTGAATGCTTCTACAGAGACATCTTCAATCTCAGCCATTTAAACAGCAATTAATTGTAATCTCTTCTAATTTATTAACTTGTGCAGGGTCTAGTATCACAAAATATTAACAAGAGCTGAACAGGGAATTCAGCAACAACGAACTATCTATATGCACTTGATGGAGTGTTCAGCTTATTAAATTGTAGCTATAGTACAATTTGAAGACACTCCACTGTGTAAACTGATGTGACCTCACATATTTTGCTCTGTCTTTTTAGTCACTGAGGTCTCTCAGTATTTCTCTGTTTTTCCTTGGGGCCATTTTTACTTCACCGCTCAAGTATTGATTTCTCCTATTAGGGACAGGCAGAAAAATTATGAAAAAACACAGGGAGGGATCCAACCAGGGTACTGGAAGAAGAAAACTGGTATCTGTGAACTATTGATATTTTAATTCTCTCATTAATTTTTCAGGAAAGAGATCAGAATGTACAACAGTAGCCAAAGAAACACTGGCTGCAAGGACTGACAGCATCTGGTAGGGTCTCATGTACCACATGCTGCTCTGCTTTTCTTCCATGGTTCCACCTCATTGTCACGGCTCAGTGCTTTACTTTGCTGTATGTGTTTCTGAATTTGCTACTTGCAGCACCTCAGGTTTTTTTCCTGTTACATGTGGATGCCAGCAACCATTAGCAAGATGCCATAAGGCTTGATCTTCTGTATGGCTGTCCAAAGTGCAACAAGAAGGTTTTTCCATGGACCTAGCACTTCTACTGATTATTCTAGCTGTGTATAATTGGCCAAGCCACAGAAGTGGGGCAAGGAGAGTATTGGGCAGGGGAGCCAGTACAAAAGATGGAGCAGTCCTTAAAGGTTTATGATCGTAGGTTTCATAAGCAGTGCCGTTCAGGCTGTGAAATCTCAGCACTCACCATATGGAAACCTTCTGGAAAAAAGACCCTGGTGGTGGCAGTACATCATCATTGGCTGCTGCCTTAGTCCAGATGTTCTGAGCAGCTCTGACAATGTCACCCCACTGGTGACAGCAACAGAAGGCCATGGGACCTGAAGGCACAGGAAGAATGGTGGCCACCCAAAAGGACTTCTGGAGAGTAAGGAATTCCAGCATGCTGTGGCCAATGCTGGTGAGCCTCTGACTGAGAGGGACAAATGCAGGCACATCTACATGGAAGCTGGCATAGAGTCATAGGATCATTAGGGTTGGAAAAGACCTCTAAATCACTGAGTCCAGGCACTGCTGTGCTCTGTGTGTCACCTCTGCAGCAGTCTGGTCACAGCCCTGGGGTCACTTCAGCCCCTTTCCCAGTGTCCCCAGTTGCCTCAGATCTTTGCAAACTGCATGGTGCTACCTGTCTCTCTTTGAGCATGGAGCATAGACAGAGGCGATGGCTGTGCAGCCACTTCATCCCTGTTTCAATACACCTACTGAAAGCCCTGTTTTATGACAATGTACTAAGGAGACAGAGAGAAGCATCTCCTGGAAGGTGGGAAATAGGTAAAGGAGAACACCCTTTTCTAGATCTGACGCTCATTTTCTTGCATCAGAAACTGGACAAATATTTGTGTGCTTTCACCCAGCCAGTGAGTCAGAGGCAGGGATGCAGGACCCATCCTTGTCCTGTGCTCACATACTGACTTTGTGTATATCCCTGCTACAACTTGACTGTCCATGCCGTGGGCATGAAGGAGGATGGGGAAAGGAAACGTTGGCAAACCAGGGGGAAAGCCCTTCTTCAGTGCAGCCAGGGGCGTAGGACTAGATCTGGGGTGGGTGTCTGTGACACCACTTGTGCTTGCAAGAACAGGGGCTGACAAAATGGTCAGAGATGGAAACAGGGTCAGATCCCAATGGTCAAGGTCATGGAAAAACAGGATGGCCTCTGATACAGGAAAAGTAGGGAGTCGGCCCTCCCAGGGCTTCTTCAGTACTGGCATCCTCCTTTGCCCTGCCAGAGGACACAGCTGACCTTCTCTGGCTTGGCTCCTGGCAGTGGTCTCTTGGGTTTTTGCATCCTCCGCTCCTTGGACTTCAGAATGAGCAGGACTGGGAAATAATCAACACCTTGGTAATGTTCTCCACTGATGCATTAACTCTTGGGTAAGTGCTTACCTCAGTGCACCTGACAGCCGGACACAGGATGGGAGAACCCACACAAACAGTGGTGGTTGCCTCAAGAATATCCTGTAGGTTAGTTACAGGGTTTGTTACTTCTCTTCATGTGTTCTAAGCCTATTATTTGCAAATCTCTCTTCATCTGTGTTATTACAAGAGCAGAATTACTCAGCTGCCCATCCACCAAGCCATTCAGTGTTTGAGACATAGCCTTAAATTTTTATTTATGACTTCTCCTTCAGAAATGAAGTCCTGATCCTTCAGTCCCTGAAGCTGTATGAAATTCTTGCCTTCCTCAGAGGCTTCTCCTACACACAGTTTACATTCATCCACAAATATTGCTAGGCAAGTGTGTAATTTCAGCTAATCATTGCATGTTCACCTTCTGGGGGAACTTCAGGGGCTGCCTTGGCATGCAGGCTCCCCATCAACACCAGGTCTCGTTGCTACTTTACTCATTATTCATTCTCAAATGGTGAAAGCAAGTGACTCAACTGCTGAATGTTTCCTACTGAGCTTAACCGAGTAACACTTGTGAGGAGAAAAGCTCCTGTTTGCCTCCGCCTCGCTTTCAGCTGCAAAAGACCATCTGAAGAACACTGACAGCCTTCTTCTTTATGATCTTTCCATCTCACCAACCCACTGGAGTAATTAAGTTTTCCTTTTCGGTGCCAGTAGGTGGCATTGCTTACTCTCTTAAATGCCCAAAAGTTAAGCAAACATTTGGCCAAGCCTTCAGAAGTAGTATCCAGTTGGAAAGTCACGACCTTTCCCAATATTGCAACAGCTTCCAAATCCAGCATCTAAATTTTGGCTGGAAATCAGGCTGTTTTCTAGCCCCTAGAGGAATTAAGTTGTGTTAGCACTTCCCTGCTGAAATTACAGGTGGAAAAGAACTAGGTAGTTTTATGCTATAGCATGATAAATTTATGAACAAGGTGGCATGGTGAAATTGCCTGTGATATGATAGAGCAGCAGTCCATGATCTTGCAACCTCTACACCTCTTTGTGGTGTGCAAATGCAGTCTGCTCAATGGAGTTGTGCCACTGGCAATTACAGCTCCGTCTTGTGCTGGGTTGTAACTGCGATTGCAATCATATTATGTCACTCCATGGCACAGACTGACAAAGATTTGGCCATGCCATCTTTCTCCCAATGGATAGCCATTTCCTGTCCTGCAAATATAGCACATGGGACATCATCTCTTCATCATAATAAGACTGGAGAGATTTTTCCAAGTGGATGTTGAAAGGTCCTGGCACTGCAAATGCAGCTTTGCTGAGAATCAGCACTCCAGGAAAGACAGCTTGGCAGGCTGGGGATGGCTATGGTGTCATCACAGGAGATGACCCTCTATAGGCTACTGGGAGAGGGGCGGCGTATGAGGAGAAAGGCAAGCAGCACAAAGGCAATTGGAAGTCTAAGCGTTAACTGCCTTCAATGTTGTCTTGCATCCAGGAAAAAATACGCAGACATATACATGGCTCCGGGGTAAACTTCAGGGTTTCTTACCTCTTTGTGGGCAAGGAGTGTCCTGGAGGACTCTCAGAGTGCTCAACACCACCAAACAGATTTACGAGCAGAAAACCTATCCTTGATCTGTTCATGAGAGGAGTGCTGAAATGGTCACCCTGGACACCTGTCTCAAGCAAGAGGCTAATCATCTTGCCGTTCATTCTGGCTCAGGGAAGTGGATGTCCAGGAACAACTTTTATCCAGCCATTTCTGTGTCATCACATGGCAGGTTGGGATGTGCCCACTGCACCTGCTCATGTGGTATGCTCTGAGCATGCTTATGGGAGACTGTGTGATTCACCTGCTGTCAGAGGACAGTGCACAAAAATGTTGAGCAGCTCTATGAATGAGGACCAGGTCCAACTTGGCTCTGGACCCCCGCACAGCACCACATGCCAGTGCTCTAGCTCCAGTGCCCAGGATGACTCTGCCTTTGCTTGCACAGTAGGTAGACCACTATTTTCTGAGCTATGCATGACATCTGACACAAATATGGAATATGTGTGGGGCATCATGCAGTCTGCCCATGGCAAAAGCAAACAGGCCATTCCTGGCTCTACAGTGATCTTCTCCTACTACATGCTATCCTATCTTCTGATTAGGAGCAGCTTGTTAGAGTGCATGTCTGCTCTTTCAGGAGTTCAAATAGCTTTAATGGGTAAGCTTTAACGGCCTTACATGTTAATCCTGTGCCACTGGGATCCGTGATCTATCCCAGTGAGATGCCGCTCTCGGTCTTGATGGAGTAGGAGTGTGGCTTATCTGGCAGGGGATCCTAAGCCATGTGGAAGACACTTGATCAGGAACTCCTCAGGACACAGACAGTGACTTCAGGGCCTTTTTCTCTTCGCCCATACCTGAAAGGTTATTTGTGCTACCTCTTGCCTCAAATTACTGACAAGGGGTGATGATTTTGGCCTTTGTGCAGCAAGAGCAAGGCATGGAGAATGCATTTCCTTCTCAGATGACCATTATTAAATACCTTTCAGTTTGTTTCATAATATTCCTTTGTTCCAGAATGAAGACTCCTGAATGATGATTATAATTAGCATCTGGTGCTGTTCACTGTGAAATAAAAGATTTTTGATTCCATTGTATATAATTTCTAGGGAGCCTACTTGCATTACATTTTCATGATTTATTTTTAAATTGGCACAAAGCACTCAGAAAGTGATGTATGACAAGCTGTGGGATGTTGTCCTGAGTGGATTCAGACTGTCTTCTTATGTAGTCACTTTACCATTTTTGGTTGCAGACTCTCAGAGAAAATTTGAGAGTGATTCAGATTCCTAAACACATGTACCAGCAACATTTGAGATATTCCTAGGGAGCCCAAACTCTCCACTCAAAATAGGCAGATCTGATGTGGCACCTGTGGGCCCACAGGCTTCACAGACTATTGACCGCAAGGTACAGCTTTGGTAGCTAGTCCTTTGATATGCATTATAAATTTTTTCTTGCATATTGTTGCTCTCTGACATTAGGGAGTTATGAGGGAATTAGCCCCCTAGGCTCATCATTTGCATATTCTATGTCATGCCCACTTCTTTTTTTGTCTACAGTTAGGAAATTCAGCTCTTCCACCTGTGGCCATAATGGTCTTGGCTGCAAATCTCATTGGTCAGGTTGCTGTGGACAGGCCTATTCCTTTGATTAAGAGAGTCCTTCTGAGGCAGCAGCAGCACAAAACACATGATGTCTCCTCCTCAGACTTGGCTGGGAGCCTGTTCTGATGTTGTCAGCCCTTCCTCAACTCTGCTTTTTGTCTTGCAGGCTATATCATTGCTGCCATGATATCCACTCACGGGACTGAATTAGCCCTGAAAGCAGCCTCCTTGGCTACACATTATGGCATTGCTGTGATAGCAAAGAGCTGAGAATGGTTCAGCTGCCTGAGTATGAGGGGCGGGTGAACATGGAGGCCCTGGTCCTTGCAGTGGGCCATTCACCCTCAGGTGTGCTGTTTCCAGGACTGTTCCAGGCTCTGTTTCAAGAGCCATGCTGGTGGTGTTGACTATGGCATGAGAAGAAGGACGATGACAACAACAAAGGAAGAAAATATGACTCCTCCTTGCACACATGGCACATATCTGTGTTGCTTGACATCAGAGAAGAAGGAGCCTTTGTGAATAATATAAAGATAACTTTTTTTTTAAAGAAAATTACATTGTGTTGTCTTTTCTGCTACTCAGGACAAGCAAAGCCTATGACTTAGTACCAAATTGGGTCACCTGACCAGAAGCTGTTGGGAGACTTTGGATGCTGCCACTCACACGGCTGCAGCATGCTACCCTCTGGAAAAGGAGGGCCATGATGGAGAGAGTGGCCATGCAAAGCCTTTGAAGGACAACAGCACTGGAGAGGTGCACTGGCACTTCCCTCTACCCCCCATGACATCTAGAGGGAATGAGAAGGCATGCAAGCAAGGATCTTTATTTGTTCTTAGGTGCCTGTAGTGACTGCAAACACCCATCAGGAGGGGGAGGATATGTCCAGAATACACAGCTCCTTAGGACTTCTCTTGAGTCCTGAAAGTTAAAAAAAAACCCACCCAGTAGCAGAAAAGGATGTAAAATGACGAATTGTTCTAACATTGTGTGTGTCCCTGAAAGACTGTGTGACTACTAGATTTGCAGCCAGTGGGTATCTCTTCATTAGAAGAAAGAAGAAGCTGGTCAGGATATGCCACAGAGAAGGGCCTTTTTTGTACCTCTAGTCAATGAATTCCAGAAGTCTTTTCTTCCATTTATAGCCTGTTAGCAAGCGCTGGTGTTGACCTGAGTTGTGCCAGATGCTGCTAGTTGTGCCAGCCTGGAAATTGGATGTGCTGTCTGAGACCAGGGTCCTCTTTCTACTATTTTCACATCCTAGGCACATAGTGAAAGAGTTTTTCAATGCCCATGAGGTCTAGTTTCCTTGAGCACAAAACCAGACACCCAACTTCTTATTAAATCATTCCATGAGCAAATTTGAACTGGGTTTCAAGGTTTTTCTCCTCCAGTTCAGGAGTAAGTTCTTCTAAGGCTGTATTAGCTATTGGTAAGGAATTACCATGGCTGTGTTTGGCGAGGAGCTGTGTGCTTTCAGAGCAGTGCAAGAATGCACATTGAATATGCCTGTGATTGCTCTTCTTCTAGAAATACAAATTGGTCAAGAACCTCAATTGCGTAGTGCTGTGGACCTCAACGTGTCTCCCGCAGAGTCTGGCAGATGAAAGACCCAAGGGAGGAAACTGAGGCATAGCAAAGTGTTTCACCTCTTTTGATAGTCTTTATGGCCCCAGAGTGGGAGAAACTGGTACAAGATCTTTTGTCCATAATGAACATTACTTGATGCCCATGAGTCAGGGGTTTTAGTGACTGGGGTCTTTCAGATTAAGTTTGAAATTAAGTTTTGCCCTATGCTATCCTTTCTCCTTCCAGGGACATGTCATATAGTCTTTCAGCACCTCTTTAGGACTGTACAAGCATGTTTCAGTTCCTGAGGGCCACAAATTCTTCAACAGCTCACCATGAAAAGGTATGGACTCCAAAGTCACATCGGCTCCTGCAGACCTGAAATGCCCATAAACACAACCTGCAGGGGATGCCTCTGAGAAAAGATGTGAGACAGAACTTCTCCAAAGAATTTTAC
This sequence comes from Corvus brachyrhynchos, assembly GCF_000691975.1. NCBI lineage: Eukaryota > Metazoa > Chordata > Aves > Passeriformes > Corvidae > Corvus > Corvus brachyrhynchos. Next base: position 975,693 of record NW_008239104.1, read on the forward strand.
AATCTCAATCTTGAACATGATACCTGAACTGAAGGTAGGATTTGGGATTACTTGCTTTAGGACATGGATTGCTTGTTTCAAGTAGCTTTAAGACTCAAACTGTGTTTTATCCACAGTGTAGTAAATTGTCTATGGTCAATTTGCTTTTGGTGAGAACCTGATGGCTGAAAGAGAGCTACAGGATGTAAAATGACAAATTATTCTAACATTGTGTGTGTTAGATACTGATCAACCTCATTGGAATATGCAGCGAGTGACCTTCCTGAGGCAAAAACATATTAAGAAATATTTCTGAACTTCTTAGCTTGCATTTAATTTAAGTAATAATGAAGAAAATTTAAAATAGATCAGGACTAGCAATATGTTTCATAATTTGTGTAATACTGTCTTTTTCCTAACTGTACACTAGGGATGAATGGTAGGAGTTTATGCCCTATTGCAAAATTAACCAATTCATGCTATTCTTTCCTGAATTTTCACAAGTCTGGATACTTCTGTAGCATAGTGATGGTCCTCTGTCTGAAGATTTTTGTTCCTTCTTTCACATTTCACTGTTTATGATACTGACTTACGGGAATGCCTGCACCCCCTTTGCCTTTAACTTGCTGTCTTGTCAGTAGCTGCCAAGAGGGTTCTTCCTTTATCTTTTGTAGCTAATGATGTATGTATTGGGGCTGCAAACTCTTTCTTACTTACTCAGTATTTCCCCTGCTCTCACCTGGTATAACAGAAATGCTCTTGAGATCCTTGTTGAGGGCATGGAAAGCCACTCTTCTAGAACTGTGTGTCCTTTTAACACTCATGTCTGAACACCCAGCCTGGAACATAAAGGAACTCCCATGCTTTTCCTGCAGACAGTCTCTTCCTCAATGGCTTGTTTACTTTTGATACTGTCTAGTGATGCAGAGTTCTTCCATAATAGTTAATAGATTTATGTGCCCAGATTAGAAATAAATGGGTGTCAAGAGTTCCCCCAAGAAACTGTGAAACCTCTCATCTCTCAGTACGAGATCTGTGTCTCGACATCCATTTTCACACAGAATATAGTGGGAGAACTCTCTGATTTGGATGAGGCCCTAAAATTGCTTTGTTTTCCGGTTCATCAAATCCTGTGTGTAATCTAAGGAAAACAACTGGAACTTCCCTCTGGCTGAATTAGCTGAACAGCTCTTAGAGCTTATGTTTGACTTACTGGGGGTTGAATTATATTCTTGAGGGACAAGGAGCAAGGGAAAAATTTAGAGGGCAACTGCCAAAAGTTGGTGGTAGGAACTTGAGTAGGTGGAGGGATAGCAACAGACTCATCTTTCTCCCAGAGAGTTGTTCCAGTTGACTCTCTTGGGGTTTGCAGGGCTGAGCATGTGATTGGGAAGGGCTGTGGTGCCAGCTGCTTGCCAAAGCACTTTCGGGCTTGGAGGGGCTTAAAGTGGTGAGTACTGCCCCTTTATGGGGGAAGAGGGGGCAAAACATGCAAGACATGATACTCAGACATTTTTCTACTTATTTCTCAGCGAACCTCACTTGGTTGTCTTCAGGCAACCAAAGTCTTATGAGTGTGATATGTTTCAGGGTGCACAGAAATGCTTCAGTGTAGTAAGTCCATGCTGGATCAGGACTTTTCTGTGTAAGGGCATAAAGCACTTTGGAGGCCCTCCTTGAAACCCATGACAAGGGAAGGTATCTAATTACCAAGTGAGATGCCAGCATATGACTATGTGGAAAGAGATACAAACAGTTGATACAACCAAAATGCCCGGACCCAAGAAATGAGTAAGTCTCAGAAGGTGGCAAGGACAGCCTGCAGCTGTATGCAAGGAGTAGTTTTACAATGGAGTGTTCTCAGTCTGTGGTGTGCACATCAACCTTGCCTCAAATACTTGCCTCCAAAGCTGCACCAGTTCCCAGATTCACCAGAGGGAGATGGTGTTTGCAGGATGTAGATAAGCATCTGCAGTGGATGTTGAGTTCCATTTAGCAATCACTTGGCAAGGCTGGCTGCAATGCAAGCACAGCTCATGCAATTTCAACTGTGTACTCTCTCAAGGGTATTGTGTCATGCAGGAAAGGCCTCTAAATTTTAAAAAGGTCATGACTGGACTCCCAAGGGATTGAGATAGCCCTTCTCTATCCTTGGGGAAGAGGTTAATTTTCCAGGGCCTGTGGGTGTAGACAGAAAAAAGGATGGTGCAAGGTCTTGGAACAAAACACTGGGCTGGGGTTTAAGCAAGTTCAAGGCTAGAGGGGAAAGGCCTGATTCTCCTCTTGGGTTATTATGCAGTCATTTCTTGAGATGGTTTACCCAAGTGCAAGGACCCTTAAGCACAAGTTTGGCTTTACCATGTTCAAAGACAAAGATGTTCTAAAGTGAGAATGAGGCAGAAAAAAGTCATCAGCACAAGAGAAAATTAGAAAAAGGGGTGTATTCCTGCAATACAGACCTGTGTGTGAACAAATGAAAGAAGGCCTTGTCACATAAGGAAGAACTCAAAAACTGAATTTACAACTTACGTATTTTTATTCTCAGCAGGACTTTTAAGTTTAGCAAGAAACAAATCCTTTTTCATGTCCCCTGGTTTGACCACATATCTTGAGTGTTTTAAAAGATCAGACATCTTTCCAGCTTGTGCAGTCATAACACACAAAGCTAGTGAACTGCTCCTACTTGAATTCCTGTTAGGTAGATGGGAGGCCACTTTTGTGCTATACAGATGTTGTAAGAATTATTTGCCATAGAAAGTAGCAACCATCTGCATGAATCTGCTGTATCTTTTGTAGGGTTGGAGTTACTGGAACTTCAGAGTCTTTTTTTCTATGAGACATTCACAAGGGTTGGTGTATACACCTTGGGACTTTGAATTTTGGGTTGGATATTACATGAGTGCTGTAAACAACAGGGGCTGACGGATGGACCAGGCAATACCACCCTATGTGTAGTCCAAAATTTTGCCTCTAGAATAGGTGCTTAGGGGAAGGCTGGCAGACACACTACTCCACATGACTAACACTAGTTATCTGGCTGGCACAAGGGAGTACGTGTCTCCAGACACTCTGGATTCATCAGCTGTTTTACACACTTCACAAGATCCTGGAGGCCATAACCTCCTAGGGAATTGTCCGTATAAATTTCACTTGCAATTTCAGGGTGCAAGAGTCCTCTTCCTCCAGACTGTTTCCTTTCTCCTGTTCCTGGGGCAGACCAGCCTGCAGAGGTTTTGGAAACTTAGCTTCCACAATGCATGCTGTGATCATCGGATGACAGGTGGTGAGACATCTATCATTGCTGTAAGTCTCTTGCTCCCTATGCCTGCGTCCAACCATGGTAAAAGAACTGGGGAAGGGGATTTCTCACTGAGCATCAGCGAGTGCAGCAGAAGGAGTAACCAGGCACAGATACACACACTGACATATTTCAGCAGCCCCCCAGTAGGAAACTAATACCATTTCCTGCTCAAGTCAATCAATGCTCCCAGCCCTGTGCTTCAAGAGCACCAAAACCTACCAACAGGCTGAGCTGGGAGGAATGAGCCTGTTCCCTTGCAAACCCTATCAGGATAATCAGTAATTCCTTTTCAAGGAGGTGCCAGACTTTGCTTCCACACGTGTAAACCCTTCATTGCAGAAGGAGGGCAATCTGGCCAGCAAAAAAGCCATACAGTATAAGGTTTTGTTCCACTGTAAGGAAACCTTCACTGCCAGCTATTGCAAAGTTACTAGTAGCTAATTAGAGCTGACTTAAATGGTATTTAGTGTGTTATTCCAGAAGAAAATACTTTTTCACAGAGTGAATGCAACAATTACACAGATGCCATATTATGAATGATCATTTATATTTTCCACATATTTGCATTTTCAGATTCTGTTTCCAGATTTTTTAAATTTATGCTGATATTATAAAGCTGTGTTAATTACTTTTTGGGGATATATGTTTCATTTTTGATTAAAAAAGTATTAAAAAATATTAATTTTTTTTCTTCAGAAAAATGACAATTGGAAAGGAAAAAACTTGTAATAACTGCCTAAGACCAAACAAAAATACTTATTCAACCATCAGTGACCAATAAAATAAAATCCAATGAAGTAAAAAATTGCTCATTATTCAAATTTAATTTCAAGGGCTGGGTGGTCAGTTCCATTTCTACCTTTTAAAAACAAATTTAAAAGGAGATTATAAACCAGAAAGTTTTAAAAATCAGTGTTTTGCTTTAAAAGTGTCAAAACAAAAAGGTTGGATGGAATTACTTTTTAATCTTGAGCAATTTAGTTAATTCAACCCAAAACTGCAAAATACTGTGTTTGAGTCATAGCCTAACTTTTCAAAGCGAAGAACTGTTTAGGCTGAAAATACTTTGCTGAGCTCTACTTCTGCCTCAAAAGAGAAGCCTGCAGCTGTTTCATCGTGAATTATCCATGCACCACTGACTCCTTCCTTTACCATGCCTAATCAGCCCCAAATTTGCCTTAATCCATTAGCTTTGTTTGCTCTGTTGTCTGTCTCTTCTTTATCTTGGGAAGGAATAAAGGTGACAGCCCAGAACCAAACAGTGGAGGACTGTCCTCGTCAATTGCTTGCAAAGCAACTCACAGGGTAGTTCTTCCCTCTAATCAAAGTCCTGTAATGCCCCTAAAATCCAAGGAAAGAATTTTTTTAAGATATCCCTTGTGAAAGGCGAACTTTATGTAGGAACTGGTTTTACCATGTTCACTAATGGAAGCTCCTTTGAGGTTATTTTTGCCTTCTACAAAGCTTTTTTTTTTTCCCCTCAAGACTGTTAAGGAAAAGAAATACAGGCATAAATACAACAACTAAAAAAAACCCCAATTCTGCTCGGCTGAGATGACAAACCACAATACCCAGCTACGAACTACTGAAGGAGTCAGAGAGTGGCTTTCCACTAATTTGCTCATGAACATAAATAAATGATAAAAGAGATTAGCAAACAAGAGAAAACCAGTGGCAGCTTATGAACTGTTCACTAGTGCTAAAAGGGTTGAATCTTTTAGGAATGAAGGTATATTTTATGGAAGCAGGTAGTTTATGTAAGACTCTCCTTCCAGTCCTGCAATTGCTTACAATTCACAGCTTGCATTACAGAAGAGTAAATATTTAGCCTTCATGGCCACAGAGAAGGGTTTGATGTTGAGAATGTTAAACCTTAAAGACCAGAAGGCAAATAAAAATTACCCCAGCATTTGTCCTTTGAAACAAAACAAAGAAAGCCTAGCAGTTTTTAAGCTAGACTCAGTAGTGTTCATTCTTTCTGCTGTTTGTATTTTCTGTAATTTCTTCTCAGGCTGGTCAGTTCAGCCCACTACTTCAGCCATAGGACTTCCAGAAAACCACAGGGTATGCATACAACTGCATGCACGTCTGCTTCTCCTTGTGGTGGAACAGGTATGCATGGGCTGGGTTCATGCACAGACAGCCTCTCCAGTGGGAAGGGGCAGTGTCATCCCATTCCCAGCCTCTCACCACATTTTCTGCAGCAGCACTTACAGTAGGTTTAGTGGCACTTCTAAGACCTGAATGCAGGATCACATCTAGGTCAGGACTGCTGCTGAAGAGAGTCCTCATTTTGGGCTTCAGGGTGCATCAGCATCAAGCCAAGCATCTCCAGAGTGACTGCTAGATGCAGATTTCCTTGGAAAAAGCCATCTCTGTTAGAAGCAATGTGAGCATGTGGAAGAGATAGAAAGTGCCTTTTGCATAAAAATCTGTGCTGCAGCTCCTAGATGGGAAAGTGCTTGTTTGGTCCTGGACTGGGGGCAAGTTAAGGCATCCAACGGGCTGAGCGGCAAGACCAAGCACTGAGAAGGCTGAGGCCAAGCGGTGGTCTGTGGGAAATTTTGTACAAAACAAAATTTTGTCAGCTTTACATGAAAGTAGCCTCAGGGAAGCCTCAGGAAAGCACTTGGAGGAAAATATAAATAAGCAGTGGACAGTCAATAATTTCTCTTCACTGGAGAGGAAGAGCCTAGCCCCAGCACACAGGCCTTGGTGCAGCATGGGTGTGCTGGCTGAGGCAGCACCTAACCTCTGGTGTGCTCCTGTGCCAGCAAAAGCTCAGCTTTGCTCTGAGGGGCTGGTGAGTGCCTGGTGCAAGGGTCCAGTTCCAACAGCAAGGCAGACATGTTCCTGGAACCTTCCCACTTAGTCAAACTGAGTTTTCACTGCTTCCACAGCTCCACCTCAGTTGACTGAGTCCACAACACTGTGTGCACTAGGAACTTCATGTGGTTTTATTTACCCATGAGTTTTTGGTAAAAAAAAAAATCTTTTTATGTTTGCCTTAGGTTGAAAAATGTGTTTTTATGTTCCTACATGCAAAGGACTGGAAGCCTTAGTTCTTACAGCAATATAAAATAATACCTAAGGACGTGAACAACTTTAAAGCCCAACACTGGAAAATTTTAGGAAGAAATTCACTCAATAACAAAGGAACAAATATTCCTTAAAAGAGCTGAATTCCCAGAGTTCTCATGGCATCAGACTGATGGAAAATCAAGTTCACATGTCCCTAATTATTTAACAGGAATTCTTAAAATTCCCTCAGGATAAGTAACTTGAAACAACCCACAGAGCTATTTTTCTTGTTTCCTGGGGCAAATTTATGTTGCAGTTTGGTAGTTACAATGTTATCTGCTGCCTTGGAAAAACAGGCTCTGCTAATATGACCATTACCTAATTCTTGCCTGGTGTCTGATCCTTGGAGATTTCTAAGCCTTTTAGTGATCCCTTGAATGGCCTCTTTATAACTTTAAACACAGGGACATTTAGTCAGGTGGCTGCCATAGTAGGAGAACAGGAAGGTTTATAAGAATAACCATTTTTGTTTGATGTCCTACCCTCTGCACAATTGCAAACTTTTGCATAAACACTCATGACTGCTTTTTCACCGCTATACATGAAAACAAAAATTACCCAACACTCTCTGGGAGATGGGACTGTGGAGGAAATGAAGGTACTGGTGGAGCCTCATATCCGTGTCTTCCAGAGGAGATGGAGGCAGAAAGTACTTTTCCCTCTTTTCAATTGTTTTTTTTCTGGTTTTACGCCCCTTAGGAAGGACATCATGTGGGGGGCCTGCCCCGCTGAGGGCAGTCTGTGCTCTGGGTTTCTTTATGCTCCTCACTTTGTACACGGGCTTGGGGCAAGCCATTTCAATCTTTGGTGCCTCAGCTTCTCACTCTCCTGTAAAGTGCTTACACATGGCCTTAGGAGCTGCAGAAGGTGGTTTCTTCTCACCCGGATCCCCACTGCCGCCTGCTATGATCCTACGGGATCACTGAGGCACAGCCACAGTGAGTCAGGAGGAAGGTGGTGTCAGAGACCATCAAATCAGCCAAGTTTCCATCTGCTCTGTGTGTGCTCTAGCTGGTGGAGAGGACCCTGAAGTGGACTGGCTGTACTTTCTGCTTCCAAGGCTGCCCTTGGTACACAGAGCTGCTGCCCCTGGACTCCAGCAGGAGATGGAACATGCCTTTTCTGTGGTGTGCTATGTGGCAATGTCTTCAATGACAGGCACGTGACTTACACAGTAAATATGACAAACTGAGCACTTTGCAACTTTAAAAACAGAAAAAAGCTTTGCCAGATTTATGGCTGTAGATGGCAATGATGGCATCATTTGGTGCCCTGAAGGCCAAGCTGATGTGCTTCCCTCACAAGCTGTTTCTAAAAAAAGGGCCCCCAGGGAAAATGTGATTTTCCAACTTGGAGAATCCTGTCTGTGGGGTCTGAAAACCTCCATGATCAGGGAATCAGGTCTGCCATTTTTCAGGCTTCTCCTATAGGTTGCACTGTTTGGAGTTGATTGATGAATATTGAGATCTTATTGCTGCAGCCCTTGTCCTTCCTCTCCCCTTCACCTCTTCTTTGTGTCTCCTCTTTGTTGCCATGTCTTAGTTTTGGCAGGAGTATCTCTGGGACAGGGACCACAGCTGCAGATGTTCCTAAAAATGTCAGCATACTTGTCAAGATAATGAAGTAGTGCAATGAAAGAAGTAGGTGGAAATAAATACTATTTGTTTGCTTACTTGTGGCAAATAGAATAGATCGGATAGGGAAATTTTACTGTGCATATGTAAACTGAGCCTGTTTTCTGGTCACAGTTTGAAGGCAAATCACTAACTGAGCTCAGGCTTTGATTGAAATCTTTTAAACCTCCATGAGAAGTAAAATTGAGAAGTAAAATTGATACCTATAAAGGTTAGGAGCACAAAATCACTGCAGGATTCCTCTGTAGTTCCTGGAGGCAGTGCGCGAGTGTGCTTTGACTGCAGGCGGGCTGAACTGTCCTTTGGGGAGCACACCCCTCACTCCATGAGCACTTGGTTTGGATGTCCACAGCAGGAGTGTTGAGCCAAGAGGGTGTTTTTACTTACCAGTTGCAAAATTCCAGAGAAGCAATGCTAACTCAGCTGAAACTTTAACTGAAAATTAAAACAAATCCCCTTTGGGACGAGATGGAAATGTCAGCCCAAGGATGAATCTGTTCTCAGTAAGTTGCAAGCAACTAAAGGAGATACAAATTGGAATCCAGCCTTTGCTGCACCACACACCATCTGTCAACCTTATAGAGTGAAATAAAGGAAAAGCAGAGAGCCTGCAATTATCCTCTCCCTCGTTGGATAGCCTAGAGGCCAGAGAAGTGGATTCTCTTCCCTGATACATTTATTGAGACGGAAATGACACATTCGTTTTCCCACAGTGGTGATGCTGTGCATTGCTCTCTCATCCTACTCACTGTCCCCTTGGCAAGAAGGAACACAGACTGCCAGGCTGGGACCTGAGTGAGAAGGCTCTCTTCCCAGGGTTAGAGATATAGATTTAGCAAATTGCAGGAGAAGAACATGAGAGAGCAGGGGATGCTGAAGTCTCTCCACCCGGCGCACTGCTGGCAAAATGCAGGAACTTGCTTCTGCCCTTCCAGGCGCCTGAGTACTGCTGGTACTGAGCACTTTCAGTCAAGCAAAATCTCTTCTCTCTCTCTTTCTCCCCCCCTGCCCTTCCACATTTTCATAACCTTGCAAAAGTTTCAGACAACGTCATCTTTAACCTACTGCAGGCAGGACTTGGGAGCCACGTGAGGAACAGCAAGGGGGACCATACTGGATCAGAACACCAGCCCCATGGCCAATGAATGGGAGACTTGGAATACACTCCCCTACACCCCACCCTAAACAGGGTGCTGGAATGTCTCTCCCTTGGCATTGCATTTTGAAAGATGTGTCTGGCAAGACAGCTAGCTGACTTTGGCAGGCACTGCCGTCAGTGTGATAATTAATTAAAAAGCAGTTGAGAAAATACAGCACGAGGTTACTTCACAACTGGATCCACAAGTCACTACCAGAGCAGGGCATCCTGCTCTATTCTGTATCTCTGTTTTTTTTTAAGGAATCAGTATCTTACCTTGTGCACTGGAAATAAGAGACTATGATGGAGAGGAACAAATCCTTGTGCTAATCAGTGAGAGGACCTTGTCTGTGAGATAAGACAACCTGGCAACAGAACACCAAGTGATATCACAGCAATAGAAAGGACAAATATGGCAAGACATAATAGCTAAAGGCTATTTTACACAAGCCTCCTCTTGTTTCCTGTGTGACACCAAAGACTGGAAAAACCTCCCTGCGGAACAGAAAAGTTAGCAGGAGGAACAGGTGTCACATCTACTGCAGTCAGAGCTGCAGCTGCTGCATAGCTCCCCATATTTCTGTGTTTTCAGCTGGGCTCTTCCAGGTACCAACAGTGAAGGCACACATATTATGTTCCTAAGCAGACACCCAGGTTGTTCCTGCTCTCACTTTTCCCACTGCTGCTCATTTAGGGAGATTTGAGATAACCATTACACACAGACTTTGGTGCAACTGTAGCTCTCACTTGCCTGCACACCTGCCTGTCACTGGGCTGTCCCTGCCCCTACTGAAAGGTACTTGCAGTGCTCGCCCACTGCCAGCGTGGAAAAGCAGGCAAATAGTGGGCCACAAAAAGGGCCTGTTGATGAGTGTTGGTGTGACAGGCTCAACAGTCACCCTCAAGGCCCTGGATGTCTTGATGTTGTGCTGCTCCTTACTTGAAGCAAAGTAAGAGGCTCAGCCCAGGTCAAGAGGACCTCCGCTGCGTGTAAAGTTATTGCTGTAGCCCAGTTAGTGGTTATTGAAACAGTCAGGGAAGACTAAATTTTTTATTCCCAAACTGGAGTTTCTTTAAAAATGGCTGATTTTCAGAAAAATACATTTTAAAAAACATTTCATTGATATCTTTGAACAAACTAAAACTAGGAGAAAAGGATCCTTTTTTGTTTGTTTCTTTGAACTTACTAATACAGAAATCATCTGGAAGCCTTAGCTGACTTTTTGGCTTTATTTTCACTATTTTTCTTCTGGGTGGGGAAAGAAAAAATTCAAATACTTACAGAAAGGAAGAAAAAAAAAGACTTCTTACTTGTATTTCCTTGAAGGAGTTTGTTTTCTCCAGAACATGTTTTCTGCTTGTTTCTAAGCAGATACTTTTGTTGGAAGACCTCTCACCCTCAGTTATCAAATCTTTTATGTTAAAGCAGTACAGAAACATTCAAAGTGTCATGTTGTGTCACCCCCCTTCCCTTCTCACTGTACTTCAAGCTCTCTTTGGAACATTGTTGTGGAAATGAAATTTTCTGGTTGGTTCTCCCCTTCCTGTCATTGTGTGAGGCCAGTGAGTCTGCTTGGGGTTTAGCACAGCTGCACTGCATAAACCAATGCTGCCCACATTGTGTTGGAGCCACTTCTGGGCTTGTTTTCAGTTTAACCTTCCACATGGTCTGTGAGTGCAAGTACCAGTCTAGTTATGCAACTCCTCTCTCCATTGCCCAGGATTTCACCTATCCTTATTAGGAACAGTGTATTTTAGCTCTCACTATAGTACCTTCCACCCACTTTGGAGTCCATGAATGCTATAAATCAAGCTCTTTTTTACAGATGGAGCTTTGCTTTCCCCTCTAGGATTATGTATTTCACAGACAAAGAGGAACTCAAGTCCAGTTAATGATTGCAGGACCTGGAGTTGATGCCATGAAGCTTCTTTTCCATCCAATCAAGATTACCTGGAAGGGAAAAAATGGTTTTTAAATGTTGGAAAATATGCTGTATCCCATTTAGTTCAGATTATTTTGCATCTGAGTTTACAACAGACTTACGCAATTTGTTCAAGATCCAAGAAACCAGAATTATCCCCTTCCCCCCATTTTTCGGCACTTAAAAGTTTTCTTTTAGTGTTTTGTTTTTAATCTTCCTTCTTTTCTTTTTCTTTCTTTTTTTTTTTTTTAATTTGGTGGGCACTTTGCATAACTCTTTCTTAAATACATAACTGTCTTAAAGTGAGGCATGGGCATAAAGAAAAAATTATGCAAACAAACATTTTCAGTGTAACAAATTAGATTTCATTCTGTGAAAATCTGCTGTGTGCCCTTGCTATTGACGGATATCACGAACTATGTTGGGAATTAACTGTAAGTCTGTTTACAGCCTGTGGATTTACAGATGGGGCCAGCAATCCATCCAGGACTAGTGTGCCAAGCATTGACACTGCTCCTTTCTACCTGATCCTATAAGTATTTAAAACTACACTACTTCTCTTCCCAAAATCATATTATAACATGCAATATGTCACATTGTCAGCTTTCAGGAGACTTCATATTCTGATGGGGTAGGTAGCATCACCTGCAGTTAGGGTGACCTGACAGTCTCCCTAACAGCAGCCTGCCTTGAAGTGTTTGTTCTTCTAGCTTGCCTTATGTTGCCATCAAGGAATGACATTTTCTAGGAAGGATGTCTGACCCTAGAGAGAGTCAGGCTGATTTCTAAGGGGGAAATGATGCCATACAGTTTCAACCAAATTAGATCAACAGAAATGCAGAGTTTAGTCCACACTAGTGGAAAAGAAAGACATGAAAAAATTCCTGTTATTGTTTCGAAAAGATGGTCTCAAAAACTGTGTGTCAGAGGATATGCTCAGTACTCAGTAAGCTGCAGCACAAACCATATTTTTCCCTGCCCACATCACCGCCATCCTCTGGTGAGGAATGCTGGTCTCTCCTTATTCCCTCTTCGCTTCCAATCCCCTGCTCTGACTCCCACTGTGTTAGCCCCCTCCTCTCCCTGACACTCACTTGTCTCAATGGAAAAGTCTCAGCATGAACAGTTTGTACCCTCACTAAATTCTTCCAATGCCTTCTGGATATAAATAGGGATTGCTGGTGGAGGAAATTCTAGTTGTGTCTTGGGGGAAAATGTATTCTCACTTACAGATCTTACTGGTCTTTTAGTGGAACCTGAAGTTGGAAAGGGGACCCAGTACTGCTACACTTCAGCAGTCTGTTATTGAACAATCTCACTAATATAAACCAGATATGTTTTAGTCTCCTAAGGTGTCTGGTATGACAAAGATCTGTTACCCTTGAAGTGAATCCCATTTGCTTCACATTGCAAAACCCAAGGAGTCCTCATTCCCTGTGTCATAAGCTTCTTTATGAAGCTGGGCCTTTGGCAACAAACTGCACAATGAAATGAAAACTGGTATTGTTATTAAATTAATGTCCTTACATAACTGATCTTTCACCCAGTGACTGCCAACGCAAATCTCAGTGCAAACCACATTTCTGAGAGGAGGACAAAGAGAGTTGAAGAGCTCAAAGAATCAATTTTTTATTTCTCAGGACCACAGATGCAACCTCCAGTGAATTAATTTTTTTCTCCAAACTTGTATCCCCTCGAGTACTGGCAAAACAAGGTCTCAGCAATGATTTTTTCGAGGGAACAGTGGAAGCCCCCTTGCAAGCACTGTACAGGAAATGCAGTTACCTGCTGGTTACTGATACAAAAGCATGAATGGGAAGGAAGACCCCACCAGAGGCAGCAGGGCTAGGTCGCCAAAGGCAGCAAGGGCCAAGGGGGTGAAACGCCGGGGCCGCATCCTGGCTGCGCGGGCAGG
>NW_008239104.1:989717-994872 GCF_000691975.1 Corvus brachyrhynchos
TTGCAATCTTTCCTTTGTGACGCTATCCCGGGGTACTTGGGATGCTGCGGGACCCGGGTGTCACGGAGTGGGCTTGGAAGGCGCTGGAGAGCGACACTGGGGGGAACCTCCATCCTGTTAGGGGGGACCTGGAGCCTGTTCCCCAACCGAAACTCAGGCACAACCTGCCGGGCTGCTGGCGCGACCTGTTGAGATTTGGGATGTGTTTTTTTCCCAGAAACGGGGTGGCTTCCGAGAGTCCCTTACCCCAGCAAGGGACTTGCACAGCAGTAGCACCACGGTAAGGTCCCTGGGCTCCCTCCTCTGTGGGACTCATCCATCCCAGCATCCCAACTTCATACAGTTCTTGATCATAGCCGAGGCAAGGCTGAGTCTCATCGCTATCATGTGTTTCATCGTTATCGTGTGTTCGAGTTGTAGTTAAGCCTGTAGTGGGCAGAATCCACCAGGGGACAAGTGAACAGAGGGATGTACTCTTTCTAGGTTCACGTATGGCTGTGTTTGCACTCTGCGTGTTGTACCTGCACTTGTGCATAGGCACCCTGTGCAAGCTCGAGGAAGTGGAACACGTGCAAGTGTTGACTGCTAGATGTTCACTAATGCTCTCTCAGTTAATCACAACGTGGTTGAAGCTGTTGTGAACAAAGGGATTAGTTCCAGGAGATCACTACTCCTCAAGCTTAAAAACTAAAAAAAGCTATTAAAATATTGTTAGCAGTGCCCTGTCACAGGCTTACTTTCTTACACCGATCTTCCACACATAGTACCTATCTTTTAAAGTTTAGCCTTAGAAGAAAGGGTGGCCATAGCTCCTAGAGCTGCTTTGTGATCCTAAACTGGAATATATAAACTGCTGGTTTTTTCTGCTGTGGATGCCTTTGTTACTGCTTTGTGTACAAGGAAGCTGAAGGGAAGTATTCAGAAGTAGGAGGATGGGGTGCTAGGGTACAGCGAAAGGAATGTATTCTAGCTTTGAATCCAATCTTGTGCCATCAGAGACAATCAAAACAAGTTTTCATCACAGTATCCAAGTTCTATACAGTAAAATAACTGTCTTCCCAGAGAAAGCTTTCATCCCTGCAGGAACTGATTTGCCACAGACTTACTAATAATTTCATTATTTCTTCTTAGGAACAGGTTATATGAAAGCAGGTTGTGTGTTCATCCTAAAGCAATTCAAGCCTTTAGTTCCACACTATTTCTTGCACACCACAGTAAAAAGTTTTTTGAAACCACAGAAAACACATGATCCAGCCCTCCAGGAATTCAGAGTATTTAAAAAACAACATAGAAAAATACTTTATAGGTGAAGAAAATGTTGGCGTTCCAGGAAAAGATAAAAACATTGCTAGGAATACATTCAGAAACTTATTTTTACTAGTGTAAATCCAGAATCTACATTGTTGTGTAATATGAACTGCTGGCTTTTTCTATGGCTGTGTTTTTAGGATAGACGTAGCAGGGGAGCTGTGGCGTGGCCTTTTGAGAAACAGTGCGTTTCTGAGAAGGCACAGAGGTGAGGCTCTGAGGCATCAAGTTGTGCTGGAGATTAGCATGATCACTATCGCTTCTAAAAGTTTGTTGGAATCTCCTCTGTGCAAAAGTACTTGTGTGATAGGACTTTCTCATGCATCCTTACCTCTACATTACTGCAAAGTCTGACAGCGGTTGCTTTTTAATTGTCTTGGGCTAATTCCAGATATCCCAGAGGGAGTGATAGATGGCATGATCTCTGCTGGATTGAGTTTTGAGTGTCCCAGCTGCAGCTGAGTAAAGATTTGTCAGGGAGTACCAGGGAGAGGGGTGGGCACCCCTGTGTGTGGTGCAAGAACAGCAGTTTGCCAGCTGCAGAACTTGAGCTGGGAGGTTCTTGCTTAGCTTCTGAACTTGTGCCCAGCAGCTTTTCAGAGGTGTTGCTCTTTCCATTGACCCCACCTGGGAAGTGAAGCAGAACGTACTCTCAGGGCTCTGCCATTAAGGAATACATAAATAAACTTGAAGTTGTAATATTTTTTCAGCGAGGTTAAACAATAACCTGATTCGTGAGGTAGGTTTCCTGGGATTGCAACACAGAGTAGTCTGCTTTCAGTTTATAGTGTAGATCAAATTAAATGATAACTGTTTCTGTGATATAACCCCTTTATTACAGCTGGCTGTGGGTTTGCTTCAGAATCTTAGGAATTCAGTATGACTGATTGACAGGTGATCCTAATGCTGATTGTTGGCTGAGAGAAGATTTAGCCCAGTTAACTACAGCTGGTAAATGTTCCATGTTATGTGCAGATGTGTACTGCTGTGCCTGTGTGTGCATGTATGTCTCTGTGGGCTATATAGTATACACAGTCCAGCAGTGTCATTTCTAAGGATCTTTGCACTTAGCTAATAGTATTTCCATTTCTCAGTACATAATGCTAGGAAATTGTTGTTTATCAAAGATTCCCTTTTTAAAACCATAACTCAGGTGCACCCATTCTGGCAAATGCATTGTTATCATATTTTGGCAACCTGTGTGATGTGGGCAGTTTAACTTTTGATTAATATTCCAGATGTTGTTACTTCCTCAAGAGTCACATTCTCCACCCAGCTGACCAGTGGTAAACAGTTTCACAATAAAAATAATTTGCCAAGTTGCCTTGGGCTTCCTGTGAAAGAAACTTGAAACTGAATTCTTTTGACTAGTGTGTCAGAATGCCTAAAGACAGTGGAATGCTTTCAAAATTGATAATTGATAGGAGTCCCTAACTGAATGGAATTTCACAAGTTGCAAGTCCAAAGTGTCACAAACTTTGAACAGGAAAAACAAAACTACTGAGTTTTCCCAGTTAGTAAGCTTTTTTTCCTTCCCGCTTTCTTTGAGTTCTGTGAGATTCTTGATCTCACAGCTTTTTATTTTTTTTTAAATATGGAAACTCAGACTGTGGAAGTAGAGGTGTAAGAAAAGCATCAGAAAACTTTGTATAGCGTGACAAAATGGTGAAGTTTTGGCAATGCAGCCTGAAAAGCCAGCTTCCATCTGGAATTGGTCACTTGATTCTGCTCCAGTTCCCTAAATAATCCCTTTGTAGGTTGTGTTAACTGTAAGCACACAGCAGTAGATAGAAAACTTTGTTTTGCAACAGGTGCTTGTAGTTGTGACTGTGTGCCTGGAAGCTTTGGCAATGCACAACACTTGCTTTGGTACCTTTGCTGAACTTTGTCTAGGAAAGTGTAGTTTTTAGAAAAAGCATGGATTTCTTTTTTGTCTGAATGTATTTACTTCCAGTCTGTTTTATTCAAGGCCTTGTTTAGAAATGGGATTTGCATTCTTGTCATGAAAAGCTACTTTGGTGTCTCAACATGGATGTATGTAGATTTCTAATTATATCTAATTTCTGTATCTGTGTTATGAAAAATGAGATGTTAATTCAGATAAATTTCTGTCCACCTTTCAGAAAACTACCCATTTTTGGGTTTTCTCTGGCTTCATTAACTTGAGTTAAAACATATTACTTACTAAACTGTGGTGAGTGTGTACGTTGACTGTGTCTGCACTTCTTTGTGTAAGACTGTAAGAATGAGGCCCAGCAGTTCACTGGCTCAGGACATGATTCGAGGAGACTTCTCCCTTTAAATCTATGAGGAAAAGTCTGTGGCAAAATCTATGAATGACAAAGTTTGGTTCTGAATAATTTTTTTAATAGACCAAGAAATATGATGAGGTATGAAAGCAGAAGTGGGAAATGCTATTTTTCTGAAGAGATGTGCTGTGTAACTTCTCTGCTTCAGGTTTAAAGCTTGGTACATGTAGGTCTGTGTGGTGAGTGTGTACATACTATGTGTACCTCTATAATGTATTTGTAAAATGTGTTCTGCAGAAGCTGAGATGTGAGGTGGTGCTGCAGCGAAGACTGGGTATCTTGTGCTCTGAGCCATATAGAATTTGCAAAGCCAAACTTAGGCAAATTCTGAGGAAAGCTTCTTGATGAGCACACCATGAAGAAGTCTGTAATAAACTCCACTACACACACACTTCCCTCATCCAAAGAGTATCTTGGCTGCTGGGAACTGACCATATGTGGACATAAGATAACATGACACTTTTTGTGGCCATAAGATGATAACAGTAATTTCTTCTGACTTTCTAATTCCTCATACAACATAGTTAAATGAGAAGAGTGGCTGCCTGCCATTTCCCTAACTCATGGGCTGTTGCTTTGCAGCTGCTGCTTTCCTGGTGGTGACTGTATCTCAGTGATTTTATGTCCTCAAATCCCCATCGAAGATTTTTAGACTAGAACACGCAGATAATTGTGAGGCACTTAGCATGTCTTCAGTGGCAGGTGCCACTGTACTGCAATCTTTCTAAGCTTGGTGCACTTTTCCAAGTGCACCCTTATATAGTACACTTTGAATTGTAAATTTCCTATAAGCTTGTTTTCAAAAGAGCTGTGTTCTGGACTTACATGCAAATTCTAGCATGTGTTTGTAATTGAAAACACACTACAAGACAGGATATCAATGTAATTTAGATTTTGGATGATTATCAGATAAGTTTAATTCAGAAGGGAAATGATATCTATGTATGAAAGGAAGCACTATTAACTAGTGAGCAGGTGGGCTATTCTTGTTTCCCTTCCTGTACTAGGAGGGAGTATACATAATTGGAAGTCCTGGTGTTGTATGCCTTACAGTTGAAAGCTGTTGCTGTTCCTTTCAAGGTTTTATTGATTCACAGCTGAGTGAAAAGTTACAGCTTATATTTAACCAACCAGCCTTTGGAGCTTTTCTTTTTCTGGCTAAAAACTATATAATATAAGTCTAAAGATTTGTTCCAGAAAAGTGTTTTATACTCTTAGTTGGCGAGAAAAAGAAATTTCAAACATGCAAAAATGTAGAAAAGGTTTGGTTAGTTTGGTAAATGTAGCTTTCATTGGTGGGTGAAATGTTATATTTGCCATTATGTGAATACTTCTGCTGGTTTGGAGGAAGGGTAAGGTCTATGAAAAACACCTTTCTTTAGGAGGAAGGAGGCAGGAAGGGGGCCCTCAGTGTAATTATCCTGGATTAGCTAGCCAGCCTAGCACAGTCAAGGTTGAAACCTAAAGCTGAGTACTGCCTCTGTTCAGTGAACAGTTCTTGCTTTCCTGCGTGTGCTTTGACAGGTGAGAAATCCTGC
>NW_008239104.1:994930-1013800 GCF_000691975.1 Corvus brachyrhynchos
AGTTTCTCAGAGGCTTGTATATAAGCATTTGTTGCAAGGCTCTGTGCTGGTTTTAGACTTAATGCAGGAGGTTAGACCCTGATTTCTTGTGACCCTCCAAGCACAGCAAGAACTTCCCAGACTTTATAGAACTCCCTGAGGTGGGGTCAGGCAGAAGTCAGTGGCCTGCTGTGTGTGGTAGCTTGAATAAGAAGACCAGAAAAACTGTTTTGGAAGAAAATGAATTGTAAGTTAATAATCACCTGAGTGATGCAGAAATGCAAATCTACCAATTATCATAGAAAACCTCTTCTGCAAGAGGAAAAAAAAGAGGAGTGGGAGTCTGTTTTGCATGCCTAGTGTAAGGTCCTTACCTAGGTATTCCCCATGATGACTTGGAGCCAGTCATTAATGTGTGTTTAGGAGTTTGTGAAAAGTTGGTGGTCTTGATGTCAGGAAAGACCATGCTGAGCAGGACAGAACTGGCCTAAGTTCAGCTGCACTTGAAAAACAGGCAATCAATATTTGCCAAACTCAAGTTGCCAAACAGGAGCCTGGGTTTTAAAAAGTTAATTATGGGGTCTGCTGTATGTAGAGGCATTTAAGTGTTGAATCAGACATAAAAAGAGGAGACATTTAAGTTCCTTCCTGAAGGAAATAGTGAGTATGAAGCCTAAAGTAATTTCTGCCTTGGCAGGAAAAGGAGTACTTAAATTTTGAATCTGGAAGCTGGAGGGAGTGATCTTTGCAGGCCATGATATACTTTGTTACCACCAGTACAGGATCTTCACCTCCTTCCCCACCCTGGACTCAAAATAGCTTCAGGCAGAGAAAGATACTCTTCTGCCCTTATTTTTCTGTAGTTTATCAGATGACCTGAAAATGTACTTATTTTCAAAATAGACTGCTGGTTTGCTAGTTCACTTTCTCTGATGGGTGTCTGGTCTTCTCACCTGCTGTTTGTTGGTCAGAAGTTAGAACTAGCATTTTGTAAAGCAGTGGTGGCTTCACAGCTTTTAATGCACTGCAACTACATGGTGTTACAAAAGGCCTTGTTAGGCAGTGATTATTGATGAGGTGATGTGGAAGATGCACCACCAAAATATGTAATAGTATGGTAGTAGCTCTCTGCGTTCCTGGATGAGTCTGTGACTGTCCTGTGCAGTTTTCTGTACTCTTGTGATACTTAAGAGGTTTCCTGCTTAGTGTAATGGGGAAAATACTGACTCTTAAAATGCGTTCATACCTCTGTGACAGCTCAGCAGATTCTTACTGTTTTAGCAGGACCTTGGAAGGGGAGCAATTTTCATCCTTTGATTTCCTCTTTACATGGCTGTTGAGTGCTGTAGGAAATGAAAATCATGCATCCCATTTCTTGACTGTTCCAGATATCTCTCCAACATTGTACCTGTGCCTTCTGACTTTGTCCTAGTACTCCTAAACACTGCTATATGTTTTTTGTGCTCTTGCATAGCAGAAGCTGAAAACAATTTCGATGGAATTGAAAGCAAGTTTTCCTTACGGACACCTGCAGAACCCGATGAGGATGTCTGCTACCTGGTTCCTGGGCAGGTGAACAGCCTGGCACAGTGCAACTTCAATCATACCAGTAAAACCTTTGTGGTGATCCATGGGTGGACGGTAAGACGAAGTGGGAGGAATCTCCCTTTTAACCACACTTCTGATAAACTGTCCAGAGGTGTCTCACAGATATATTATTTCTCCTTTTTTAACTAAAATCCCCAAAATCAACAGGTGACAGGGATGTATGAAAGCTGGGTCCCGAAGCTGGTGGATGCTCTGTACAAGAGGGAACCTGATTCAAATGTCATTGTGGTGGACTGGCTAGTTCGAGCTCAGCAGCACTATCCGGTGTCTGCTGCATACACCAGGCTGGTGGGAAAGGATGTTGCTATGTTTATTGACTGGATGGAGGTAAGGCATGGAGACATGTCTCACATTCTACATAATGTCACAGGAGACAGAACAGCAGTGATGCAGTTGTGCTAATCATCTCCTGTTGGGACGATGGAGTTAAACTCTTGCAGACAGTACTTTAGCTGGACTGGTAGAATTCCAGCTTTAATTTACTGGCTATCTCCTGCTCAGAGGGCTTTTGTAGTGCATTCCAGAAACTTTACCTTGTGGTCTGTGGAGTCCTCTGAGCCCACAGTATTTCTGTCTCTATGAAAGACAGGTCCCTATATATTATACAGCAGCCAGCCCTTGGGAATCAGAAATGTGCCCTGCCTTTGGAAAATACTTAGGAGATCCAAAAACTGGTGGGGAGAGGGTGGCTGAAAATCTTTATAATACACAGCCCTGTTTTCTGTCCTTTATTCTGCATTCCTCTCAGCTTAGATTTTGGCCATAAATTAGTTAGATCAAGAAATCTACTATGGCACAAAATTATGATAGCTGTATAGTGTTTCTTCTATTATTCATGGCTCAAACAAAAATCCTGGTATTAACAAAATGGGGGGTTTTTTGTGTTTTCTGACATTTTTGTGTTTGGTTTTGAACTTCAAACAAATTGTTCTCTTCTGCAGGAGCAATTCAATTACCCTCTCAACAATCTCCACTTGCTGGGGTACAGTCTAGGTGCCCATGCTGCTGGGATTGCTGGGAACCTGACCAAAAAGAAGGTGAACAGAATTACTGGTAAGGAAACCTGTGACTGTAGAGTGGAGGGTCCTATCTCTTCCATACTGAAACATTATATTCCACTGAAAAATCACCAATAATTGTTGCTTGCTGGCAGTACTTTGGTTATATGTTCATCATTTAATGAAATATCAGGGCTGGTATTTCTTTAGTAGAACTAGAAAAAAAATTCAGAAAATAACAACAAAGGTGGTGAGTGAGAAACCTTTATTTGCTTTTTCACAGGAAATGAATGAGTAGGCCATGATAAAAGAGTTGTTTGGGGGGTGCGGTGGGGACTGACCAAATTTGTGGCTTGGAAAAGGTCACAGTATCTCTTGCAGCATGAGAAGTTCAGCTGGTTGTCTTTATCCAGGCAGTCATTTCTTACAGCTGATGGAAGCCATTCAAAAAGAACAGGACGTAGGTCCTGCTGCAGCAGTTTTAGTACCTGCAGAACTCTTTGCCATGGGATGGTGCAGATGCAAGAAGTTTATATCGGCTCAAAGGGAGATTGGACAGATAATCAGAAGAGAGATCCAGTGTGGGTTATTAACAAGTTAATCATAACAGGCTCAAGAAATATTCTAGGCTGGAAAAAATACTGTGAGAATTTGGGGAAGGGGAAGGGAGCATACATATACTTGCCATGTTGCTATGTGTGCTCAGATGTCTAAGGTGATTTTTGGAGACTGAGAAATGTGCTAGACAAGACAGAGTGTGTGGCTGCTCTGGGGCTGGTTTACAACCCACCACCTGGAGAGCTGAGCCCTAGCACTGATCTCAGTGACAAAGGAATTGCCAGCATCAGCAAATGAGGCTAAGAAAATTGCTCATCTGTGGTGTCTTTGTTGCTGAGAGAGCTTGGGAGCAGCATTTAGAAGGGAGCCTAGCTCCTGTCACCCTTTACTCTTTCACCTGAGCCTGGCTGTGATCCTAGATCCACAGGCAGGCTGAGAGGAGAGCTAGGCAGCAGTCACACCTGGAAAGGTCGAGTCCTGAGAGGTGGCAGATTAAAGTCAGGAGGCCAAAGCAGTAGTCCCTCTGCCCTTCCTTTCTCTAAGTTGCAGCTTTGTTGCTTTGCCAAATCACTGACATAGCAGTAGCCCTCTGTTATGCCTCTACAGTTGCTTTTGGTGCTCTTCCTTTCCTTGGGAAAAGCACAGGGAGCAATGTAATGTGGCCCCTGAAGCCCTCACAGCTGAGGCTGAGGCAGCTCAGACTCACTGGAGCTAACTGTGGGTGAACAGCACAGGTGCCTGTCCCCACCTGAGAGCTGCAGAAAAGACATGTCCCTTCAGCCATCTCTCAGGTAGTTGTCTGAACAGGAGATAGTACTTGTTCACTGGCAGAATAGTTCTGGGCTTTTTTGATGTCAGTGTTGCTGCCGCTTGACAGTTTACCATAATAATCCCCTTCCCCTTAGGTATGTAGAGAGTGAAGCCCTCATTTATGTTTCCCACTTGTTCCCCTGGCATGGAGTTGTCAGCAAGACTTTTCCATACTTCAGACACTTCAGATTCAAGTTCTACAGTTCTTGACAAGAGAGGAAGACACTGAGAAAATACTTAGGAGCTCGTTTCTTCCACCCACTACAGCTACACTGTAGCTACAGCTCTGAGGAAGTTCGCTGGGCTTCCTTCCATGTGCTTGCATACACTTTTATTTTTTTTAAACAGTGACAACATTTCAAGGTAGTGCATTTGATTCTCCTGTATACATGAATGTTATTTAAATGATCCCTCTGTAATGTCTGCAGGAAAACCAACTCAATACTCCAGCCCAACATGGCAGTTGAGTTTAGCTTTTGTTGTCAATGTCAGTGTCTTTGGCAGACAGTAGTATCAGTTTTTCTTTGTGGTTTGCCCCATAAAGGGCTGGATCCTGCTGGTCCTACCTTTGAGTATGCTGATGAACTCACTCGCCTCTCCCCGGATGATGCTGACTTTGTGGATGTCCTACACACCTACACCCGAGGCTCTCCAGACCGCAGCATTGGGATCCAGAAGCCTGTTGGACACATTGATATTTATCCCAATGGTGGAGGTTTCCAGCCAGGTTGCAATCTGGGAGAAGCACTGCGTCTGATTGCTGAGAAAGGCTTTGGAGGTGAGGTTGCTCTGAAGCAAGCAGTATAACATTCAGAGGGAAACCTGAATAGTCCTGCAAGGTGTCTTGTAGGGAAGGATGTCTGAGAGGCACAGGAATATGTTCTTTTAGGTGCTTTTAAAAGTCATCTGTAAACAGCAGCTCTGGCATAGTGGATCAGGCCTGTTGACAGCATTGCTTAGGGGTTTATATCATTACATGTGTGCATGTATACATATTCCACATTTTCATTCTTTCAAGATGTGGATCAGCTGGTGAAATGCTCCCATGAACGATCCATCCACCTCTTCATTGACTCTCTCCTCAATGAAGAAAAGCCCAGCATGGCCTACCGCTGCAACACAAAGGAGGCCTTTGAGAAGGGCCTCTGCCTGAGCTGCCGCAAGAACCGCTGCAACAATTTGGGTTACAAGGTCAACAGAGTGAGAACAAAGAGAAACACCAAAATGTATTTGAAAACCCGTGCTCAGATGCCCTATAAAGGTAGGTAGTGCCTGCTTACTGGTGAGCAAGACTGGTACTTGTGGTCAGCAGTGTGTCATGGTGGGCGTGTGCTGCAGATGACAATATTCCTGATTGGTGCCTGTGGTGAGCAGGGGTGAAGCTGGTCTATAGTTTGCCATTGAATACAAGTCTCAGAGAAAAGTGTCCTCTTACTCAATGTGTGGAGGTGTCGGGTAGAGTACAAGAAGAAAGGTATTTTGTAACAAGTTTCTGAGTAGCAAAAGTTAGACTTCCTCTGCTGCCCTATCACTTGGAACAGCTGAGTCTTCCAAACCTTTCAGTGTTCTTCATCCAAATGATTACTTCTTCTGCTGGGGAAATAATCAGCAGAACTCAGTCGGATGAGCAACTTATTTAAAGATATGCAAACATCAGATTTGTGGCTTTGGTAGTGCGCTTGCTAGAGGAGCCCTAGTCCTTGTTAAAATAGCACAGCACTTCTTGATTCTAGTTGCCACTGTGGGAGATCTGAGAAGGACAGTGCCAAGAGAACTGGGAGGCTTTCAGCTAGGAAAATAGCACTGGATTTTACTACTTTATTTTATTTTCCTCCCTAGCTTTGCCTGTACCCCATGGGATGCTTATAGTGTGCATTGTGTGATGGACCAGCAATCAGAAGGCACATTCCTGCAGTGTTAGAGCAGCTGCAAGACTGGTGTTCTGCTGGCATTTGGTGCTTTATCTGCAGTGTCAGTGGGCTGATTTTTTTTCTTTTGTCTCCTTTTAACAAGAGTCCTGTAAGAGGAAGGCTTCTCACTTGTTTCAAGTCAAGGACAGCAAGTCTTACACGTTCAATAGCAGGTTTGAAGGTGATAATGCAAAAACTGTGGTTATAGTGGCAGCTTGAATGCAGAGTTCAGTTGCAAGAACTGCAAAGGTGTTCTTTAAAGACGATTGCCTTGTTAACTTATATTTACCTTCTCACAAAAATAGTTCCCTGGACACCTGCAGGGAAGTAAACTCATTTTAGTGAAGTTGGCATATTCCAGCCTAGGATTTTCAGAGGTGAGGCAGGGTGATTTCGTCACCAGCTGTCTCTTTGGAAGTTGAGTTTTCCTAATGGCCTTTCCTTTTGTATTCTTCCAGTCTTTCATTACCAGGTCAAGATACATTTCTTTGGAAAGACTAACACAACCAAGACAAACCAGCCATTCCTGATCTCTCTCTATGGCACTCTAGATGAGAGTGAGAACATTGCTTTCACACTGTAAGTAGCTACAGAAACAACTGCAAAGTACTGTTGAGTTTACCTAAATTTGTTAAAGTCTTAACTGAAAAACTTGTTCTAGCTCCAGCTCCAGTAATCTTACAGGGTCCTAGTATCTGCTCTTGGGCTTGATCAAGGAGTTGCATTTGCTTCTGAAGCTAATGAACCAAATCTTACAGTAGCTCTTCTTGATATGACATCTGAAATATGGAAATTTGAAGTCTGACCTGTGACTCAGCCTAATAAGAGTCTTTCTAGTGCTTTCTTATTTTCTTTTCAGTACCTTTGTACCATGTTAAATCTTCTTAAAAGTAGACTAATGGGTTTGAAGACCTCAGTACAGAAGCTGAGGGAGACTTGGGATTTGCTTTCACAGCTCTGCAAATAAGTTTGTGTGTACATCCCTGGACATAAGCTGGCAGGGAATGGAGCTGGAAATCACCAAAGTCTGTTTTCTGCTCTGAGGAATGTAAATTGTTTATGGCTGGTGGTTGTCTGGCTTTCTGAGAGTCATCAGCACAGGAGAGGACAACCCTTGCCTGTCAGACTGTCCCAGGATTTTAGCAGCCTTGCTACAGAAGGATGTTCCTTTTGCCTCTACAAAAGCTTAAGGCATTTTTTTCCTTACTTCATCCATCAGTGATGAACCTCTGCAGAAGGATGCATCAACCATCCTATGCAGAAGGTTGCTTCCTTCTCTGGAGTACAAAAATTCCAGGTTCTATTGCTCCTTAATTTTCTTTGTCTGTCCAAGAGTTTCGGGGTTTTTTTGTTTGTTGGTTTTTGGTTTTTTTGGGGGGTTTCTTGTTTTGTTGTGTTGTTGTTGTTTGGTTTTTGTTTTTTTTTTTTAATCTTCTCCTCCCCACAGGCCTGAAGTCTCCTCAAACAAGACCTTCTCCTTCCTGATTTACACAGAAGTGGATATTGGAGACCTGCTTATGCTGAAGCTGCAGTGGGAAAAAGACACCTTCTTCAGCTGGTCAGACTGGTGGACTCCTTTTACATTTGACATCCAGAGAGTCAGAGTGAAGTCAGGAGAAACTCAGAAAAAGTAACTTGCTTTGGTTGTTACAAGCTATATTAGTTTTAATTGACAGTGCTTCCTGATTTCTGGTATCTCACAGGCTGGGACAAACATGTTAAGCAGTTACAAATTGGTGCAGCACTGATAATCAGGGCTCCAGTGGTATCAAACCACCATTTATATCAGCCAGGTTCAGTCATTTGCTTCCACTGTGATCTGCAATTTATAGTCTTTACTCCCACATAATTAATTTGTATCCTGCTGTCTTATCTACTTGAGGTTAGTTATAATATGCAGGAGTGTGTGTCCATGAACCAGCATCAGTGACTGTGTTTGCAATTTCTCTCCTCCTTTTTCATGCTGGGTGTTTGCATAGGTTTTGTCACAAAGAGCATGCTTAGATGGGGGTTTTTAGAAATCCTTTCAAAAGTGTGCTTTCACAAAAATTATTGCTTAGTTAAGTTGGGTTTTCTTAGGGGTTTAATACCTGCATGGTGGGGGAAAACAGACACAACTGTTGCTGGACATTGCTAACGCGTGAATGTTAAAACATCAAAGTCTGCACAGAAGTGCTTTGACATTAATCTTTTGAAATACTCATATTCGCTAAACATGAGCTCTGTTTGCAGAACACGGGCCTAGAACAGAGTATGTGTGTCCTAGGTATAGTATAGTAAATAATAAGTTCCTTCTTTGAATAAACAGGTCAGTCACTTGATCAAAGAACTGTTATCAGAGCTGAACAAATATAGGGGTGGGGAAAGTACTGATAAATAGTAAAAGCAAGTGCTCAGGTTTTCTGGAAATTGTAACCTACTTTGTTTGCAAACATTTGAGGAGTATGGCTTTCTTCCAAGTTCATTCACCTGACAAAAAACTCACGTAAAGACTGGTGCAAATAAAGATCCAAGAGACTTTGGGATAGAACTTCAGCTGTCTTAGCCACAAGATTTTATGCAGAGGATCAGTGAAAATTATGGCTGTGGTTTGATGCCCATGTATAATTCGTTTACCAGTTTTTCTTGCACAGCGTTTCTTTTGTCACAGAATTCTCTTTTAAAAATAACTTTCTCACTGGCTTGTGAAGTAGCAGTGCCCCATGTGACAAAGTATAAAGACTGTTTCCAAGCACCAGTCTTCTTTCTAAGATTAAAAAGGGATGTTTGGCTCAGTCATGTGATTTTTCCAATATTTATTCCACAGAGTGGTGTTCTGTTCTCGAGATGGCACCTCACGTCTCAGTAAGGGAGAAGAGGCAGCAATATTTGTGAAATGCTCAGAGCAACCCGTCAACAGGAAGAGAGCAGGGTATGAGTAATCACTATTGGTTCTATATTGTTTTATTACCACTCAAGTGGTAATAAAACTTTCCCATTAATTGACTTGTGCACTAGCCTTCTCAAGGCTTCAGAAGCATCACAGTCAGACTAACCAGAGGTTTGCTTATGGCTGGGGTAGCAGCTTAAAAGCCCTTTGTTTGCTTCTCTGCTGACCATTCTTGTGTGGTTGTTAGCATGTCTGAGAAGCAGGTACTAGTCACTGCCTCTCACAGCCACTCGGTGGCCAAGCTTGAGGGACTGTTGGGGAGGGTTACGGACAAGGCACTAGCACACAGAGGAAAGCATGTCTCTGTCTCAAGATTCCTTACGCTTACCCTTAGCTGCAGAATATTCAAACTTCCATACTGGGTCAGCCCAGAGCCCTCCCTCCTTACTTGCCAGCAGCAGATTTGGAGGCTGGTACTGGAATGGAGCAGGCATATGCAGGTGCTCTTCTTGGCACACTGCTTTCTGATGGCAACCATCAGCTGAGTGACTTTCTCAGATTTTCATCTCTATGGATCAGAGATTCTGCCTTTGTTTAATAGCCCTTGGTGCACTTTAGTATTTTTATCAATAATTTTTCTGACCCAGATTAAATGTGGGGACAGTCTTTGCCCTTTACCCACAAAAGTTTGAGATAGAGAAGTGGTTATATTTATTGTAGTTCAATTGCTGTGTATGAATGGGGACACTTCTAGGCTGAGATCTAACTGCATAAAAAGTGCACGTGCTGACCTTGACTCTGGGGCAATGACTTGGATGGGCCTTGAGACATCTGTGTGTGTATCTGACATAAAAACAAGCAGAAGCCAGGAGAAGCCCAAGCACATAGTTTATCTTCCTGTTAAGCAGGGAGTTTTAAAATCTTAATTCTCAAAAGTAAGACAAGTATCTTACATCTTCCTTATCACCTTTATATTTTATCTTTTTTCCACAGTACCAAGAAAGCCTCTAAAGAAAATTCAGCTCATGAATCTGCTTAAGTGACAAGAGCAAAGATTTTTCACACTGGGGAGGAGAAGAGTCTGTTCATCCCTGTGGACTGGATGTTCAGAACCAAATATATAGAAATATTTATCCGCTGCTGGATTTTTGCCTGCTATTCCTAGCTATTTTAGAGACTTCTTGTAAGAAAGTCTCAGCATATGAAGTTACTAACCATAACCATTATCCAAATAGTTAAAAACAAAAAGAAACCTGCAAAACAACATGCCAAAGTTTGGAGTGCTGAAAAGATACAAGTAATTTTGCTTAATCATGGTGCCTTGTGACAAGGTTTCTTGACATCAGATCATATATAGCAATTTTTTAGTATTTATTGAAAAGAAACAAAGCCCTGTGCTTGATTTTATTTTTTGCTGTTGTTTTTGGGGTTTTTTTGTTTTGTTTTGTTTTGGGTTCTTTTGGTTAGTTGGTTGTTTTTGTTCTTTTCAGGAGTCTTTTAAAACTAGACAGATTTGTTTTCTGTCTTGGCTAACTGAATTTTCAGGCAGTTCAGTGGGGAGAGTTCATAGTTTTCAAGTGTGTGTTTAACAAATAAGTAGGTTTCCCATGTGAAAAAAACCATCTTTGCTGTGTGTAATACTAGAAGGTGTCAGGGACTGACTTAATATGGGGATGAATTTTTTAGTTTGTGGTTATGAATGTATTTAATTGGGGGTAGATCCCAGTGGTGCTTAGCAATAGGTATGATCTGTTAAGCTATATACTTCTATGCCACTAAACCCTGTAATAAATAACAGCTGTAGGAGAAGGCAGCAATGCCAGTGTCTTATGCAGACATTTAATACTTTATCTATGCTTTCAGTTATTGCAAATGAAACTGTCTAGCCTTCAACACTGAAAATGGAACTGCAGAGGAATTGAGCTACCAGAAAATGCAGGAAACAGATATTTCCCCCCACCTCCACCTTCTCCCAGCTTGCTTGCATCATGTATGCCAAAACTGTCACAGTTTCTCTACTCTTTGTCAATGAGTGTCAGTCATGCAGCTGAGTGGCTGCTGTTTGCAGTTTTCAGTGCAAGTGAATCCACTTGATAGCTGACAAGGATGTTCATACTTCCCTGTACTGGAACTGTGACTGCCAGAGGACCACCTCTGTTTGTTTCTTTGCTGTGCTGGAAACTGTGACTGCCAGAGGACCACCTCTGTTTGTTTCTTGGCTGTGCTAGAAGCTGCTTAGCTTTCTGCCATGAGATGGAATTCAGCGGGAAGCAGGAGCCGAGTTAAAAGCAGCCTGATTGTGTGCTCCACAAGAAAGAGTGCTCTGAGAAACACTGAAATTAGCCACGCTGCAAGTTTACAAAAATAGGTATATTGAAGGCAGTCTGCTTCCCCGTTTTAAAGTAACATACAATTTTTCTAGTGTGCTGAAAGGTGCAATAGCCCTCTTTTAACTTCGTAGAGGAAAAACAAAATGCTGGAGAGGTAGAAGGGCCTGAAGGTAGGCACTTGGAGGAGTGTAATGTTAGCTATGTTGCTGGGTGTTGTAGTCTTTTCCTGCATGGGCAAGACAGCACGGAGATGGTGATTTCTCCAATATCATCCCATCTTAAAAGCAAAGAAAAAAATGTAAGTGTTTATGTGCACAGTTTGTTTCCTATTTCCAACTGTAGCTGCTAGTATATTTGGGGATAAAAGTCTTAAACAGTGCAATATGTTGGAATATTAATAGCTCTGAAATTGCTCACATTTGATTCCACATTCGATTAAACTACAGCAGAGATGTGATGAGTCATTGAGGGTGGGGTTGAGTATTGAGCCACTGCATTTGAGACATCTAAAAATAAATACAGTGATTTATTCCCTATAGTTTCCACATTTTGTTGCAATTTTCTCTTAAAAGTTAAATTCTTCAGAAGCAAAGTATCTGGACAGCTGTGCTCTTAATACAGGATCAAATACA
The DNA here is from genome assembly GCF_000691975.1 of Corvus brachyrhynchos. Taxonomy (NCBI): domain Eukaryota; kingdom Metazoa; phylum Chordata; class Aves; order Passeriformes; family Corvidae; genus Corvus; species Corvus brachyrhynchos. The sequence goes on from NW_008239104.1 coordinate 1,006,625, forward strand.
AACACATTTAGAATTTGGATACAAAATAGTGAAAGTTCTTTTCATAAGGAAACATGGTTTAGCTTGGATGTTATTTATTAGCTGTAAATAAGATATTTATGGGTGTAAAGGTAGTTTGTATATATTGCTAAAGTTGCTGACAGTCTCTACATTAATACAGTTGTGTAGTATTAATCCTGTATATAGCTTTCAGAGATTTTTATCAACAAGCCACTTACATTGCATTTGTTCCTATGTGGTTAATACTTTTTTTTTTTTTTTTTAGAAATCTCCTCAGTTTTGTATAGAACAGAAACCTATGGTTTTAATAAAATTCTCAAACTGATACTGAAGTCATTAGTTTAATTTCAATGAAACAATCTGCTGTATACCTTATATGTGAAGGCCAGAGCCTATCCTTGAGTTCTGGGCTAGAAGGATGTAATGAGACACTGAAAAAAAAAAAAAACAAAAAAAAACAAAAGGGCGGCTTGTGATTGCTGCACTCCCCTCCCCGATTTCATTTTGGGAAATGCAAAACTCATGTATTAAGACATCAAGCAATCACTGTATGAAAGAAAGTATCCCACATCATAAAAGAAGTAGTTTTTCACCTGTAGTTTGTGGTTTTCAAGTTTCAGGCCCTTTTAAGAACAGTCCAAGAACTGTCCTTATTTTGAAAGGCTTGTTTCCCTTTTTTTTTTTTTTTTTTCCCGCAGATGTCAGAACTGTGCTTCTGCTCCATGTTTTGCCAAAATAGAGATGTTCTGACCCTGTGGGTGCAGGAGGAAAGCACCAGTCCCTTACCACCACTATTGCTTAAGGAAGGAACAGTGACAAGTCACTTTCACCCATGTGTTATGAGTGCAGCTGAGCTCAAGAATGGTTGTCACTAGAACAGTTTGCTCTGTCATACACAGCAAGACTCCACCCAGGCAAAGGAGGGGGATTGCTAGAATTAAGGACAATTGTACTGACACACACGTGGGGGATCATGTTAGGAGTAATTAGAGCAGTTCTCAGTTCACCTGGGGAAATCTGCTTCCAATGCTCTTCCTTTGTCAAAGATGACTGCTCTTTGACAAGAGTAGAGCTTAATTCCTTGTGAAAGCAGAGGGAAGCTATGCCATGGAAAATGGATGGTTGAAGAGGATGAAAGAAGAACTGGAGGGAGAAGGGAAGGGGGGATAGGGAGAATGCTGAGAGAATCAGTGGAAAAAGGAAGAACCCAATCTGCAGACTGCAATCCTTGAAAATGCTGGCAGTGGGTGTTTTAAGGCCATTGTTCTTTTCCCTGGGTCAGTGTCTGGATTAGGGGACTAGAAGGGCTCCTGCAGTTGTACAAGACAAGGCCTGGGATCACATCTCTTGAAAACACCATGGTATAACTATTCTTTTAACATCACAGCAGCCTCAGTATGCTAAATGTGTTACTAGGTAAAGCAGAAAAATAGTTTTTGTTGGGGGGGTCAAGAATCCAGGTGTCTCCTGTGAGCCTTTAGAGCCATCCCTGGGCCCCATTGCAGCTTGCTCTGCAGTACCCAGCCACATCAGAAAAGGTGATGATCCCTGCTCACCCTGCCAACTGTCTCTGGAGTGGGCTGGGAGGGACAGACTGTCCAACAGTCAACAAGTGGGTGGACAGACCAAAAGAGACATTCTTGGCTGCAAGTCATGCCTAGATTTTAATTTTCGTATTTAATTCTGAGAAATTTTTGGAATCAGCAATGACTTTGCTCTCCACAGATGTCTCCATACTTTTGCCATTCAGATATAGTTATGTGCCTGCACTTTTGTGTGTTAAGAACAAAATGTCAAAGCTTGCTGCTTGGGATGAGCAAGACATTGTGCATGTGTTGTTTCTAAAGGTCAAAACCAGATATTGAAAAAAAAGTTTCTGTAAGAGAGAAGAATGAAAGTAGCTGTAGTATTTTCCTTTTTGTTTACAGCTGTCATTGCAAGGCTCTCCATATTCTGACTGTCAATACAAACATAGCAACATTAAAATCCTCAGGTCCAAAGGAATCAATCCAGCTGCCATCAAGTTGAGATCATTCAGGAAAAACATTTCCAACTCCTCCTGCTGCATCTTTACAGAAAAGTCTTCTAGTTCAAATGTCTTTTGTAGCAGGTCTGGAAAGTCACCAGTTTATGCGTAAGTGAATAAAGGGATTAGCATTCTCCAGTGGCTGAAGGAGAACAAGGAAATGAGAAGAGGAAGGGAAGGGAACCATTTGGCAGAACATCCCATATAAAGCTTGTCTTAACAATGGTTTTATGTCCGTGTGTGGTGCTATCTCTGCACAGCAACACTCAGAATGCTTCCCTAAATCAGAACAATGCATCCACATCAGAAATGCAGATGCTCAATGGGGACCACTTTGGATATAGCAGGTGTTAGTGTGGGGGTGCAGTGCATTTTCAATGACGTAACCTCCCAACCATTCACGTCAGATAAACACCGTGTTCTTCGTTGTAGGCCCTTCCTGTGGGAAGTGACCCAATATCATCAGTCTCACTTCTTGCCAATGACACTGGAGTATCTGCTGCTGTTTATCACCCCACCACGTAGAACCATTCAGTGAGACGTAAGACAGCCTGGCCATGGGTTACTGTCCTCAAAAGAGCCAGGAAGTGAGGGCATGTCTCATATTGTTCAACCTACCAAAGGCTTTTTTAACCACAATTAGCTGTAAACCTGGAATGTTCTAAATAGTGGAACAAGGACACTCCAAATACAGAAATTAGGAGCAGTAAAAACAGATTCCCATTATAGGACAGGTTGAAAAGATGCTAAGAGTAATCACTGTTTCAAAAGAAGCATTGAAAATAAAAAACTTCCAAAGTTTTGCTTGTCAGGTCCTTAGGCTTTGGTCAGCCCTTGCTTTTTTCCTCTGGCAGGCTTCATTCAGGAGCTTTTGAGGTTTGCTCCCACTGCCTGAGAAATTGCTGCTGCACAAAACTCCCTTTGGAGTCACTTCTAATCTTTGGGATTAGAAACCTCTCCCATGAGTAACTGTGTATGTAAGGAGGGGGCTACCAGTCTTGTGCTTCTGGTGACAGGGCCAACCCTGCCTTCAGTGAGAGACCCAGTCAAAACTCCACTGAGGCTATGAAAAATCTTTTTGTTGACATTATGGAATTTTGAATGCTTTCCTAACACCTAGCACAAGATCCCAGATTTAAAATGAAAGCACAGCTCAAACTTTCTTGTCTTTAATACTCCTACGCAGTGTTTCCAAACTGAGTGCATATAATGTCAGGTCATGATCTGCTCAGGCACTAGGTTAAATATCAGCTCTGGATGACTTCTCACAAATATTGCCAGCATCTCTTAGCAGTAAAAACATTCTTATTTATGGGACACCAGAACAAACCTCATAATTGCAATGATGTAAATAGCACCCAATTAAAATTAAAACAAAGAAATCAACTAACAGAAAAACAACCTGAGAGAAAGACATGCACAATACACAGTACCTGATTTAATGTCTACAGACTTTTGTAGGAAGGTATGAGACAAAGACAATCCCAAGCAAACTCCATTGTTTCTCTTGCCCTTCTTGCAGGCAGGCATGGGCAATGGGAGCCATCTCAGGGATGCTGTCACATAGCTCCAGCTCACTGCTCTGTGTGGTGCACTAACTGCATATCTCAGGTGGTTTACTCCTTCCAGATCCTTGCCGAGTCTTGTTCAGAAGCCGGGCATGGTTATGCTGATTCTTAAATTCCTCACTTCTGCCAAGCTGCACAAAGAGAAACAACATAGCTAGAGTGGTTGGTTCCTGGATCTGAGTCAGGGAGCTGATCAGTTTGGCAGCCTTGATCAGCCAGGAGGCCTGACAGAAATCTAACTGTTGGAGAATTTTGTTATGTGTCAGCAATTTTGAGTGACATCAAAGCAAACTCAAAACAAGAAGCAAAAAGCAAGAGCAGAAATTCCTAAGAAAAGGCAAGAAAGAAGGAGGGGTCTTTGATGTTGCACCAGGTTGTACAGTACTCTACTGCAATATGGTGAAAACAACCATACCAAGACTTGAACAACAGGGCTGTTAAGCATTCCTTTGGTTTTAAATACACATTCTCTTGACATCAAGAAAATGAAAGTGTGCACCAGAGGCTAGGTACACACTTAAATGATTTACACTGTGTTGGTATCCATTAAAAATATTTAGTCCATAACAAACCAATCCTAAAGAAAAACGTGTATAGACCCATTATAGAAAGATCACCAAGATTACAGAACAAAAAGCAAGATATAAATAAACGTTAAAAAGTAGAAGCACATATTCAGAAAGAGGAATAAATTAAGAGGAAGAGGAAAAGCAAAGAAGAACTCTTCCTTAGCAAATTATTCCACCCAGGACACCCACCCACATATTCTTGAATGTAATTGAGCTATTATTTATATGCTCATATGACTAATTTTCCCCCTTTATAATGTATTTATAACCCAGACACAAAATTAAGCCAAATTTTTTGTTTATCTTGGGAAAATTTTTGCCCTTTGCTAGTGAAGTTTTTCTGTACAAGGGTAAGAAGTAAGATCTTAATCTCTGATTTTATTTCCCAGGCCTTAGACAGGAAATTCAGGTCAGACTCAATGAAACAGAAAGACTCCTTCTAGTATCAGTCTTTTCTTAATGTCCTGAGCACAGAGCAGTGATGGAGTAAGCAAATGCCTACACAATGGCTGATTCAAAATACTAAATGCTTGCTTTCCCCCCCCCCCTTTTTTTATTTATAGAGCAGTGTTCATGTGCCTTTTTGTAGTTCTTTGTTTTTCTTTTAACATCAGCGAATTTAAAGACCCTGGGGAGAAATCAGGGAAATGCTGGGGAACATTCCTTTCACAGCATTTTACTCCCATACCTTGTGTAAAACTAAAAAAAAATTGGGTTTTTGTGGCTGGATATTTTTTAGTGAAAGGCTGAAGCACCTAGTCACATTCAAAATTGGGTGTCATTTCCCTCTTTCTGCCCTGAATTTGAAAGCATAATTTTGAATTTGGATGGGAGGCATCAGGAGAGGAAAAGAGGGCAGGACTTCTATACTAGGTTTATTTGGAGCTTCTTGTCAGTGTTTAAGCAACCCTCCCTGAGACATTTCAGTTACTCAGTGGTACCTCTTCTGACTGACTAATCCCTGACCATCGTTCTGTTTCCAGTCATTTTCTGACAGGATCCCTGTTGAAGGCATCCCTTTAGCTGTCGAGGTAGTAGTCCCATTGCCTTCAAGACTTCCTTGGGCATCCTAGGGGTAGGGATAAGTGCAGTTACATGGGAGAATTTTCTTCTAGACAAAGTGTAACTAAGTTGGCAAAGATCTCTGACAAGTAGCTTTTACATAACCAGAGAGGAAAACTTGTATTTTCTTACCAAACTTGGACCAGATGCTTGGACATCTTTGTGTAGGTATGACTAAGTCTCTATGACCTTCTCTCCAAACTTATCCTAGCTTGCTGCTGAATCCTGTTTTCCATTTCTCCTTTCATTTCTCTTTTGGCAAAGTTTGCAGAATTCAGCATCCTTCCTCCTACCAACGCCCCTGTACTCCCTGTCCCATGACTGCATAGGACCACAGTAAATTTGTGTGTTACTCTTTCAAGAGTACCCCGCCTCCACTCAGACAAGAGACCAGCCTACATCAGCTACTTCTCTAAGGATCCTGCAACATTTTCTGTCTTTTCTATTAGGTTCCATTTAACCCCAGAATGTGTTCTAAAAGCCCCCACGGATGGGGAGAAAAAGGTACCATATTGAGATAGCAAAATAAGTGTTTGAAAGTCCTCCATAAGTCGATCAGAAGGAAAGGACCTAGTTGTGCAACTGTCTTCTCAATTGCAGTGTACATTCATTTAAAGAAGCAGCAGAAATCTCCTATTTGGACTTTGTGCCATGATAACATCTTGAGGACTTTGGATCCATATGCTGCAGAAATAATCATCTTTATTCCATATCTTGTTTTCTATAGTATTCATTGCTGATGTACACACAGTGTTGTTAAAAAGGAACACAATACTCTCTACAATGTTTTGTGTGTGTGTTGCTGGGAGGATTCAATTTTACATGCTTGCCTAGTGTTAGTCAGCAAAACCCCCAAAATATATATATATTATATAGTTGTGTTTGAATTCTATATTTAATGTTTCTAGAGATGAGACAAAGAACATTAAATCCTTGAAGAGAAACACTTTCATCATTCAATTAAGTAGCATACTCTATATTGGACTGAAGGAAATAATGTCCAGAGAGTAAATGCTGAGTTCAAGTTTCCTACCATTTTACCAGGCTAGACTTTCTTACATTACATAAACTAATGGTGAGTGGAAATAAATTCAACTGTTTGTGGATGAAATGCTTGAAGATTTGGAATATGGATTTGGTGAATCAATCCCCAAAAATATGTTAAAACCCATTTGACTGCAGGAGAAGAGGATTAATTGTGAACTCCCTACTGGTCAAGCTTGGAGAGTGATGCATTTGAGCCTAACATAACTTCAGTAATATTTTTCCTGAACATTTTTTTTGATATGATGTATCCTTTCTACACTTTCTACACATTTTAACTTTGAAAGAATCAATACAAGCAAATAGTAAAGGGCCATCACATGAAAGCAGAGATGGTTAAGATCCCTTACTCCCATCTCTTGCTTAATGTATGTTACAGAATCTCAGAATAGTTAGGGTTGGAAAGGACCTCTGGAGATTATTTAGTCCAAGCCCCTCACCAAGGCACCATGGAGAAGAGTCTGGCACCATCCTCTGGGCACTCACCTTGGAGATACTGGTATGTATTGCTGAGATCCCCTCTCAGTCTTCTCTTGCCTGGACTAAACAGGCCCAGCTGCTGCTGTCTCTCCTGATAAGAGAGATGCTCCAGACACCAAGTCACCTCTGTGACCTCCACTGGACCTTCTCCAGTAGCTCCTTGTCTTTCTTGTGCTGAGGAGCCCAGACCTGGACACAGCACTCCAGATGTGGCCTCACTACAGCTGAGTATGGGGGACAATCACCTCCCTTCACCTGCTGGCCACACTCTTCCTGATGCCCCCCAGGATCCCACTGGCCCTCCTGGCTGCAAGGGCACTGCTGGCTCATGGACAGCATGTTGTCCACCAGGACCCCCAGGTCCTTCTCCGCAGCGCTGCTTTCCAGCAGGTCAGTCCCCAGCCTGTGCTGGCGCCTGGGGGTGTTC
>NW_008239104.1:1013828-1079101 GCF_000691975.1 Corvus brachyrhynchos
TTTGGGTTCCCCTCGCCCCAATTCCCCAGCCTATCAAGGTCCCTCTGAGTGGCAGCAAAGCCTTCAGGTGTGTCAGCCACTCCCCCCAGTTTTGTATCAGCTGCAAACTGGCTTAGGGTTCTTTCTATCCCTTCACCCCAGTTGTTGATAAACAAGCTGAATAACGATGAACTATTTCTTTTACATGCATGGGGATGACCTCCAGAATGATCTGTTCTGTCACCTTTCCAGGGATGGAGGTGAGTCTGACTGGCTGGTAGTTTCCCAGATCCTCCTTCCTGCTCTTTTTTAAAGATGGGAGTAATATTTGCTTTCCTCCAGTTATTAGGCATTTCTCCCACTCTCTGTGATTTTTCAAAGACAATGGAGACTGGCTTAGCAGCACCTGCCAGCTCCCTCAGCACACTTGGGTGCATCCCATCAGGCCTGTGGATTTATGGGTGTTTAGTCTGCCTCACTGATCTCTAACCCAACCCTCTACAAACAAGTCTTCCATTCTCCAATCTTCTTCTCTTATTGATGGGATTCCTGAGAGCTGTTCTCAGCAGTAAAGACTGAGGCAAAGAAGGCATTCAATAATTCTTCCTCCTCTGTGTCTTCCAACACCAGAGGAGCCCAACATTTTCACTCTTCTTCCTTTTGCTGTTGATGTACTTGTAGAAATCCTTCTTGTTGTCCTTGATATCCCTTTCCAGACTCAATTCCAAGTAGGCCTTGGCCTTCCTTGTCACATCCCTGTGTACTCTGGAGATGTACCTATAGTCCTTCCACATGGCCTCTGCCTTTCTCCGTGTCCTACAAATTTCTTTCTTCCATTTGAGATTTGCTGGGAGCTCCCTGCTCATTCATTCAGGTCTCCTGCCTCCTTTGCTTGATTTCCTGCTCATGGGGATACATTGGTCTTGGGCTTGGAGGAAATAATTCTTGGGTATCGACCAACTCTCTTGGATGCCCTTCTCTTCTAGAGCTGTAGCTGATGGAATCCCTCCAAACAGGTCCTTGAAGGGGTCAAAGATAGCTCTCCAGAAATTTAGGGTTCTAGTCCTGCTCACTGCTTTGCTTCCTCAATGCAGGATCCTGAATTCCACCATGTCACTGAAGGCACGGCTGCCCCCAACCTTCACATCTTCAATCAGTCATGAGCGAGTGAAATATCTTGACATGTGCGAACACTTAAATCACTGATACTGCACTCAACATGGGGATTTCAGTGCTGCTACTTTGGGAAAAACATTGTACAGCTCTCTACCTCAAGGAAAGGTGACTGCAAAGTGACAGTAGCTATGTCAGAAAACAGCTAGTGGATGCAAAGGTTAGAAAGGAATAGCTTGGATCCAGGACCAAGAGTGAACCACATCTGTTAAGGATTGACACAGTAAAACATATTACAAGGCAGCTTTTGTTAACAATATTTCTGATGTCTTTACCTAAGCATTTCCATTGATCTTGTAACTTCATTTCCATGCCATCTTCTCCTGTGGAAGAAAACCTGATAGTACTGCTGTCACCAGGTACAGATGTGTGAAGTGTAGTAAAGAAGAGTAACCAGGCATATAGCTCTTTAGTACATGTGGGCTGACTAGAAACATGGCTGTGTTCCTGCTACCTCTGCTGAATTAACCACACAGTACAAACTTGAGAAGAACTCTCCCATAAAGAAATAAAAGTCCACTGTAAAGCTCTGAGCAGCTGGAAGCAGCAAGAGTTAACACAGAGGAGAAGATGTCCCTGATCAATGTTTGGGTTTCAGACACAGTTTTGTGACAAAGTAATGAAAGAAAAATCTTTGCTCTTTAACAATGTTGAGACAAATTCACAAACGAAAGGGAGCATAAACAAGTAAATACTGTATCATTCACTTGCAGTATTTATCAGCACCTTTCACATTTGTTGAAAAACAGTGCGAGAAAGGGAGAGAAGGGGGCGGGGAAGAAAGCTTTCCTAGTAAGTTACTACCCTGAAGACTGAATGCTGAAGATAAGCTAGTCACTGCAGTGCAGTACAGGGATACCATGCATACTCACCCTCCCAACCTTGTGAAGCAGCAGCAGCAGCGTCCTTCTTACTCAGTCACAGCACAGCTAGGTCAGAGTTCCTCAACTTCTTACCAAATCCCTTACCAGACATATTGTCTTTGATTGCTACTAACCCCAGATCATCTTCTTCTCCCCCAGGAAGCATGAGGAAAACTCCATTTTCTTTAAAAGCATGGACAATAGAACAGTAAACTCAGGAATCCGATCCTTTTCTCTTCTTTTTTTTTTTTTTTTTTCACAAATTTCAATTGACAGGCAGTGTTCCTAAGAGGGCTTTTATCTTTGACTCAAAAATACCTCAGAATAAAACTGAGGGTGAAAATGTCCTTTTACAGCATTACCAAGAACTCTCCTAGGGATATGCACGGGCAGCCTCGCAGATGAGCCAGTGGTCTGGTATTGTAAAATCCCTGAGGATGTTTAAGGTCCTGCTGATATGAGAAGAATGGATTGCCAGTCTCCTTTGCTGGACTTGTCATTACCCCTCTCCTCAATTACTATACAGTGCATGTATGGTAATGTACACACATACATACATACATACATATACACACATATTTTTTAATTTCCTGACAGCTATGGCAAAAGAAAACTTGCAGCGCCTCTGCGCAAGCTCTTCATGTTGTACAGAACTGCTAGTGTTTTGCTTCAGATGTTTTGAGAGATGTCCGCTGTCTTGGTAAACAGCAGAAGCAGGTGGACGGGTTTAGAAGCCTTTGCTTCTCCTGGAGAGACCAATCCTTGACTACTGCTCCCTAGAAGATATCTCCTTTTTACGTTTCCCACAGGAAGAAAAGAGGCCCGGAGCCTGGGGTATTTCCACAGAGCTGTGGGTAGGCTTCATGTCTCCCTCTGACCACATGTTGAAAATGGCCCTTACACATTATCAGTTCCTGGGAGACTTGTTTGTCTCTTTCAGAGGCCCCGTGGTGAGGAGATAAGTTGGTGAGAGCTAGAAGGGGGGAAAATTCTTGAAGAACAGATGTCTGACAGCTGTAAAAGTAGCTAAAGCGCCAGTTGCTCTTTTTAACAGTGACAGTGGTACCTGCCAACACTGGGAAAACCACAGCCTCTGCAGAAATGCCCTTCCCCTTCCGGTGTGGGTAGGCATGCAGCAGCTAGCACCAGCAGGCAGACTAGGGAACCTATGGCTGTGGAAGAGACAGCAACCTGAAAGCAGTACAGGCTAGGAAAAATGGTATGCAAATGGACTGAGTGGGCCGTGAGGAGTTACTCACTGTATCCTTGTCATGTTACCCACCTTCCCAAATACATCTTGTTCCCTGCCCCTAGCACACAAATAAATGCTTAGCTCTTTCCAGTGCCTTCCTGACCTCTCTCTCCTTTGTGATCTCAATCCAACCCACTTATATCTTCTGGCTAGCTGTTTCTTTTCTGTAGAAGCTTTCCCAGAATGAGGCACATGGGGAAAACCAGAGAGGAGTAAAGAGTAAGGTCTACAAATACACGTCAAAGCACCCATGACAATCTCTTCCCACATGGAAATTAAACCTTCCTTTGCTTCCAGGAGAAAACAAGGCTTGAAGTCTCTGAGATTAGTAGCCTCCAGTACTACCCCATCTAAAATCACTGCATACACATATAATCCATAAGAATATACATATATATATTTATACATATTTGCATACTGACTAGTCTAAACTCCTTTCCCTGCTTAGCTTTCCACTTTTTCCAGCTGCTGCCTGACAGCCACTGTAAAGCAGCCCACCATGAGACTAACATGAAAAGGGAATTAAACAATGGAGAAAGGTTACTTTCGGACAAATTGCTGCTGCAGCACCAGGACGGCTATTTGCATGTGACAGCTCCGTGTGCAGGGGTGAACACAAGGTTTGGCGCTGAGGGAAGATGCTAGGCTGTTTTGAACACTTGACTTCAGAAGTAACACTTCTGAAAGAGTTGCCTTGGGCATGGACACAGGCAAGCTGAGAGAATAGTGTTTGACAAAGCTTAAAGACTCCTTTTTTTTCTAAGATACTGCCAGTTAGCATGGGTTTGGACTGGCATATTATTTCCTTTTTTATCCCCCACTTTGTTATCTAGGCTCTTGTGGGCCCACACCTTCCTGAAGCTTGCATCTCCAACAATTGTTAAGGAGTTTTATTCTCAATAGAGTATGTTTAAGAAATGCAGGACAAAGATAGTGGGGTAGATTAAAGAGAGACCATGGATGGTTCAGCATTTGTAAGCAGGTTTCTCAGTGTTCACAAACATTCTTTCATGAGCCTCTTTCTTGTCTGGCTCTTCAAATGTAGTTAAGAGGAGAAAAGAATTTTGCAGTCACCTCAGATCCAAGTGTGTCAAAACCTGGGATCACTGTAAAAAGGTACAATGGTAAAAACCAGCTCACTTTCAAGAGCAAGTTGAGTCCTACAAAAGAGAAAGGAACAGAGAAGTACCCTTGTTTGACAAACCTTTCTTTCCCATTTTTTTCACTCTGGGTGACTCCTTCGTTTCCTAGAGTCATCAGCATGGGGTCTGAAAGTCTGAACCCTGCAGTGTTGAGGAGAGCATACGAGCATATCTACAGCATCTTAAGGTAATTTCTGAATGAAGTTTGGGCTTAACCCTGGGGCAGGTGCTTTGGTTATCTCACTGGTGACAGGGAGTCTTCTTCCTGTTTCTTCCCAGTCCTTGCTCCACTGTTCCAGATCAACAGCTCTGCTGTGAGACCTTGGATCTCAAGACTGCCACAGCAGTCCTAGGGGTAGAGAAAAGGTTCTGCAAGTTCTTTATGTTTGTCTTGTCACAGAGTGTCATTCCCAGCCGTGCTGCTGCTATGTGAGGAGCTCCTGTCTGGAAAACCTTTCAGCACACTCTCAAGAAAAAGAGATTTATTATTCTGATCCTACTTTTTACAATACACAATATCTATGCCATGTGGCCAACAAACCCAGCAGGTTCACCAAAGCAGCAGTCTGGAACATACCTGGTGTGCTGAGGATACCTGAGGGAACTTTCCCTCCTCACAACTACAGTCCAGATGGTGACATCTATGTATCTGTGATAGAACCAAAATCTCAAGACAGAATAAGGGATGTATTTCAGAGAAAACATAGTTTAAAGGTGGGTCACCTTGACACAACAATTTTAGATGCCAAAAGACTATGTGGCTTAGAAATGATCAGGTATCACTTCTGAAGAAAAGTCTGTCTAGGGCTGTCATGCACAGCAGTACTGCCTGTAGTACTGGAAATATCCAGGCATCATACGACTGGAGGCTGGGAAATCATCTTGTAGAATCTCGGCTACATTTTCTTTGTTCTGCAGATGCTTGGTCTTAGTCACTGTCAGAGAAGGATTACCAACTGGTAAAACTGTAGCCTGGTCTAGACATTCTCATGTATTCTAGCCGATAGTCCTATTTACATATTACTCACCTTTCAAATTAGAGCAATTCTAGTACACTTAAGCAAGGTTTATTTAATGTCTTGGTTCTTAGGTTTACCCTAAGGAGTTGGTTAAAATCAAAATGTGTAAATTTTCTCTGCTCATTGGGCTTAGAAGAGTATGGTATGAGCCCTTTGATATTTTTTTCTTCTCTTTGTTGAAAACCTGAAATTTCCCAGAGGGTAGATACACAAATAATATCTTTGATTTTCTGTTCTAGCAAGTTAAATACTTTCTGCTCAAACAGAATCTCATAATTCTGAGTAGTGACAATGAGGATTTCAGCTGAAAAAATGAAGGCTTCTGGATAAACTGCAAAGTAAAATTTTTGAATCTAAGTGTATACATCAACATGTATGTAGGTACAAAGTATGTCAAATGATACCATCTATTGCTAAACTGTTTATACTGAAGGCCAAGGTACACAGTCCTTGAAAGGTCACTTGTTAACATGTTGAGCGAGTTAGATTTTAAGCTAAGGCTTTTCAATGGATCTTTCCTGGTTTTCTCTCTCTTGGTCCTACAATGCAATTCACTGTACCTAGATGCCCTTTGAGAGCCACTCTGTCTTACAGTGTAGACACATCCCAAGTATCTTTCTGGGTAAACAAGTATTTATAGGATCTCAGATTTCAAGACAGGGATGAGACAGACAGAGGCTAATTAGCAGTTTAGGAATGTCTTCACACTTGGTGGGTTTTGGCTTAATGGTTTCTCAGCTCATGAAAAAACTTTTCTCATTTGATCCATGCTGAGGGAATATTGCTCCTGAGGCAATGACACTGTATTTCTGGAAGACCGATCACTATGTTCCAAAGGCTGTACATTTAGACTTCTCCTTAGTGCCAAGTAACAGATGTTATCATGGGAGAGATGCCCTCTTCCCCTCTAATTCCAGCAGGCAGAGCTGCTGGGCCCTGTGAAGGTGTAGGGATAATATCCTGTATAGAGCAGCCTAGTAGCAGGCCACTAGGGATTCATAATCCAGCATCTTTCTATTTCCTCAGCTTTTGCAGATTATTCTGTGTTTCTGGTTTCTTCCTTCCCTGTGCTAGAGCAGGAAGGTGCTTTGATGATGGATATGATGTTGTGTCAGAAAAATGTAAATTCTGGGAGCACAAATTTTCTTTACTCTGCAAGTTGCATGGGGTTGCCCAAACAGAAGAATAACAGGACTTTCCCCTCTGTTTCTCTCCTGACTAGGAAAGGACCACAGCCAGCCATGCTTATGACTGGTAGTCCTCATTAAAGGACCATGAATAGAGGCAGGCTGTAAACTTCAGGAAAGAGCATCCATGCAAGCACAGGCAGAACTGTAATTGTAACTGTACCAAACCAGAAATGGCATATATGTGTATACTGCTGCAAAACATGTACTTCACTGTGTCACCTGCTTCTGCAAGGCCTTCCAGAGAAACTGCAATTGCAAAAAGCCGAGCCAGCTGCCCTCTGGCATAGAAAAGCAAATGTACATTAGTGCCTGTTTAGCAGTTTGTGTGTACTCAACTGCTCTGCTGGATCTGTCCCCATTTCACTCCTGGGCTCAAGCCCTCACTGATCATGTTGCATTCATGTGGTGTAGCTTCTGGACTTCTCTCTGAAAATAAGCTGTTGAGAGCACAGTTTGTTCTAAATTGTGTATTCTGCATTGTACTCTACTGCACATACCTGAGAGCCTTCAGCTTTGTATCAGCAGGGCTTGCATGATCAAATTCCTCTTGGTCCCCCTCAAGTGTACTTACTCAGCAGCACGGCATTGTCATGGTGATCTGCAAAAAGGGCTTTCTTGCCACAGAAAAGGAATGACTGTCCCAGAACAAATACAGTTGAAATAACAAAACGATTGCTTGAAAAGCCCCGAGGATAAGGTCTCAATATATATTGCAAATGAAACTATTCCACACAAAAAGTACTGAGTCTACGCCAGCTAGGGGCTGGTTTGGAGTTCATGTCCTATCCTTGTTTGTAAAGGCAGTATGAACAGAACCAGTTTAAGGTAGAAGAAGGGAAGTAGTAAAAGCAGCTTTTCCCATGGGCCATCAATTTTATGGTACACCTCTGTTCTGTTAATCCATTTTTGCTCCCTGAGAAGACCATACTCCTCTGGCATTTATTTATCTCTCATGGATTCCCTCAGAGCAATGAAGCAGAGTAGAAGGGTGCTGGGTTCAGCACTGAGAAAGAGCCAAGCACCCTCTGATACGTGCACAAGATCCTCAGGGGACCCATATAGCAGAAACAAATGAGACAGAAGCTGGGAATCAGAAGGTAGAAAATGTGAGATGTTAGGCATAGAGTAAGCCTTACCCACTCCTCGATCATTCACTTTATTCAGCTGAAGGGTTCATGGAATCAGATTAGTTCCTGCGATTACTTTTGTTGTTACAATTGAATTTATCACATACCTAGACCCCTGGCAGCACCAGCATGAGTCAGTCCTCACAGGTGCCTAACAACAAGGAACATGGGTAATTTTTCTTTGATCTGTTATATCTTTCTTGTCTGGCTAACTTGTTTTGATGCCATTCCCTAATGGACCATAGCTGGTAAATCAGAAGTCCCTGCCTATAGCAAACCTTTTCTCACCTAAAAGACATGAAAAAACAAAACACTGTGGTTTTATTAGTATTTTCCTTTCTGATTCCAGCACACCTGAGCTATCCAGCCAAGTAGGGGACGTTGAACTTCTCATAACTGAAGTTATGAGCAGGCATGTGCTTTGTTTCTTGGAGAATTTTGGAAGTAGTTCACACCAGAGAGCCAAGTTAGTGGACTGGAGAATTCTGAAAAATGCAGACAGGGCATGCTGTGCCAACAGACTTAGTTACCCACTTTCCTCCATCTTCTTTCTTATAATTTCCAGCTGTTGAGGATGCTGAGTCTGACCGAAATTCTTCTATATCCATGGCTGTCTCTTTTCCTAGAGGCAAACAAGTCAATGCTGCACTGATGGGTTTACATCTGCATTCTGCCATGGCTTGTTCCCTACCAAGACATCTGGGGAGTGTAGGAAGGCTGGCACTGCACCAATGCAATACGAACAGAAGTGGTGATTTATTACTTCTCCATATAAGGGTAATCAGAGAAGCTGGCAGATTGACACTGGTCTTTGGGAAAGGCACAGAAGTGGAGTGGGTAGTGGGAGGAAGCCTGCCCTATTATCCAGTCACTCTCCTGAGATCCTGTGACAGAAGAGCACTCATCCACTGTGAGCAGCTCAGCCCAAAACAGAGACCTCATGATAACCACAAGACTACTCTCCACACTCCTCTAAATGCAGAAGTTGTTCCTCCCACAGAGAAGTCCTCTTCTCTGTATTTGTCAGCCATGGACCTTGAAACCTATTCAGGCCTGGAAATTTGCCTCAGTTTTTGCAGCTAACCGGGCAGCTTCACAGACGGACGGTGTGGGTTAGAAGTGGTTGTAGTACGGTTGCTGTACTCTGCACTCTCCCCAGTCCTCCCCCTGCTCCCCCAGGCAATCTCTTATGTTAAACCCACAGGACAAAGTTTTCTGTTTTCTGAGGCCAATGCACAAAGAGGAGAATTCCAGTTTCTCCTCTCAGCCTGAAGAACTGATGTAGCACACGCAGTGCCAGGACTGGAAAAGACCCTAATCCAGCTCTCTGGAGCATCCTTAGCATGTTTCTCAGAGAAGGAAGTGCCAGGCCATGCTAAGAAAGGAGCTCTGGTGAAACTGAAAATCATTGTACCTGAAGACAACCACTGCTGGTTTCTGCCAAGTTTCATTCTGGCAAAAGAGGCTGTAGGTCTTCCCTCATCCTGGTCAGCCCACTGCATTTAGAGAAATGCGTGAACAGATTTAAACTAAGAGTTCCCCCTAGAGGAGTGAAGCAATAATGTACACATCATTCCACGTTCTGCTGAGTCCGGGTTCCATTTTCTTTACAGATACCGGCTGACAGTGGGATAAATCTGCTTATGAATTCCACTGTCCATACATATGCAATAAAAACAAAACAGTATCAGCTACACAGAAAAAAGCTAGCAGGGCCTTTTGAGGACTATCAATGGCAACAGAGGACAAAACCCTAAAGTTTCAAGTTTAACCCAGCCGCAATTTACACAATTCTGCCACTAGAAAGGAAGAAAACATCATTATTGCAAAAACTGAGAATTCCATAGAGTGATCCTGACCCTGCTGTGCTTAGATGTTGTGCATCCCTCCACTGCAAGGCTCAGCAGCTAAACATGAGTGATAAAATGAAATCAAGGCACAGAAAAGGGATTAGGCTGCGGTCAAAGTCAAAGACAAGGGCAATCACATGTACAGAATTTATTTGTATGGAGTTATTGTGTCCCCAAGTCTTGTTACTCACTATTTATTCATTAATATTGATTTAGAGGAACTAGTTTTGGAAAATAGTTTGTTTCATATTCATATTGCAGGATGCTTTCTTTCTTAAGCAGTATTCAGCACTATGGAAATGCTGCACACCTTATATATGAGATATAACTTTATTTGCTACTTTTACTTGAGAATCTGATCACAGTAGGAACACCGTGAAGACCAGCTGTGAAGAATTAAGGTTTCTTGTCTTAGCAATATCTGTCCAGAAATCTCAGTGGGAAAAGCCATGGGATTAAGTTGTCTGATTTCCAAACCAAACACATGTGAAAGTAGAAGTGACCAGCTAACTTGCACAGAGAAAGAAGACAGCAAATGCCTAGCTGGGAGGAATAGAAATATTCTTGGAAGGATTTTGTATTACAGCAGACTGATTTAGATAGAACCTTTTAGGCTGGGCTCTTCAAAAGAGACCAGAGGAGACAGGGCTACAGCTTCCACTTGGAGTCACCTGAAACTTCCTGCTGCAATTAAAACATGTTGTGCCTTGGCCTTCTCCATGGATAGGTTTAAGCATAATGCCTTCAGAAAGATATGTGAAGAATCGTTGAGTCATTTTACACATGAGGATGGAGAGACAATACCAAATTATCTGTCAGACACGCATATACACATACATAGAGATATATTTAAATTACCTTCCCACATTTTTAAAAATGCAATTATTTGTAGAGGTAAGTGGTCCAAGGAAGTTAAAAATAGCTAGTGAACAGAAGATGCAGAGGTTTGCATTGTCTAAATGACCTTTCCAACTATTTGTGAAACAACATATACGTGTTTTTTCAAGGCAACTGAAACAATAATAAATATGAGAGCCACAACAGTCTGTCTGCATTCTAGTTGCTTTGTTAAACACAAAGGCCCAAAATGTCAATGTGGATTTAGTGTCTCTCATTCGTTTTGGCTTTGAAAGTTAAGTTGTGATGAATAATCTGCAAGTTAAGATGTTAGAGCAGTGACAGATCCTGCCCCAGCTAGACCAGTTTTGTGACACAGTTTCATGAAACGATTCATTGCAAGAAAGTAGAACAAGAAGGATGTGGAAAAAAGAGGATTCAGAAGCAACCTAGGAACCAGCGCAGTGTTTCAGGAGACTGAGCATCAGTTTCATAGACTACCTCTGTGACCCTGGATAAATCACTTGAATAGTCTTTGCCTTCATACCTAGAGCTAAAAGATAAGGTTTTAAATACTCATCCCACCTGACTGCTTTGTATGCTTCTCAGATTCAAAGTTGAGGCCATGTAAATCCAAACTGTAAAAAACAAAAATCCAGAAATTATAGATATTAGGAAAAGTGCATTGTAAATTATAACATTGAGCAGTGTCCTACAGTTTATGTAGTTCTATGCATCAACACAGTTTTATCTACATTAACCAAGAAACAAGATTGTGATTATCTTTACATCTGCTGCTCCATACAACAGTGTTACTCCTGTATAAGATATTTCAAAAGTAGTGTCATGGATAGGATGGATGAAGTGCACACTCTCATTACTCCTCTATAATTGGAAAAACAGTTTGGGTGTTTGCTGCCTCTGTGAAACAGTAGCTAAGAACACTACAAAGCAGGTAGAAGCAGTTATCTGTACTTCACTTTTCCTGCAGGAAGAAAGGAGCAGAGCTCTCAGCAGGCAAGAGGAGCAGGGTGCTGAATGCGGTGGCTCTGGCCATGAGAACTTGGTCCCAGGTGTCCCTGCAGGTCCTCCATAGCCAAATGTCCCCCAGAGCAGTTGCCCTTCTCCCTCTTGGGAGGAGGTGGGATGAGGGACCTCTTCCAGCTGTTGGCATTTTCTTGGCCCATGGACCTCTCTGAGATACTGTTCAATGATGAGTGTAGTGAATCATGGAGTAAATATTCTAGAACCAGTTTAGATGTGCTTTTTCTGCCAATAGCTATGGGGTTTTTTTCGTAAGACCTGCCTAATTGTGCTTTATCTAAGCAGTGGTACCTCCCTACCAACTACCTAGCAACACGATGAAGGTCAGACTATGGGCCTCTGACAATGGTCTAACCATTTGAGCAACGCCAGCTCTACAGGCTAGAACACTAAACAACGCTTGCTTTACAGCTCCATAATCTCACTTGTCTAATGATACACATTGGGAAGTTACTTGCATCACAAATAACTTTCTCTGGAACACTCTGCAGGTCTTTGTGTGCTGGACTATAACAATAAAGTGCTCCTATTTCACTACAACTTTCGAAGTTTTCATGTACACTTTTAAACTCACAACTTTTTCAACTTCTGACTGCTTAAGACTAGTAGCACTTAACAGGTTTTCCCTTTGTTTCCAACTTTTAACCTTCTTGATACTTTTTTTTTACATTCTTTCTGTTATTTACAGAGTAATGTTACTGAAACTAATTTTTATCACCAATTGCCTCTTTTCAAGTTGTTCTACAAAGGCTCAGTCTGTAAAATAAAGTATAAGTATCTGTCAAAGCTATTAAGTTATTACAGTTTGGCTTAAATTGTGACTGTTCAGGCAGTTTTTTTAACTATTAAGGTTACATCCATTTATTTATTAAGCTGGAACTGCTTGTTTACATTATTATATATTAAATTATTATATATGATATTATATGTGTAATATATATAATATATTATATATATTTACATAATTATTTTTCTTTATGAGCAGAGTTTTTGTTACATCCTAGGAAATTTTAATTTAATATAAAATTGTTGGTGATTAAAGATGTTGCTTTAGTGTCTTTGAGACTTGGAAATAAGAGAGGATTTGTTACACCAGCCGAAGTCCATGTTTTAGTTGTCCATAGCTTCATTGTTTGGTTTCTTAAACGAGAGCTACCATTAGACTGAATTATTTCATATGTCCTATGTCCGTAAGCTTTTTTTTTTTAGATTTACCATTGTACTTCTAGTAGTGGCATAGGTTACTGGGTAAATTTCCAGCTAGCATGTAGCCGTTCTTACTATGTTTAGGGCATAGTGATGCACCCTAGTGTTACTACACAGAAGTCCAATGTGTTCTGCTTGCTTTGCATCTCCAAATTCTGAGATCACATATCATCCTTCTGTCCTTCCTGTTTGACTTCCTCTTTCATTAATGCACAGATTTCTCTTGCAAAATGGTATCTGCACTCTATCGAAGCAGTGTAACATCTCTAACAACTACCTAGCTATGTGCTGAAGGTCAGCCATGGGCCTGTAATATCAGTCTAACCACTCCACCAGCTCTGTAGCTCCATAAGCCAAGACACTGGGCAAAGGTAATGTAAAATCAGAACCAGCTTTGTAAATGATATGTGGTAAAAGGCCAAAATCTCTTTCTTACACGTTTTTCTAATGCCGAATTCATCATACTGTTATTGTACACCTGAAGGAATTTACTCTGGTAATGAAAATATACACTGTAATTACAACATCAAGATATTGCTAGCAAACTTTCTATTACTTACTATCACTATTGTCTTGACAGTGTTAAGACAAGTCTGTTTAACTATGTGAAATAAGCAATACCAGTGAGGCCAGAAAATAACCATTGCTTGTTTAGTAAGGCAAATCTGGAAAAATGCAGAATGTTTATCATTTATCTCTATTGCAAGGAAGACTTTAGTTTCTTTTATGCACCTGCTTAGTTGCATGAAAATAAATCTCCAAAATTATTCATAAATTTGTACCTTTGATCTTTTAAATGCAGACTTTGCATGGTCATCAGTATTTTCTGTAACCAAACCTCCATCTCTTTTTTGTTCAGCTTTTGTATTATTGCTAATAAAACCCCAAGTGTTCTCTATCTGCAGCAGGAACACTGATTGCACTTGCAGAACTCTACTTTATTAATTACACCCTCGGCTATAACTTTCTCTATCAAAATTAACAAAGACAAAGCAGGAAGTCTGCCCTTGACTGCAGATTTGCTCAGACATTAAAAAAGCCAGTTTGACTTCCTGTGCTTATTCAAGCATTTCCATTCATTACTGGTAATATTACAGCTTTTATACTTTTTTGATATCAAAGCATGCCTTTGTGAGGAATTCAGAAGTCTTAAAAATCAAAACTCAATCATGCTTCTGGAAAAAAGCCAGAAATTGGAAAATAGCCACAATAGTTTGAAGAAGCTTTTCAGAAGAAAACAGAGCCTGGAGACTTTAGCCTCATAACACGAGAAGGGTTCACTAGAATATTTTCTAGTGGCAATCTTCACCACAAATGTAAGACTCTCTCTGACTCAGCAGGGCAGGGTGGGCACACCATGCCACATACAAAACCAGTAACAGAAAAAGGGCAAACAACCGCAAATCAACCCACCAACCAAAACAATTCTGAGCCCATTATTAACTGGCTCCAACTTTTCAGAGAACTGTGAATATCTTGATTCCTTTCCACAGACTGTCAAGAGACAATGTTAGATTGTTGAGTGTTTTGTCCAGATTAGAAAAATTTAATTTGTGTGTTTCAATTCTTCTCAAGGGACTTTAAATCACCCGTGTCACATGCATCTGCTTCTTTCTTGCACTTTTGTCTCCAGAGTAGAAAGCACAATTAAAATGACCTAAAAAATCCACTGGGGTCTGGGTTGAAAGCCTGGGAGAAGTCTGCCTTGCCTGACTTCCAACAGCAGGGAGGCTTGGCCACCATCAGGGTCTTCTCTCCACAGACACCGTCATCCATGCTACAAAACACTTGCAACTCAGGTTTGGCCTCCTTATCCATATTTGGTCATGTGAACTTTCCACAGGTCTTGGCGATTTGTAATACTTTCCTACAGCACTCTCTGACTGCTCCAGCTACTTCTGAAGTTGTGGCCTGACTTAAGGGACCGTTTGTCCCTTGGTGGCTGTTGTTGTGGTTCTCAGTCCACCCAGAGCAAAATGATCCTTTTGCCTCACCATGAATCCCTGCCTGGGGCTGTGTCCACACAGATAAGAAACAGAACTTCAAAACCAGTGGAAGCCCACAGCCTGCAGAATATCCTTGCTACCTTGTTTGTGATGAACAGGAGTGGATCTTAGGACACTTCCTTACCTGCTGCCATGTCTCTCCTTGCAAACAGCAGGACTCATCTCTGCTGTTGGACAAGGGAGGAGAAAGCAGGGTGTGCTGCCCCTGCCTAGCTGCGCCTGCTGACCCCTCTTTAGCTGCAAGCAGATGTGCTCTGGCAGCACCTGGGAATAGTGGTTCAGAGCACTAGCCAAGCTCAGAGGAAAGGATAAGGGAAGGGGAGAGGAGAGTTTGCTTAGAAATATTTACCCAGAGTCTCACAGGGATATAAGTGCTGGATGATGGAAGAGTGAGACAGGAAGTAGATCCATTGCACATTTACGGTTATTAGCTACCTGCCTTTAACATGTCATCAATAGACAGATGTGCGTGTGCATGTGTGTAGTTTTTTGAGACCCTTTATCGACATTTCCACACCCCATTTGATATCAAGGTTCTCAGGCCCGAAGAGAATCAGACCTACCACATTTGAAATTCAGACCTGCTATTACAGAGTTGCTGGATTTTGTGGTTAAGAACCTTGCCTATGTTGTTGCTGTGCGGTTGTCTATGGACAGTCCAAAATAAAGCATCCTGCTCCAGAAGGCATCCAGTTTAAATGTTAAGCCCAAGGGACAGAGAGACAAGTCAGAAGATGACACAAAACAAGGAGACAACATTCATTAGTGTGGCAAATATTGCTGTGTTACCCCTGCAGCTCAGCTTGGGAAGCATCTCAGCAAAACAGAGTTTGAGATCAGTGTGGTAGTTATGTACATGTTAATGACTGCAGGCGGGACGAATGTCCTCATCTGACTAGTCTCAGTCTTAATAATCCTTAGAAATCCTGCTAGAATGAGTTTTTTAAGGGTCCTGAGAAGCTGCTACAGCTCCTGAGGTACTCCATGAGGTAAAGGTTAGGGCATGAGCAGGCTTTGAGAGGTGTCCAAAAGCAAAGCCAGGCAGCTTATATTTAGCTTTACAAAGAGATGGGAGCCCACAGTGGAAGGTGAAGAGAAAGGTAGACTATTTTCAGTGACAGTAATGTGTATGTTCTTTCAACAATGCTAGCAAAGAGCTCTATTTTCCACAAACCACTGTGCTGTCCATGACTGGGTTTCCCACAGCTTTTCTGACAAGGGCATTATAGCAGAATATCCTCAGCCTTTTACAGAATCACTGGCAAAGCAGCATAATGTGAAGGCAGCCATTATAAAAAGCACCTCTTTTACTTATGTTACCTGTCACCCTAGTTGGAACGCTTTCAGGTGAGAAAAACAGGCAAAAGCTTATAGAAGGAAAACCCTCTGATGTTGAACTGGCGCTATCCCTCTGTCCATGGCTACATTTAGCTCATGCTGTGAGTCTGTATTTCAGCTTCCTCACGTCTCACCCTACATCCTGAAGAGTAATTTTTCTCCAGGTGGGCTGTTTACTTAAGGTACAGAGGCAGACTGGATTTTGGCATTACCTTGGTTCTTACGTTATAGACTGTACTTTCAGGGACCAAACCTTCCAGCTTTGTTTCCTCTGTTTGAAATGATGTTTATACTTTGGCCATAAAATACACTTTCAGGAAGGGAAGTGCGTTCAGTAAGGAATTTGGAGAATGCCTTTTCATCTGGGAAATAGATTTATTTTTCCAGTTTGCAGCTATGTAATCTGAAATGGCAAGACTTTCAGAAATGGGACAAACTATTCTTCTTTTAGCTATATAGATAATAATGCTATCTCAGGAATTCGGGTTTGACAATCTTGGCTTCAAAAGGAGCCTACAAAAACTAGGTGCTCCAACTCTCGTCTTCTTATCATACCACAAGTTCTCCAGGGTGAAAGAAATATATGTTTGCAGGCCTAATTTAGATAGTGTCTGACCACTGTAGACACTGTTCAGATAAAAGGAAACACAACCAAAAATTTACTTTTTTAATACCTTTTTTGTCTCTTTTCTAGGGTACACACCAACCATCACTACAGGAAGATGTGCTGTGGATTTAAGTCACTGTTTTGTAAAATTCTTAAGAGAAGTTGCATGGTGGAGCAGACTGAAATACCATGGTGCTGCCTGTCCTGCCACTGTCTCCTCTTAGATTGCTTTAACAAGCCTGCCAGGACAACGAAATTTTCTCTTTCTCCCAGAAAAAACCTATTAACTGCATTGGTTGCTGGCTAGGCCAAAGCCCTTCTTGGAGATGAGGTCTCTAGCACAGTGCAGTGCAGCTCTGTCTTGATTTGATTCTAATGAAATTCATTATAATGCTAGCCAGAACTCTTTTCCTTTTTCTCTTAAATTGCAACTCTCTGGAATTTGAAAGAACACATTTTCCTTGTGGTTAATTAAATTTCATCAGATTGGGAGTCCTTTTTTTTCAGTGAGGAAAACCATCAAAATAAAAAAGCAAGGAAGTTACACAAAACCACTTTTGATTCCCTATTATTTGTGGAATACAATTAGATGCTAAAGGAAGTCATTCTTTGGTAACTGTGGTACTGGCTGTTACTAAATCCCCTCACCTACTTTTACGTTACATTCTCAGTTCTTTATGTACAGACTTTTTTGGATTTCAGCTACTGCACTACTGAAAGGAGGTCACAGTTTGAAAATGGGTACTGTTTGGCCTCGTGCAGGACACAGGAAAACTTCATCTGGACTACTGAATGTAGATTGTCAAGTTAATAGTCCATTTGGTAAAAATGGGTATTATTTCCTGTCAGAAGAAAAAAGAATGACACTATCAGATGAGGGTGGAAGACAGTTTTCTCTATTATCTTAATTTATTATCTCTAGTTTGATGAGACTAGAGAGTGTTAATATGTTCCTCATCATCTTGGTTTGAAAATTCACACTGCAAGTTTCCTGCAGGTGGTTCAAGGAATTATCTGCCTCCTCTGTACCTGGCAATTCCAGGAAAACTGTGATGATTCAGTTCACTGGCTTTCGATTCTAAGGAAGATGATAGACATAGTCCTCTTACAAAGACATGACATCTATTTCCAAAGTACTCAAAAACTGACAGGGCAGGAAATGGTTAAAAAATAAAACCACCAGTAACCCAGAACTGAAGTGATTTGGGCCAGGCCAAACACAAGATGGTGAGAGGGATAGAGATAAAAAAGTTTGCACCCACTGGACAAATAAATGTTTTATCCAAGCATCACGGCAAACATTTGGTAAGTGGTACCTTAGTCCTGACCACTTAAGTTTACTCTAAATTAACTTCCCATTGTCCTGGTCAGATTACATTGCTAACTCCCATTAAATTTTTTGCAGGCAAATTTAGATGTATCCTGGCTGTATCTGTGCAGGTCTGGACTCTTCTCAGGATGAAAATTGCATTTGGATAGTTTCTTTCACCAAAGAAAAATGACACTTATTTGAGAGGCATAGCCAGAGAGTTTAGAAAAGTTTATTTTAAAGTGAGGATGATATCAGCTCGAAGTCCAGTATTGTACAAGAAGCCAAAATTTGATTGGTGTTTGTAGCCAAATTCTTAGTTAATATCAGGAGTTTAAGCCATTTTCTGCAAAGTGAGTGATGTTTACCCTAGAGATCCTGCCTTTTGTTCAGTACATCTGCCAAAAGTAGATATTTTCTGGTGTTTCTTATCTATGCTGAAGTCTTTGCTGCACCAAATCAGAGGGCAGATTTCCAGGCAAGAGGAAATGTATGCTCATGTAATATGAATGCTGAGGTAAACAGGCCTTGTGAGTTCACTCAGCAGTTCCTGTATCACTTGTGCATGTTCTAATGAAATGAAAAAATTGCTATTAGAAACATTATATCATGTCATGTCATGTCATGTCATGTCATGTCATGTCATCCCTGTTCCAGTGGCTAACAGTTTCCCTTTAAGAACTTGTAACATATATAACATGAGCTTTTTCAATTTACAGAGTTTGGAGCAGTTCAGGTGCAGCAGATGTAGAAGACTTCACATAGCAGAAATACTGGAGATGCTAATAAAGTTTAATTGAAACACTTCTTCACTTTTCCTTTTTTCATCTTAGGAATTTGAGTTATTTGAAGTGTTGGTCTTGTACAAAGAAAATGTTGAACGATTGGGAAACAGATTTTCTGTTCTTCCAGGTAATAGGGACTATTCTCAGTTTGTAAAAATCTAACTGGAAAATGAAGGTTATTATCCTTTCAAAGATCAAAAACTCGTAGTGCACAGAGATTCACGTTGACTTCATAGTATGCTTAGCTATAGTTAGAGCATGCCAGTTTCTCACAGTGAAATTACACTCCAGATAGGGGTCCTATATAGGGGTGGCTATTTGTAGTTTCCTCTTCAAATAGACAGGGGATAACGTGTTCACGTGGACTGAAGCCAGAAGTTTTTAGCTGTGAACATCTTACAGGCATCATCTAATACCAAGATTTAAAGCGACAAGTAGTAAGAGTAATGATGACGTTATTCTCTGCTTGTAAGGCCAATTATTGCCTCTAATTCATGATGTTCTAGTTACAGATGAGGCAGTTTTCCATTATAAGCTTCTTCTCTGTGTCACTTGGAGCTGACATTTCTCACAGTAGCTGTCAGTCCAGTCATAAGAGGATTTTATGATTAATGAGATTCACTTTTTGCTGTTTCCAAGGTGCTTCAAATCCCACATAGTATACTAGAGGGAAAAGTGGGACACTTAAGGCTGACGCGTTCAGCCTAGAACAGTGTCAGCTTTTCTATTGAATCTTAGCTGTACATAGGTGATTTTTTGTCACAATGACCAAAGGTTTTGGTGAAGCAGAAGACCATTAATGTCTTCTCCGATGTGCAGCCATGCCCACACAGTTCTCTGAAAGTAAGTCTTTCGAAATGCAAATGGAAACTGTGTGATCTTTGCCTTGCACTGAAGGGACGGTTGTAGAAATGCATGCTCTTCATATTTTTTGCTTCCTTCAGTTATTTGTAATACTACTTTAACGATGTTAGATTTTATTTTGTCAGATTTCCTTTTGATTTTTGTCAATTTTTCTACCTGTTGTATTTGTGCTATGGTAGCTTTTAGAGTCTACAACTGGTGTTAGGGCCCTGTGGTTCTTTGCATGTATGTAACACTGGGATTTTGATGGTGTGGAACAAAGCAGGATTGTTTAAGCAGAGAGATGACTGACAGGAATACAGTTGAGGTCTACCCTGAGAGATATGGAGAAAGTAAATAAGGAAATTAAAGTTTTTCATACTAAAAGAATTAGGGGATGTCAAATTAGACCAAGGGGTAGCATATTCATAACAAAGGAAAGGACATGGCTCTTCACATAATATGTAGGTGAGCCATGGGCCTCCTTCCTGCAAAAATATTGCAGGTTTAATTTTGCCTGGATTCAGAAGGGGACAGGACAAATTCACGGAAAACAATTCATCCTGTTCCACCTGGAGGGTGGTTAATTCATAGAGAAATGCTTGTGGCTTATGATGTTTCCAGAGCCACAAAACTGTTAACAACTGTGAAAATATTCGGGAGTAGCATAATTGCAGCTCTATCCTGACCTTACATGGATTCTTAAGTATCTGGTTTTGTATGTTGATGGGATTCAGGACCACATGGGCCTTTGGTGTGATCCAGTTTGATTCTTCTTACGTGCTTTATATTTCAGTCTTTGAATTGTTTTTTTCAAGAAGAACAAATGAGCTCTGGGGGAGGATATCCATACAAAAGTGGTTGTTGATCTCAGCATAAGTCTGATGGCATTCAAACAAAGTCAGCTTCTCATAGCAGAACTAAAGAAAACCTTAACAAATGTTGACAACCGAAGGTGCTGGAAATGTAATTATTTCCCCACATGAGTACACAAGGGCAGCTCAGGATAGCTCAATTGAATGGATCCAAAAATATTGAAAATGGAAGGGCAATATTTGGACATGTCTGTTTCATAATGGGAAAAAAAAAATCCCTTGAAAATAAGAGTGAGCTTCCCCTGAGTTGACCCAGTCTTCAGACTGGTTCAAGAAAGCCCTCTGGACTTAGTGAATTACTGAGAAAAAGAAAATATATATGTAATGATGTCTAAGGCTGTCATTGATTTGCAGATTTCTGTCATGAGCAGTTGAGATGGTCAAGCCTTTATACAAGGATGTTACTTTCTGATGATCTCAAGCTGATTGCTCTCAGTGGCTGGAGATATTTTAAAGTGGATGAAACCTTGGTATTTTCCACCAGCTGTGAAGAGTGCAGACGCTGTGCATTGAACAGAATAGTTACACTGTGAAGTCCAGAAAATAACCCTGCAACGTCCAGTGTGCTTACATCCCTGTGACAAAGCATAGACCTGTAGGTTTTATACAAAATGTGTGCCAGCAATGAAAAGTGAAGAATGGTTCACAGATGCATTTACAGATAAACTCTATTTTCTCTATATTCCATAAGCTAGAGCCTTTTGCCACTTTGTAATGTTTTCTGACTGTATCAAACACTTCTTCTAACAAGAAACTGAAGGTAACACTATATTGGTAAGTGGATTGGGAGCTGTTTCATTCTGATGGGTCAGGGAACTGCAGAGGTCTGCTCTGGGATTCATTGATAGATAAAGCTTTCTGGAAAGGCTAAACTGGACAGGTACTCCAGCAAAGAGTGAAGCTGAGGTTTAGGGGGCTTGAAGAATGAGAAGCTCAAGAAGTACATGTGATCACTTTCTCCTGCACTTAAAAGCTGGGTGGGACCCAAAGGGAAAACTGTGAATGAGAATTTATTTAAAAGAAGGATTTTGCTAAATGCAGGGACTGTATTATCTGTACTCACCTTTGGAGTGAGTCCATTAATCCATCTCTATCCAAAAAGCACTTCATGAACTTTTCATTGAGAGCCCATACAGACCACATTGCCAGCAACAACTGCTCACATGCACTGTTGAGTAAGGAAACTTGGAACCATAAATTTTTGCTTAAGGATTTGGGGGAATGAGCTTGCAAAGTCATGTTAGTATGTTACAGGAAAGAGCCAGACTCTGCAATTACCCAAAGAAGAAGGGAAGATTTACAGTAGAATTTCTTTCCCTTAGGCAGGCACATCCCAGCTGCCTTATTCTGATACTTTTTTGACAGGCAGCAGTGCAGAATGATTGTATACTTATAAAAATCTGTTTTCAGGAGGGATAGGGGCAAATTTTCTTAATTATGCTAATTTGTCCAGTAAGATTTTATGCATAACAGCTCTTCCTTGTTGCATGTTTACTTCTTTGCTGCACTTCATTGTTTATCTTAAAAACCCTCAGAAATCTGGCATCCAGATTCTTAAGCCACAAACAAGGATCACAGTCATAGAGACAAGAAAGCTGGAATTTGTGTTACTCAGTTTTGTGTTCTGTTGTAATATTGCCCAACTGCCAAGGACTCAATTTTGATCTTGCTTTGTTCTGTTGTAAAGCTCACTAGAGGGTAGAGAATGGAAAAGAAAAGGGAAGTGGTTTTCTGAAGAACTTAGCTTACATTTAGGAATCTCAGGGGCATGGTCTGATTTTCAAGGTTATATATATTAAGAAGATATTTTCTTTTCTGTGTGTTGCTTTCCCTAAAAAACCCCTGGTGGTTTTCTGTCACTTTAAAATTTTGTATGCCTGCACTGGTGATCAAAAGGAAAGTCCCACCCCAGTATTCCAGTTCCCACTCTTCTGCTTCTGCTGGCATAAACATTTATGCAACAAAACAGTCAGCCAGGTCTAAGAACATATCAGCTGAAATATATCATTAAAAAAACATACTTAAAATCCGTCAGACTCGAGCTATTGTAAACCTGCATGTATCCTTCACTCAGCACAAGGAAAGTCTACTGAATTGCTGTAGGCTGCAGCATGAGATGTGGCTGCCTCTCTTAGTGGTGATAAGGATTTTCATGGGATTGAGCTCATACACTTCATCTTTGCAGCAGCAGAGACCACCAATGTCCTCATCCTGCATTTTCGGGGTGAGTCTTCCATCTGTGATAGTAGTGTGTCCTAGTGTTTCCAAGGGGATAGCTGACTTGGTGAATTAAAAGTGCCGTCTCTCTTTATCTTGCCCCAGAGAGATGTGTATTAGTCAGGAAAGCCTGTTCCTTAACGGGGCATGGGTCTAGTAGTTTACTGTTGGGCTGTTGTGTTGTAACCACAGCATTCAGATCTCCAGATTATTGCAAGGAATTGGTATAACTGCTGGAAAGATTTGTCATCTTCCCCTTGTTATTCTAGGAGCAAAACAATCATGCACAGATTGACATAAACTAGGCCAGACTCTGTTCTTGTTCATAGTTATTCCCATGGGACTTGACTGTTTCCTTGGCAATACATATGCTATACAGAGTAAGACACTTGCATCGGGGTTTTCTTCTATATTTTCAGAGCTGTGCTGGCACCAAAGGACCAGGTTGCATTCTTGAACCCTGTTTTCTGGCTCCTGTCAACCTTTGGCACATTAGAGAGACAAAGAAGAGAAGACTAAGAGGGAGATGATGCTGTCCATGTCAATGCATGCAGACTCAAAGAGCAAAAAAGAGATGACTGACAATCCCAGTGAACTTAGAACTTGAAATACTTTCTGTTTCCTGGAAAATGAAATGGAGCTATTTTGTATTCCTTGTCAAGTTTTAAATCTCTTTTCATAACCACGGGAAAAATGTTTTCTCTATAGTGCTATTAATAAAGTGATGGATTTAAAAAAATGAACAGATGGGATTCTTTTTGGGTTTGTTATTCACCAAAAGACACATTTCTGCCCTGCAAAAATAATAGGTGCAGTGTCCATCACTGTCCACAGGGAGGGGAACAAATCCTAGCTCCTAGGATGCACTGGGCTTTTTGAAGAGAGAAGGCAGCTCATCCACACTTGAACAAAGTGAAAAGAATCTGATTCTATTTTACTAAACAGACCAAATGTCCTGGCCAAGACTGCAGGGTAATTTTACATTACATTCAAGAGACGTTTTGTTTAATCACTTCCTCTTACACTCTCCAAATAAAGCACTGCTTTCCACTTTTTTTCTACACAGATCTGATGCTAGCAATTCTGCTCTTCATGACAGATTAGTCTGTGCTTTGGTCAAACCATTTTGGCACAGGATGGAATAAAAACTGACCAACTTGATCTGATGGAAGGTGTCCCTGCCCCTGGCAGGAGGTGTTGGAACTAGATGATCTTTAAGGTCCCTTCAAATCCAAATCACTCTGCGATTCTATGATCCTATCTCCTACAAAGAGTATTTGAGGGTGAAAATGCGGTCACTTAACCTGTTCCATACTTCTTGATGTGAGGGGTGATCCCTTGGCAGAGGCATACCTCCAGAGTACACCAAGACTGTGCTTCCGCATCACGCTGTCTCTTCAAGGAGGATAAACAGTGCAGAGGCACTAACTCACAACCCTGTAATTCTGCAAACAGCAGAGCCATGTGAGAGTGCGACCATGATGACACTGGCATGGCTAGATATCTGCCTGGGTGCTTTTGTACTGTGGTCCACTCATGGGGCTTTAAGGGATTTGAGAAAAACCATAAAAGAAACATGGCCCTCTAATCATGTCCCTTAGCAAGGAAGTCCAGAGCCTTCACTCTTAGTTTAATGTTGATGCCTATTTTTCAGGTGTTTGAATGCAGCCACAGTGCTCAGGATGCTGGTCAGTCTGAATTGAGTCTAGTACAAAGAATCTCCTCCCATGAATATTACTGGACCAACAATGGCAATGGGGAAATCCAATTTAAGCTGATCCACATAAACTAATTATACTGACCTGTCAAGCTCTTATGTCATTCTCTCTATAGTTCTGCAAAACTCCATGAAAAGGCCAATTTAGAGAATGATAAAGACCAGGTTATAACTTAAAAAAGGACCAGCACTTTCTAGTTAAAAGCATTCAAAATTTCGGGAGAATTCAGAACAAACCTGAGAAAATATTCTGATGTTGACAGCCACTGTAGCAAAATAATGTAACTTGTTTTTACATCTTGAGTGGGAAAAATGTCAGCTGAAAACACTACCTGCAAAATCAGCCTGTTTCATTGAGATAAAAAGGATTCCTAACATATAATGTGTATCCGTGCTGGAAGTTTTGCTAGAATGTGTTTTGCTCAGCTTTCACATGAAAGTGTGACATACCCTTTCTTCATGGTTTTCCCTAATACATGCAGAGAGATCCTTGTTCAGATTTGTTTAGATCATGTTTGTTTTCCTGTGTTTCTTCTAAAGGAGTTTTGGTTCTGAGTGGGAGACACTTTTGGGTCATAATGACGTGTGTGTGACTGATAATGCAACTGATGAAACACTGAAGAGTGGGCAAAACCTAAATAATTTCTGGCTGGTCTGTAGTGCAGAGCTTAAATTGGGGATAGTGCTCTTGATAATGCAAGCATCTGGAGCTCTTTGTAAGTAAACACATGTGATTCAGACATAACCTGGTACTGCCTGAGACTGGAGTGTGGAAGTCAATTGCTGCAGGGATGAATAGTGCTGGAAGTAATAATAGGCTATACTTTTCTGAAAGCACAGATGAGAGGAAGAATAATATTGTTATTTTTCACGCAGTTATCAAGTCAGAGATTGAAGACTGCTTGTAGGAAGACATAACTACTTAGCTGCAGGTAAGTAGAGTTTAATCAAGCCATATTCTGTTACACAGAGATTTGTTTCTATCCATGGGTAAGGCACTTCCTGTGAGCAGTAGCAAAAATTCAGGGAGGTGATACAAAAAAGATTTTCTTCTCAGACAAAGCCTATAATTAAGTTTATCAGGCAAAGTTTTCTGTCATATTTTTTCTGTAACTAGTGTTACAGTGAGGTAAAATCTATCAGTAAGAGTTTTCATTTCCAGGTTAAAAATATTCCACGAGATATCTGTGCTCTTGAGAATATCTGAAATAAACTTGTGAATATCCCCATTTGGCTACCTGCCTAGAGAAACTAATATAATAATAATAATAATAATAATAATAATAGCAATAATATTAATAGTAATAATCTGAAGGAGTGCAATTCAGAAATCAGTTAAACTGTCCAATAGATTTTCCTGGCCCAGATTTCCAGATAGCCTGGGGTTGCTACATCTTCTTTGTGTAACTTAAAAAAAGAAAAAAAAAAAAAAGGAAAAATAAAATGGATCTTTGTTTTCCTTTGAAGGAAAAAAAAAATAGAGAATTGCTACACCATGATGCTCAAGAACTCAGCTAAAATACATGCACTTTTGAAGTTAAATTGCCAAGTTTCAGTCCTGAAAATGCGTATGCACAACTTAGGTTTACATTTGTGGTATGTTCTATGGGCTTCAGTGCTAAAGAAAGATGTAAGAGCTTGCATGACGTTTGACAGGACTGCAAGGAAACAGGGCTGTTTACAGTTTGGCTACTGTGTTTCTGTCTCTGGCAGGACTGTGAAACATTACAGCAGTCTGAATTTAAATACTTTGATTCATTGCTCTACTGCGTAGAGAAAATATCTGTAACTCAGAAGCTGAAATTATTCTTGTATAGGAGCTGTCTTTGGATTTTAACAGAAGTGTCAGAAAGAAGCTGCTGTAATGTACAGGAGTAGAATTCCAATTGAACCTTGAAAGAAAAACTTGATTTTCTAAAAATATTAAGCTGTTTGAAATGGTTATGTATTTTTTCTTTCCCGCTTATGAGGAACATATAAAGCAGTGGGGTTTGCAAATGCCTGCTTTCAGATTGTGTAGCTGCTGCAGACGTATAGTGCTTTGTGTAACATTGCCCAGCAGACATAGATACGATGTGCAGGTTTTTTTACTCTGGAATGCAATTTGGGATTGTGGAAGCCCTTAGTCAACTGTAGTTTGGGGACAGGAATCAACAACTCCCCAGGCACTAATTCATTTTGAACTCATGAGGTTTTGGCTACGGTTGTGTGAGCAGGCTGTGTATTCCTCTCACAAGTGTAGCATGTCCTTCTAGCCCAGTTTCTCACTTGCCAGCCAGAAAGCTTCCACCTTGCAAGTGGTGGCTTATCATGCTAGAGACTAAAATGAAAATTTATAATCAAGGACTAGGCATGGGTTCAGATCTCCCTTCCATGCAAATCCAAAGTGAACCAACTTGGTAAGCAGCTGTTAGTAGTAATTAGTTATTGTTATTAATTATAATTGTAAGAACTATAAATCATCAGACATACCACCACCACCACCAATATGTTGATAGGTTAATTTCACTAAGGTAGGTATGGTGGCACTATCTGAATGTCATTTTCTCCAGGAAAGAGAAGTATTTCACAACAGTGAATGGCAAAAGAAGGACATAGCTTGTGACCTGAATATCTGTACAGATCAAGGCATGAGAAATCCTTTGGAGCAGTATAGAGCTGGACAGGAATAGAAATGTGCAGTACAAAAGCAGCTACCAAACAATTCCATATGTTTCATATGAGTTTTTTCTAATTTGGTATCAAACCAAGAAAATGTCTCTGAATGAAGGCTTTGTCAAAACTACATAGGTTTTCATGGAGTGGGGAGAAGTGAAGAGTGGAGACATGTTGACTTCAGCAAGGCTTTTGACACTGTTTCCCCTACATGCTCATAGGTATCTCAGGAAGTGTGGGTTAGCTGAGAGGACAGTGAGGTGAATTGAGAACTGGCTGAATGACAGAGTTCAGAGGGCTGTGACCAGTGGCACAGGGCGTAGCTGGAGGCTTGTAGCTGGTGGCATTCCTCAGGGGTCAGTGCTGGGTTCAGTCTTGTTCAACTTACTCATCAATGACCTGGAGGCAGGAACAGAGTGTACCCTCAGTGAGTTCCCTGACAACACAAAGCCGGGAGGAGTGACCAACACCCTAGAGGGCTGTGCTGCCATTCGGTGAGACCTGGACAGGCTGGAGAGTTGGGCAGAGAAGAAACACCTGAAATTCAACAGAGGCAAGCGCAGGGTCCTGCACCTGGGGAGGAATAACCCCAGGCACCAGCACAGGCTGGGGCTGACCTGCTGGAAAGCAGCTCTGGGGAGAAGGACCTGGGGGTCCTGGTGGACAACAAGCTGTCTGTGAGCCAGCAGGCCAAGAAGGGGGCCAAGAAGGCCGATGGGATCCTGGTGTACATGAGGAAGAGCATTGCTAGGAGGCTGAGTGAGGGGATCCTGACCCTCTACTCAGCCCTGGTGAGGCACATCTGGAGTGCTGTGTCCAGGTCAGGGCTCTTCAGTAGAAGACACACGTGAGTTCCTGGAGCACGGCCAGTGGAGGGCAAAAAAGATAATGAGGTGACTGGAGCATCTCTCTAAAGAGGAAAGGCTGAGGGAGCTGGGCCTGTTCAGCCTCAAGAGGAGACGACTGAGAAGAGACCTTATCAATGCATGCAAGTATCTGAAGAGGATGGAGCCAGGCTCTTTCCACTGGTGCCAACTGACAGAACAAGGGACAATGAACACAAACTTCCACACAAAGTTCCACCTTTATGAGGGAGAACGTCTTCACTTTGAAGGTGACAGAGCACTGGAAGAAGTTGTCCAGAGAGGTTTGGAGTCTCCTCCTCTAGACATGTTCAAGACTTGTCTGGACATGATCCTGTGGAACCCATTCTAGATGAGCTCCAGAGGTCCCCAACCCTAGTGAATCTATGACCTAAAGATATTTATTGAATATAAGGAAAACTGGTAAAATCTAATCTAATTTGAAGACTATAAAGACTTTGTGATCCAATCTCCAATCAAAAATCACGCATGAAATCTACATAAGATCAAAGAAAAATTAGATAAATTAGATGTGTTCATGGGTATGACTAGCATGAAGGCAATTAAGATTGTGTTGTGCAAAATGGTGATAGGTATCTTGTTTTCTTTTAAGCAGTGGACCTCTGGAATCTGCACTGGGAAGAAGTACTGGCCTTGCTTTTTCATCCTCAGCAGTAACCCAAAGATAGTACAAACCCAGTTTTGCCTTATGGATCTTTACTACCACATGAAAGGTTGCCCAAATGTAGCACGTAGATTTATGCTCATGCAAATTTGCTTCTTAATGTTAGGTACTTTCTTGTCTCCCTTTCCACAGCTCAGGGACACTGCAGAAAAAGGGACAGGGACACGAGTCCTGCCAGCTGCAGGGAGTGAGTTGAACATGCAGCTGCTGCTGCGTGTTTAGGTGTGTTGGAGAAGAAAGGGAAGGGAAGGCATTTCAGACCTATATAAAGGGTACCAGAAGATCTCAGGGCTGCTTCTGAGATCCTCCCAGTTGGACTGGGCCAGCAGCTCTACCTCACCTGGTTGTGTTCAACTTATCCCAAGAAAAATAAGTGAGGAAAAACAAAATGGCCACCTTGACCTATTTGTCTAATCTTCCTTTCCAGATAGAAACAGGGCACAATTCCTCTGACCAACTTAGCTTTTCTGCAATATGACATTCCAGACTAGCAGGAGACTGTATTTCCTTGGGTGATCCCACATCTTTCTATAGTTCTCTTGCAATTGGGCTGAAATGAAATGCATCCTCCCATCTATCATTCTGCTTTCCAGAATAAGAAGGAAATCTCTACAATTTGTCCAGGGATAAGAACTGGCATAGCAATTGCCTAAACTGTCGTTGGTCTGTCTGAACTCCATGTTGTAGAATTACTGACTGAATTTGCCAGCTATTGCAGTGTATCACCTTTTCATTTTTCCTGCTGTCCTCAACCTCTTTTTTTTTTGGTGACACAGATGATCGTCAATTTAGTTGCCCGAATGGGACTATGGGTAAGAATGCTTAGTTTAGAGTAATACACTCATGTGCTTACCAAGCAGAATTAGCACCAGCAGGGGCCAGGTGGACAGTAAGCTGGACATGAGCCTGCTGTGTGCCCTTGCAACAAGGAGACCTAACTGTGCCTAGGCTGCCTCAAAAGAGAATAGCTAGCATATTAAGGCAAGCATCTTTTCCACAATCTTCTCATTCTAAAGAAGAAAACATTCATCCCTATCTTATGCTTGAGTTGTTTATCAATGTATCACAGGAAAACTTTATTCTCCTGTTAGACAGAGCTAATTGAAAAGAAGCTGTTCTGAAACCTGAAGCCCTGAAATCATGTTTTGGCTGAACCATGTGCTGTTTACTTCATGATTGAAATGGCTCATGACTGCAGTCATATATTGACACGTTACCTCAAACTGCAAAAGGCAAAGAAAATATATGTTGGCTGACTCAGTTCAACAACATCTCAGCTGAGAAGACAAAACTGTGCAGGTGTTAATATCAGTAGGTAACCAAAACTGATTTAATGTTAGGTTTGTAATCGTATTAATTATTCTTGTTTATTTAGTAAACAAAGTTCAGCTAATTGACAGCCTCTGCAAGCACAATAAGAACTGGTACAGATATAGCAAGATCAAACTTACTCAGTTAAATGACTTCAGTTTTTCATGTAGACACTGAGCCTAAGATCCTTATTTTAGGGCTTCATATATCTTTTAAGGAAACATTATGATACCATTCTCTTCTTCTATAAGATTTAAGGTGACTATAATAAAAAAAAAACAACTACTGCCCTAATGCTGACTTGAGCTGACTATGCTTGATTGTTTTTTTAGGGAAGAATGTTTAGCCTTGAGGAAAATGTGAGCAGTACTTTTTAGAATTTTTGTACTGGAGGATAAATTCAGTGAAACAGATGAAGATCAGACTGAATTGCTGATATTAATATTATTTTTAGCCGAAAGTTTCATGTCTGACTGTGACTAGAGATGTTGTTTCAGCTAAAAGTGCAATAAACCTCACAGTAAACAATGACCAAATATGAAAAGAAATTTCTGTCTCCAACTTAGAATGTCAGTTTATATTCCAAGGCAGATGTGGTTTTATTCTTCTCATAAGTAGTCTTTGTCGTCTCTCATGTAATTACATGTGGTTGTTTGTGGATTTTTTTAAAATTATATGTAGAAATATTTCAGATTTTTTATGGCATTTAATCTGTCTTTCTGGTCAGCCTCAGGGAGATGTTTCAGCAGCTAATTCCACAGGTTAACAAAGTGCAGTATGGGGAGACACTTCTTTTCCTATCACTTTTAGACCAGTTGCCTTTCTATCCTCTTCAAAGCATTCCAGCTCCTTTCTGTTGAAAGAGAGCAAACAGGAGAATATCATAACTTGTCTTCTTTCAGCCAGAAATCTACTGCTTACTGCTACCCTCTCCCTTCTCTTGTCAGCTTTTGCTTGCAATTAGCCCTTTGACTCAGAGTAGTTCTTTCTGTACTGACAGCATATGAAATAGTGTGTGAGAGACTGGTTCAGTGCCAAAATATGACTGCATTTCCTGGCAGTTTTGCTGTTGTATTAAATTAAGGAATTATGACCACTGAAATCTGCAATATTAATTTTGGTCTTCAATCCAGTGATTTTCATTCCTTTACCTGTGCAAGGGCTTTCCCTTGCGTGGTTTGACTGGTTTGTTTTTGTTTTTCTGGTTGTTTCTAAGCTCAGATGGTCTCTTACATATATATTTCATACTGACAGGGGCACAGATTCCAGAAGTATCTCTACTTATCTCAGGTTATCTGGTGCTATCCTGTACCTGGGAAAGTAATGTGCATCCAGAAGAAATGTCAGGAGCACTTCCCAAAAGCTCACAGATAAATTCTTCTGAAGGCAGCTGTGTTCCTAAGTGCTAAAGTCTATCATGGTGCAACTGTAGATGACAATGGTGCAACAGGCACTAGGCCATGATTAGTGAAGGGGTAAGCATGCCCTCTGAAAACTTGATATAATTTGGTTTATTTTAACCCCCTCTTGTGCACGCCAGAAATGCACACAGTTCCTTTTCAACTGTCCAGGTAGCATATAATTTGTTGAACAGCAGCAGTACAGCTTTGTCGGAATCCCAGGCCCTCTGCTTATCAACTGTGTCTCTTTTTCCATTAACAAGCTTCACAGATCCTTGCTGGACTTGTTATACTTGGATATCAAGGCACATCATTCCTTCATGGCTAGGAAGGACCCCTCCTGGGTCATGAGCAGGGCATGCTACCAGCACGCCAGCTACAAAATCCTTATGGCACAGCTGGTGAACTTCGTCCAGTCCATCCTGCCAGCCTCCAGAAAAGCTGCCAGAATGAGAATGGTGTTGCTGATGCCATTAGAGGAGCAGTCCTGGCTTCATCTGTTCACCATGTCTTTGCTTAACTTCCCCTTTTCAGGTGTCTGTGTTCAAGTGGTAATCATGGACCATCAGGTTCTTTTCCAGGTGGGAAAGAATGGTGAATTTGGGTCCCCACAGAATACAAACAGACACTGTGCTCCTTCTGAGAGAGGTCAGTACCTTCCCACTTTAAGAAATGGTTGTCCAGTCTCCTGGAGAGAATAAGGAAAGTTGCTGTATTACCATATTTGCCTTGTCCAAAGGGGTGATGGTTATGTATTTCCTAGGGCTTGCTGAGATGCATAGGAAGTGGGCTGATGATGCTAAGCTGCTGCCAGAAAATGGCTGTAGTTAGATCTTTCTCCTATACACTATAGGGAAGACAAGCTGCCACCTTCAGGGACTGCAAAAATGATGTCTAACCAGTCCCATGCTTCACACAGATGTTCTTTGTTTTACAGGTATTGAATGGAACCTGAAATTTGTCAGAGGAACTGTAATTAGTTT
This sequence comes from Corvus brachyrhynchos, assembly GCF_000691975.1. Taxonomy (NCBI): domain Eukaryota; kingdom Metazoa; phylum Chordata; class Aves; order Passeriformes; family Corvidae; genus Corvus; species Corvus brachyrhynchos. Next base: position 1,046,105 of record NW_008239104.1, read on the forward strand.
TAAAATTGATAAAACAAGCCCTGTAAGCCCCTGGAGAACATGATTTACAAAAACGCAGCCGTCTCTCTGTGACTGAACACTTAGAACAACATATTACAATGGAGGCTTGTGCTCCAGGTTCAGATGTCCAAAGATATTTAAATATATAGTTCCCATTCAGATTAATGAGATCCTGGGTAAAACAGTGTAATACTTATGTGCTTTATTATCGAACATTGTCAAATCTTTATGACAAAACCATATGGAGTGGTTATTGGATTCAGGTCCAATTCCAGTAAGGTACCTTACCTGAAAAAGCAAGTGATTTCAAAGAGAACTGGGAATTCATCTTATTGCTGAACTCCTGCCAGCTGCTGAGTTACGTAAGTAAAAACTGTGCCACAAACCCTTTTGTTCTAAACACAAATATCCTTAGGCCCTGTTGTTTATATTTTTGAACTCTTTCTTTTGGAAAGACAAATGCTCACATACATGCACACAGCCCTGAGGAGACAAACACAAGAATTGCACAGAGGAAAATAACACCAATCTCCAGTTAAGTGTCTTTAACATTTGCAAATCTCTTTTTAATGATACTGGACTAAAAGTTTGAGCACGCTTTTATATTAATTGGAGAAATGTTGCTCAGATAAAAGCCCCTCTTTCTGTCAGTAAATAGACCATTGTTTCCTTGAAAGTGTTTGAGTCAGTGTCAAAAACTGTAAATAGAATTAAATGCCGCCTCTAATTAAAAAACATAATTTTTTTTTTTTTTTTTGGTCTTCATTGCATAATGAAGAAACTTGTGTAAAATACCAACAGGAGAAGCTGAGTTTCCCAAGACTAAGATTCAGAACTGGACTGCGAATTACTTTCTTCATAAAGAAAAGTGATCCAGTGTCTTGGATAAGGCAAAAAAGGAAGGAGTATGCCCAGTGGAAGCAAGTTCAGGTGACATGGGAAGAAGACAGATATGCTGCTCACTGCTGTAGGGAGAAAATTTGTGTGGCCAAAACACAACCAGAGGGTGGTTGGGCATTGGAACAGGCTACCCAGGGAAGCAGTCACAGTGCCAAGCCCGACAGAGTTCAAGAAGCGTTTGGACAGTACTCTTGGGCACATGATGTGAATCTTGGGGATGGTGCTCTGCAGAGCCAGGAGTTGATGATCCTTGAGGGCCCCTTCCAACTCAGCCTATTCTGTGATTCTGTGATGAAATATTTTAAAAGAGGAGAGTCCTTTACAAAAATATTTTTGTGTTTGTTTAGACTCATTCTGTTTCTATCCTCTTGTTGTCTCCTCTGTTCTCACCACCTGAAATCGTAGCTCCAGCATGGAAACCATAAGGAGATGGTAGAACTTTCCTCCTGAGCTATGGCATCTTCAACAAGGATTCACATACTTCTCACTTGCTTCCCTTCCCCCTTTCTACTCCAGCAAGATAGAGAAGAGAATTGGAGGTAAAAAGGTGAAGGTAACAGGTTTAAGTAAGAACAATTTACTGGAAACAGCAATGAGACGAGAAAGCAAAAAATAACAGCAATAAAAGTAATAAAAAGAGCCTACAAAAGAGAAGGTGATTCACATGCAAAAATGCCCACCAGGGATCCCGAGACAATGAAACAAAGAAGGCTTCCCTCAGCCTACCAAGTTTGTTTAACTGAAACCCACACACTTCTTCTCAGAAGTCCAGAGAGTCCCTTTCCTCTGCCCCAGCAATGACCCGAGGAGGTGTAGAATAACCTCCAACTCCTGGCCAAAATTAGGACAATGGGGGAACAGGCTATACCCACAGCTGAAGAGCATGGCTTTGTACTTGAGCCAAGCTCACCTAACAATGAGCTCCTGCTGGAAGAGGTGCTAGTAATTCACTGCAGCTCAGCTCCTTGGTCTGTCAAACCAAGTGATCATCTGCCTGCTGAGCTAGAGAATGAAGCAGAAATCTTCATTTCTCTTAAATCACAGGCTTGATTTCCCACATATTGGCTAATGTAAGTGACTCCCATATAGATGTACAGACCTAACTGTGGTGTCCATTTAAAGCTGATGCCATCAAGAGAGATTGACCAATATTACAGCTGGTAAGGGGGGTCAGCGGCTCTGACCCAGGAAGAGATGACCGGTCCGGGGAGATGGTCCCGAAAGGAATCGCCTTCCCGAGGCCCGGTGTCTTCCCTCAGCTGCTGGCAGGGGGGCCCGTGCAGAGGCTGTCAGCTCTTTAGTGATTATCAGCTCGTGATTCCAGCTCAGCTCTGCAGGGCAGCCTCCAGGCCAAGCCAGACCAGAGAGAGAGACGAGAGGCTCGTGTGGTTGGTTCCGCATGAAGGTAGCTTTATTGTGGGTCCCCTCTAGCAAAGGGGAGAGCTAGGGACAAGAACTCTCTCCCTCCAGGGCCCCAGAGAGCTTGCTTTTATAGGGATACAGGGGATGGGTGAGGACCAATGGGTTACAGAGGATCTGGGATGGGAACAGACCAATGGGTTACAGAATGATTTGCATAGGGTCTCCCAAAGGATTGTGGGTCTGTCTTTTCTCACCGTGACCACAGAAGTGGTTGCCTTTCCAGGGAGTCCTGCTGGGCGAGTGAAAAATCTCTTATCTCAGCAGAGATCCGTCCAGGGCAGGGGCTGGGCATACCCCACAGACCAACTCTAAAAATTTTGTACACCAGGAATAATTTGTGTGATAACAGCAGCAGGATTCCTTTCACAACCTGGGTCTCATCAGGGAAATGTAAAGCACAGGAGAAAAATCATTGTTCTTAATGTTATATTGAAGTTGGTAGTATATCAGTACGTATGATAATCCTAGGCACACTTAGTGTGTTTCCCGTAGCTTGTTTTTTTTGCATGTCTGTGGGTATTATTCCCTACTCAAGAGGGCTCTCATATCTGTTCTGTCTGCTTGCAGATGTACCTTCAGTGTGCTAGGCCACAGGGAATGGCAACTGTAAGCCTTGAGGTCTGTATCCTCCCTTCCAGCCATGCATGATCACTTCTTGAATAATAAGGTAGCAGCTGCAAATGAAAAAAGGATAAGTATTGTAGCAGGTAATATCTTCCCTACTGTGATTTGTCACCTCTTGCCTATCATGGTTCAATATGATGTAGTCCTTAAAATGCAGAGCAAAGCCTCAGAAGTAGGGGTGGTCAGAATCTTGACAACTCAGTTCAAACCTTTCACAACTTCTTTGACTGTTAAAAAAATGAGTGGAGAATAGCAGGATAATACTTTCCTCTCAATTAGCTGTGTAATAATCTGAAATGCAACTCATTTGGAAGAAAATAATTTGTGCATTAAAGTGTAACTTTGAAATTTGATGGTTAAACTTGCATTTCCCTCTTCGAAAGTTTTGTTTCTGTATTTTGATGTTTTTGCATTGCATCTACTCATGTTAGCCCCTCATATCCTCTCATGTCAGAGCAGCTCACTTGCTTCTGGATGAATTACCTGATGATCTTTTAGGAAATGCCTGTAGGTTGAGAAAATAGTTATTCCTTGCCTGACAAGCCTTACTGTGGTCTGTGTATTTCAACAAGGTGATACTAACAAGACCCAGTGACAGAAACCTTCATCCAACTTATTAAACCAAGTTATTACATATAAGGGGCCAAGAAGGAAAAAAAGTCACCAGAATCAAACTTGATATTTAAACTTTTTAATGAGGCAAACCAGAATGACATTGTTCTTGAGGCAGTTCCATCTTGCCATCTTAAGATCCTCACCTGATCAGTTAAATTACAAGTTGCTAATGATCACCACGGTATACTCAGAGAGGTTGACAATAATGCTGTTTTGAAGATATCCCAGTCTTAACAGATGGTACTTGTGTAAAGTGGGATGCTGGATTTACCCTTAATTTCCTTGCAGCACTTACTTACTGTGGTGTGCTGGTTTTAACAACCAGCAGGGAACTAAACTCCAAACATTCCCCTCTCTTTTACCTCACCCATTCCAATAACGGAGGAACAATGAGGAGAAAATACAAATTGGAATAAAAACTTACTAAATTCATGATAGCCAGTGCATTATTAATGGAAAAAAAGTATATAAAAGAGAGAGGGACCCACAAAAAGTTATTCACCACTCGTAACAAAAAAAAAAAAAAAGACTTCCCAAAAGCAGCATTGCCCACGTGGTCTCCAGAAAAAGGCAATATGGCGAGAAGAGCTCACATGGCTTAACATCCTTCCTCGACCCCAAGTCTGAAAAAACCCCAAAACAAACCATGAAGAAACGGAACAAAGCAACCCCCTTGGGAGCCAGATTATCTGTGTTGTGCTGCCTGCTATTTTTCTGGACTGGTGTGCTCGGCTGTGTTCAGCCATGCTCACCCAGCTTGACTCAGTCCTGGGAGCACACACTTTGATGGGCTTGAAGGAATGGAGGGAGGAGTGGTGCCAAAGAGGGAGCTGGGGCTGCCAGCTGATCCCAGCACCTTCTCTCTGGAGAGAGCCAGGCAAGATGGTGAATTTCTGGCACTTGGCTCTTCCTGATGAAACCTTGTCCCCACCAACCATATAGGTGGTATGGAATTAAACAGCTCTAAAAGCTCCACCGCCTTTTCTCTGTAACCAGCACATACAGTTGCAGTTTTTGTATCAATATCAGCTCTGGCTTCCGTTACTGGAAGCCTCTGTTCCATAGAGCTGCCATGGTATATTCATCAAGGAGTGCAAGTTTCTTCTAGCATTCCCACTCGCTTCAATGGCAGCTCAGCAGGGCCAGCCAGGCCTCTCAAAACAGCAAATATGCAAGACGGGAACTCCTGATTACCACAAAAAGCAAAATAAACAAAAAATATCCACTCTGGCTGACTCTAATGTCACATTCTTAGGAAAACAGATTTTGCTGTTGAAAAAAGTCCCAGGATATTTTAAACTGGTTTTATTCAGAAGGCAAATACAATGAATAACATGCAAGGATATTCACTTAGGCCATGATTCATGAATTGCCCAAATGAAAGCTGTGATAATATTCATCAAGAACTGTGAATAGATAAGGACATGACAAACTGTTTTACTTTATTTTTGTCCTGGCTATATTTGTACAAAACTAGCTTCATTAAGAAACCTTTCAGACAAAGCTTTTCTTAAATAAACTGTCCTTTTGTCTCCTTCCATCAAGACAAATATTTTCTCCTTGTTCTTAAGGCAAACTTTCCCTCTCACTGAGACTCTTGCAATGTGACAAGCCTGCATAATCCACTGTATGAGAAGATCTCCAATATTATTTGCATGATGCTGAGCAGCAGAAAATGACATTTCAGGCAGAGGAGTTTGAAAAATTCTGAAGAGTAGATTTTATTTTCAACCAGAGGAGGCTTGCAATGAGCCAAAACCAGACAAGACCACTAACATTAAGGTGAATAGTGGTGGTGATGGTAATGACAAGGGTAAGGTATGAAAGGAATGAACAATTATGATAATTTTGTTTGTTTCTCAAAAGATGAGATAATGTGGATGACAGAATACAAACATGCTTCTGCAAGTAGTTATTCCCCTATTTTCAAATAACATATTATTTATCATATGTGCATATTTATAAAAAAGGCCTGAGGATTTAAAGTACTAATTTGAATTCTATATTCTTATGTGTTTGCAATAACACATGAATTAAAAAACCACATAGATTAAAAAAACAAAACCTTTCTCTGTAGATGTCCTAGCTTTTCATTCTAATAGTGCTTACCAGAACAGGTAATGACACTTAGTTGCTGCTGTAGCTGATGGTAGACACTACTGAAAACAGGCCACGATGCAAAATAGCATCTTGTGTCTTGACAGAGTCATGTACATAATGTCTTCAGGTATTCAGGAAAAAAAAAACCAAAACCCCCAAACAGTTCTGTCTTTTACACAGCAGACCTTAAGAAGGCAAACACTTTGATAAAAATCTATCCATGTTTTTAAGGACTTTAACCATGATCTAGATGGTTGAAAGCTCCTACTTGACCTCAAGCTTCCTCTGACAACTTGACCAGGACACTTACTGTCACTTCAATTTCCTTTGAAAACAGAGATAATCTCTTGTCTTCATATTTTTATATTGCAGTCTGGGGGATAAATAGATTGAGAGCAACCCTGTGAGAAGGACTTTGGAGGTGCTGGTGGGTGAGAGGCTGGACATGACCCAGCCATGGGCACTCACAGCCCAGAGAGCCAAACATGTCCTGGGCTGCATCCAAAGCAGCGTGGGCAGCAGGGGAGGGAGGGGATTCTGCCCCTCTGCTCTGCTCTGCCCTGGTGAGACCCCACCTGGAACACTGCATCCAGCTCTGGGGTCCCAGCACAGGAAGGACATGGACCTGCTGGAGCAAGTCCAGAGGAGGCCACCAGGATGAATGACCAGAATGCTGGAGCACCTCTTCTCTCCCACAATGACAGGCTGAGAGTGGTGGGGCTGTTCAGCCTGGTGAACAGAAGGTTCCAGGGGCACTTTAGAGCAGCCTTCCAGTACCTGAAGGGAGCTGACAGGAAACTTTTTACAAGAGCATGTATTGATAGGACAAGGGGGAATGGGCTCAAATTGAAAGAGAGTAGGTTTAGATTAGATATTAGGAAAAAATCCTTTACTGTGGGGGTGGTGAGGCACTGTAACAGGTTGCCCAGGAATCTGTGGATGCCCCATCTCTGGCAGTGTTCAAGGCCAGGGGTTTTGAGAAACCTGGTGTAGTGGAAGATGTCCCTACTTGTGGCAGTGGAGTTGAAACTAGGTGATCTTTAAGCTCTCTTCCAACTCAAATAATTTTATGGTTCTATGATTCTATAATATTTGGGTGACAAAGCTGCTGACACGAGAAGCAAACTCCATGTTCTCAAATGAAGAGTCCCATATGAATGTGTTTTCTAGGGAGGTCCACCAGGTCATATAACAGCTTATCCCCAGGGTACAGCTGAATAACAGAAGTTTTCAGTAAAAGTCAAGTGGAGTCTGTTGTCAAAATACACGGCAGCAGTAATCATTATTAAGCATTGTTGAAAACTAACATTGGGAAGGTAAGTAGCCCATGTATGGAGATCTGATGTTGAGGAAAGAATGCCTGCTCTGCCACAGAGATCTAGCAATGCCGTTGCAAATCATTTAGCCATCCTAAAATGAACTGACACCACTAGTAGGTAAGCATCCAGATACAAAGCCCAGGCTTCATACCTAAGCTTGTCTTTTAAACCTAAGCTCCAAATCTAAGCTTGACTTTTGCCCATCATCATGGTGGAGGGATTCTCTTTCACACAGACAGTACTGAGGCAGTGACCACTCCACATTGCTTATTTGAAAAGTGGCAACAATTTTCCAGGTACTTTGAAGAGCATGTTGCAGCACTGGATTTGATAGTAAAGGTTATGAATGGAACAGGCTTGCTGCCAGGGCACTGTGAGAAATGCAAGAGGTGGTATTAGCATCACCTCAGGCGAAGCAGGTCAGATTACTTTCCTTATCTATCATTTTTCATTCTGTGACAAAATTGGTATCATGATAGCAGCAGAAAGATAATATTTTTTTACACAGATAACTATTGTATCTTTTCCTTGCAGTATACACAATGCCCATTTATCCTACACCATTGCCATCCCATAAGAAGCCACTTTGACCCCATCAGCTTAGGCTGCAAGCACAAAACCCATTGCTGCTGCCCAAGAAAGCTCCAGCCCAGTGCATTGAAGCACAGCTACCATACCTACAGGGGCAGCACCAAGAACTTTCAAAAGTCTGGCAACAGCTGCCAGCTGCCAAAAGTAAACAACAAGCAATTTTCATTTATGCAGGTCCACTGAAATGGGTCTTTTCTTGTGGCTCTACAAGTCTCTGGACAGCTTGTGTGCTACAGATATTTTGCCAGACCCATTCCTGCACTTTGACTCACTGAAACAAGACAGTGTTTATTTCTATCAGGAATGGTAGTGGCCAAATTCTTACCACAGCTGGACATGGTAGGGTGGTCTCGTTATTTATCTCTGCATCTTTACCCTTCATGGTTCAGTTCAGTCTGGAGAAAGTGTAATGAATATCAATGGAAGTAATGGCATTCTTTTGCCAGAGGTCATCATCATGCAAGTCAGGACAGAATATATCCTCTGAGATTTTCAACTAGAGTAGCTTGTGCTCATTTGACTTATAAATTTGGCTCTGCAAGAAGAGCATGGATAGATTTCAGGCTGTCTTATTTAACAGAAACCCACTGACAACTTTGAAGGCTGTGCAGGTTTTGTTCTTTTCCAGTGTAAGACCAGACCTATATTCTACAGATAAAGGTTGAGCTGCAAAACTCCCATCCCTGTGAAGTCCGAGATTTTTGTCTACAGAGGGTAGTACTTCAGACAAAATGTCATAGCATAATTTTATCTATCTCTGTGCTATCAGCCTTGAAATAAACTCTGTTACCATATAGGTTTATTTCAGGAAATATAATAATGCAAATGTTGAAAAAGTCCTAGTGTGCTTGAAAGCTTATATATTTTTCCAACTTTATCAGTTGCTCTAGTAACAGATATTATCATTCTTTTCCCCCCACAAACCATGCCTTGTTTTTTTCCTTACTTTCTTTGCCACTGAAAATGTACAAAGAGCAAGAGATGGTTTGATGGGACATTAGGTAGCTAAAATGCTCCCTTCATATAGATACATTTTTTAGCTAGGCCAAATGCATTCCACAGATGAAGCATGCCATTTAACATTTCTTGCTCTTGCTGTCTCTTAGTTGATTCTCTTTCTGCTCAGCAAGTCTTAGTCTTGTTCAAGTATGTACACTGACTGTTTTTTTCTAAACAAATGTAGCTATTATCACCACAACACTCAGGGCATTTGAGTTCCAAGTAGAATACAGATTTATTGCATAGCTTTGGTAGGTACTGTAACATAATTCTGTTTGTACCAAATTTTTGTGGCTACTCTTGAGTGGACTAAATTATCATATTCTCTGTCAGAACCAAGAGTTGGCTGAGGAGACTTAATTTGTGGCAGAAACAGTCAGAAAAAGTAAAAAAATCCATCTGTGTAAAAAAATCTATTTGTAAAACCAAGCCATAAATTCTCTTCAAGGGCCTCAATGCTGTTTTCAGCTGCACCTACACAAATGGTGTAGGCAGATACATCTTTGCTATGTCTGCCCTTGCTAATGGCAAGACGCAAACCAGCTCTTTTCCAGGAACTGAATAGTCTCATTCAGCATATGTACAGCTCTGAGCTAATGCATTTAAATGGTTCTGGCCTGCTGCCAGCAGTAGGCACACAAGTCAAGCAGACGTGACCGTCTGTACCTGTCTGTGCCTCCAAAAGCAGAGTCCTTGTCATTGTTTCCAGTATTCATGGTATTGAATACTTGCTAAAACCATCAAAATATTCTCTTTGCTCTTGATGTACCCAGCTGCATGTCAATTAATCCAGCAAAGGAAAGCACAACAACCCCTGCAGCTACCAACTATTTATTTCCCATGTCTTACTCTCCAATTTTTTCTGCTTTTACTCAGCTGCATCAGCTTAATTCACTGATTATTCTTCTTTGTTTTATCTAGGTTTACCCTCAGCTGTTTCCTCTATCATATGCAGGATGCTAAAGGGTAAGTTTATTTCAATTTTGCTCACCCTCAGACAACTGTCCTTTCAGTGGACATTGCTGCAGGTGAAATTGAGCTTGAGTTGAGAGGCCATTGTATTCAATGCCATGGTTCAGACCCTTATGTTACCCTCTTGTTCAGTAATGTCCACTGGGTTTCTCTGTCTAGCAAAATTTGTTTTAAAATTTGCTTCAAGATTTTTGCCAGATTACATTTTTCATTCAGTTTTCCCCCCAAACCATAATTTCATTCAGTGGCATGAGACTTGTCTTGCATGGCTCATGCCCTACTGTCTGTATGTCAGGAAGTCCCTGCAACACTTGACATAGGGAGCTCTGAAGAAATGCAGTTGAGTCATATTAGAAGGGACATCTGGTTCTAGGAGATCATAAAACAAGACAAAACCTGGACTTTTTGAATCAGTGACACTGTTCTGGGTATTCACAGTCTTCTTTCATTCACAACCAAAGGCTGGCTTCATCATCTTTTTTTCTAAACAAATGGTGCAATACACCTTTTTTTGTAGACGTTGCTAATACACATTATGTTAGATCACAAACGTTGTTCTTGCTGTAAGACTTTTGTACCCTATGTAAGCAGGATGCAGGGGACAAATGTGAATAAGAATTGAAGTCTTGTGGTCTGGTCGTGGAAGAAGCAGGTGTGATAAATGAAAAACTTCTTCTCTTTCCAAATGGATACTTAGGTCTTGGAAAATGATCAGAAAGGATTCATAATCATTACCTTTAAATATCACATGGTAATTTGTGATTATGATGGTAATTTTTTCCTTCAAGCCTGATGTCCCTATCTGAGGGCCATTTTCCATTTCAAGTACCAAGTGTTCACTGATTGCAGGAGAGGGCAGGCACTGATGGTGTATCTGACATGGCCACAGGACACACTCTCTGACTGGTCTGTGCCAAGCAGCTCTATACATCCAGCAGGATGAAGCAGAGAGATTCTTGAGGAAACATGCACCACTGCCAGGGCAGAAGGAATTCAATTTCCCCCTAGGAGCCTTGTACCTTTCATTTTTATAGTCCAATGCCTCTGAAAGTCCAAAAATAAGTGACTGTGTATCTTACCTTGTACTCTCACATGATGCAGGTTTAAAAGTTATTTATGTAGAGTGTAAAGGTCTTCTAAGAACCATGAAGAGCCCTGCTTCTGTACCATACAAGTGTTTCCTCTGAATGACGCATTGGCTAAAGAGATCTACTCCAAGATGAGGAACCTGTTAATAATAAAGCAAAAGGGAATAAAGAGAGCAGGGATGGGGAGAGGACACCAAGAAATAACAGAGGCCCAATTTTTCCACCCCAGTCAAACCATCCTCACCTGCAAGCAAGGTTGGAGAAGCTCTCCTCAGCCTGTCTGAAAGCGGCAGAACAAGGCTTTGGTGCATCTGCCCCAGGATAGTGTGTAAAAAGGTAGTGATACATATGTCGAATGCAACCATACTGGCAACTCTGTTATTGGGAGCTCCTTGGGAGCTCCTTATTGGGTTGTTTCATATGTCTAAAGTTGTTTCATAGGTCTAGGTTGTAGCAAGCAATGGTCATAGTACGCTCCCTGATTACACAAGGGCTTTACACTTCTGCAGCTTTTCATAACACATTTGAACATCACTCAAGCATTTCTAAACCACGTGCATGAGATCAATAAAAAAATATGTAACAATTGTGTAACTTGAGCTTCTCTCCTGAGTATTTCTTCTCATCTAACATTTTTCAGAGCGCTTGGTCAGTCTTACAGCAGTCTGTCTGGTTATCACACCTGCTTATTGTGGGGGAGTTCTTTCATGCTCATAGATGTACAAGTCAAAATTCAAAGAGACTGGATCAAGTGCTGGCAGGTAAGTGATAAGAAGTAAGAAAAATGAAAACAAAAAGGGGTGGGAACTCCAGGTTTTGGGCTATCGCTGATCTCTTTGGTCATGTTCTGGAAAGGAGGAATATACTTCCGATATGTAATTATCTTTCTCCACCCACTTCCAGAGAGAGAAAGAGCCACTAGGGGATATTGTAGACGGATTATGGAGGTTCATCATGCTTCTGTTTTTCAGGAGCTCAGTCCTGTAATGTCATCAACATACACCGCTTTTGCAAGTTAAGATTTACTAAAAATACGTGCCTTGTTGGAGCTCTTCTGTGACCAGTAATGTCCAACAAATTTGGGGAAAGAAATGAGGGGTCTGGGATGTTCTTACCGTTTATTGCTCTGAAGGCTTCCCTCAGAGAGGAGCTAAATGATAGCAAGGTCCCGTACACCAGTTCCTTATGGAGAGAGCAGAAAGGATCAAATTCGGCAGAAGAGGAGAACAGCAAAGGATAAAGCTTTTCAGAAGGAATGTCGTGGTAGCAAGGTACACAGAGCTTAAAAAGTATTAAAGAGTGGGTGTAAAAATGAATGTATCATGCAGTTAGTGCTCCTGCAAGTGTGGTATAAAGCCAGACAGCCTATTACAGCAGCTCTAAAGACACAGACAGTACCACTTTGCACAAGTCAGTGCACTAATTTGCTCCTTACTGTCTTCTACTGGATATTCTGTGTTCCACTTCAGCACTGCTCCTTGACTCTATTAATCGTATCCATACTGGTTCTCTCCCTCTTGCCTTTTAGGTTCTGTGTCCTTGTCTGAAGAGCCACACTGCCCCCCTCAAAGACTCATCACCCAAGGAAACATGCAGTACCTAAGGTAAGGCAGTGACTCATCTAACCCCTGCTGGTGCTGGCCTGCTTTGTAAAAGCACTTGTGCTCCTATTATGTGGCATAACACAGAGAGGAGATGCTCCTGCAGAAATCCCCCAGACAGGCCAGCACTCCTGGTCCGAGTCACAGCCTAGGGTTTCAGGAGTCATCTCATCCTCCCCATTGTGCAAGACCAGCACTGCACACTTAGTTCACTGCCCCTGGGACCACACTATAATTTTGACTTATTAATTAGAGCTATAGACTCTTTTCAAACTTTATGTCAATACTGCATGTGGCATCTTGGAGGGCAGTGAGGGCCTGAAACCCAGAAACAATATTATTTCTTTTATAAAATCAACAAAAAACCCCAAAAATATCAGAGCTGGTGCCATGAAGATTGATGTGAATCGACAGGAATTAATCCTCCTGCTGTACTCTTTGCCTAAATATAAAAGGTTAAGCCAGCTGCTTCCAGTGGGTCAGAAAGGAGATTTCTTCTAGAACAATATACCAGGGACTTCTGTATTTTTTTTTTTTTTTAGTGCCTTCCAGCAAAGATCATCTGCTAGGACCATCTGGATGTCATGAGTTCAATGAATTTCCTCTGTCAAAGGTAAACTTGGCTGTTTGTAGAGTGGCAGATGCCTTTTCTATTTGTGGCTGACATTGCTTGCTTTTTCCTGTTGACCATAATCTGTGATAAAAATTTTGTTTGGCTTTACCTCGCCTTTCCCATTCTGCCCTTTTTCAGGGAGATTTAAAAAAGCATCATTTGTAGAAGCATTTAGGAAAGGATCGCCCAAGAAGAGCCTTTGCTCTCACCCACTCATTGGTATTATGGAGCACACCCAGCCCCAAAGACAGAATAAAGAAATGATAATATATCTTTTCTTTAATAATTGGTGCCCTCCTTTCAATGAGACCTCCTGTTTGTGGCACTCTATTGACTGACTTTCACGGCACCTGAACAGCTAACAACTCTCATTGCCCTACTGTACTCCCAAGGGATAGGAAGGGGCATGGAGGGATGTCTGCAGGTTGTTCTTAATAAAAAGTTTGAATGTATCCTCTGGTATCTATGCTGCAGAGGGTTCCCAGAGATTTAGTGATGTTTGAAGCAGCCATTGGAGAAAAACTTGGGCCATATTTGAAAAGCCCACAACCAATGTCTCATTTGCATAGCACATTTACTTTTCTCCTGTGAGGAAGCTGGGATTTGACAGCCATCAGGAGCACAAGATCTGGGTCATTCTGTGTTTGTTAGAATTTAAGCAGTGTGGATGGCACAGGCAACTTTTTTGAGCTCTGTCATTTATCTGGTGTCAGTGGGCTTCTGTAGACTGCTGCTCTCATGGGGATGGGCATGGACTGAGAGAGCTGTGCTAGCAGAAACGTAACTGTGGCTACTTCGCAGAGTGTCAGTTTTAGTGTAAGTATGTACAAGAAGCCAATGCAGTTGGCCTTATACTGATGAAAAATACAAGTGTTCATGCAGTGGTATGCATTTTAGCAGCACTACAGCCTAAATGATCCAAGTCAAAGTTTTCCCCACAGAAGTCTGTGACAGGCCAGGGAACTAAAAAGGGCCAATACCCCCACTGCCTGGTGTCCAAAGATGTAACAAGTCTCTGCTGCAAGAAGCACCTGGAAGATGCTCAGCATTCCAGACTCAGTCCTCGGCACATCCTGTACCACTCTGAGACACAATCTATCATTGCTTCAAGTTAAATTCATGGGAGCTATGACCTGAGCCATGTGCACTACTTTGACTGTAGGAGCAGGAATCCCATTATTTACTCCACCACAAAGGCATTTTTAAAGTATAAATACACAGGTTTTAACACAGACCACAAAACTGGTGTAAGGTGGTCTTTTAGATACTTTTTATCCTGTAGAAGTTTGTCTCCTTGGACTACATGAGATCCTTGAGCTTTGAGCAGAGAGGTCTGCAGAACCATGAGGACAAATTGCCCTGAGCCACCAACTCAAAAAATAAAGCAGGAAGGGAGACAGAGAGGGAGGGCAGGCCCTGCATTTCCTTGCCTGTAAACAAAGACTGTGGAAGCAGGGAAAAAAACCCCACAAAACAAAACAAGAAAAGCCAAAGTCAGATTTAGAATACTTGAAACAAAACCTGATGGTTTTGTCTCAGTCTACTGACCTCGCCGCATATACCCTTTCATCTTCCACTAGTCTTCAGGAGCATTCTGACCTAAGTTCTGTTAGGCATTTAGCTTCCAGCTTAGAAACATGATGGAAGAAGCATACCACAGGAAAGTAGTTTTGCTTCTGTGCTTTTTTCATGCCTACTTTCAAGCTCTGGTTATAGTGTTCTGTAATAATGTGTTGTCATGAAAACAGCAGTCTGCCTCAGTCTCTCTGGTATGCTCCTGGTTGTTCTTTCAGCTATATAACAGCATGTTTCATCTTAAGTTGTTTTGAATGACTGGGGAGGTAAGCTGTTCTAGGATGCTGTATATTTCAATAGTAGGCTATTGCATACAATGCAGAAGTGTTATCTAAATGCTAGCCTTTCTGGTATGTGTGCAAGACAGATACTGGTTTACTATTGGAAAAGCTGCAAAAGGACTCTGTCTCCCTACAACATCTGTATTCTGTCCTTCTGTGCTGGGAGCAGAAATGCCTAGGAAATGACTCTTGCCCTAGCACAGTCCTATACCAGGTTTTGGCCCTATCACACACAACCGACCTGTGACTGTGTGGGAAATGTAGGATCTTTTGTGTACGATGCATAAGAAAGCCATGCAACTGCAGTGCTGTGCCATTCACGGCAGGGCTCTGTCTGTCCCCAGGTGTTTGGCATGCTGCAAAGGAGGTGTGTGTTTGTGAGGGCCTTGGGTGAAGGAAACTCTCCTTCTTGAATTCCAGGCAGGCAGGCTGAGGTATTAATCTCTGCAAGACTGAGGCAGCTGTGGACATGTGTGTAGCTGTAGCATGGCTGATTTGGGAGTTCAGAAATAAAATAATTTAGCAGCTGTTAGAGAATAAACTTTTTTAGGAAGGTTACTGAAATACGAACTGGAAAACCTCCAGTGCTCCTCCTTGTGTAGCTTTAAGTCCAAGTATGTCTCTTCCATGCTAGAATGCAGCTGCATGGGCTCAAGGTTTGATCAGGAGCACATAATGAGCTCTTTAGGAGGAGTGTCTGGCCATCTCCTTTGGATATCTTTGGCAATGCTAACAAGTGCCAGCATCTCTACTTAGTTTGCTCATGTCTTTCTGAAAAATGGATGCCATTGGAAAGTTTTGCTTGCTATTTATTATTTACTATTATTTACTATTAATTTTTATTATTAATTATTAATATTTATTATTATTTACTAATTGTTTACTGTTTTTTATTGTCTCACTGATAATAAAACAAAGTTAAAAACTTAGCAAATCTATTATGAAATCTAAATCTCTTTACTGATTATACAAGGGTCGTCCCCCATAATTCTATTTCCAAAAATATTTTGCTTTTCTAACAAAACTTTCATTCCAGAGAGTTTATGATGAAAACCAAATGCTGAACCTTGTTTCATCTCATTATGTTTAGTTTCCATCTTCCTTGGGTTTTCCTTAATTCAGAAAAAAGCGAACAAAAATATAGTAGATGCCATTTCTATTCCAGGGAAATAAAATAAGAAGAACCTTTTGTTCTGACAAGAAAGGTATCACAAAAACTGTATTTCGTGGCACACCTGAGGACAGGGTGCCATCCAAAGGGACCTGGACAGGCCTGAGAAATTTGCCTGTTCATTTGAGTCTCATGATTTTTAACAAGACCAAGTGCAAGGTGCTGCACCTGGCCTATGGCAACCCCCGGTATCAGCACAGGCTGGGGATGAACAGATGGAGAGCAGCCCTGTGAGAAGGTCCTGGGGGTGCTGGTGGGTGAGAGGCTGGACATGACCCAGCCATGGGCACTCACAGCCCAGAGAGCCAAACGTGTCCTGGGCTGCATCCAAAGCAGCGTGGGCAGCAGGGGAGGGAGGGGATTCTGCCCCTCTGCTCTGCTCTGCCCTGGTGAGACCCCACCTGGAACACTGCATCCAGCTCTGGGGTCCCTGCACAGGAAGGACAGGGACCTGCAGGAGTGGGTGCAGAGGAGAGTCACAGAGATGATCAAAGGGTTGCAGCACCTGTCCTATGAGTAAAGGCTGAGAGAATTTGAATTATTCAGAGAAGGGAAGGTTCCAGGGTGACCTTATTGTTGTCCACCAGCACATGAAGGGGGCCTACAAAAGAGATGGAGAGGGAGTTTTTACAAGAGTATGTAGTGACAGAGCAAGGGGGAATGGGTCTACACTGAAATAGAGTAGGTTTAGATTACAGCTTAGGAAGAAATTCTTTGCTCTGAGGTTGTTGAGGCACTGGAAGAGGTTGCTCAGAGAAGCTGTGGATGCCCCATCTCTGGCAGTGTTCCAGGCCAGGCTGAATAGAGCTCTGAACAACTTGTTCTAGTGGGAGCTGGCAGGGAGGTTGGAACTAGATGGTCCCTTCCAAATAAAACAAAACACTCTATGATTCCATGATTTTCTTATGAAACAGCAGTTGCAATTATTCCTTTATCAAATGTGAGTTGCTCTTTTTATTATAGTTGCTTTTTTTTTAGCTGTGCCAGCTCCAAGAATCTGGATTTGTAAGAAAAAGTGAGAAGGTAAAGAAATGTTCTTCTTTATTTGTTTCATAATCTTAAGTCAGTTTTTAGGCTCTATTTATGATACTCTTTCCACAGACAGGCTTTGAATCAGATGCACAGAAGTAAAAATGCTGCATGTATATTGTATCTTTTGATACAAATGTTGGTTTAGTGTGATATAGTGGACAATATCCACTGCCAAGGGATATCTTACGTTTCACACATCAAATTAGAAAGCAAAGTGAAATAAGGAAAGTACTTTTCTAAATTTTGCTCAACGCTCTGATTTTTAATTTGATTTTCCATGGTCAAATAGGATCTTATTTAATTCCCTCAGTATAGCTTCATTTACTTGAGTTCATAGGCAGTCATAAAGATGGACATCAGAATTAGCACACCTCTAAAAGGAACAGAGTAGTTGTCAGCGAAATCAGCTATTTTTTCAGGCTGCCTGCAGACAGATAAATGTCTTGACACTGCTACCAGTGTCATACAAACACATTACCTAGAGCAAGAAATTGCATTCATACCATGATGTTTAATCATGTCATAAAACAGAGGGCCCCTGTGCAGTATTCCTCCTTAGCATGAGGAGAAGAAACTGCTCTCTCGTAGGCTGTCCTGGGGTCCAGAGACACGTCTTGCTACTCCAAGGTTACCATCTTGGAGTAATCAACACACTTGC
Organism: Corvus brachyrhynchos; assembly: GCF_000691975.1. Taxonomy (NCBI): domain Eukaryota; kingdom Metazoa; phylum Chordata; class Aves; order Passeriformes; family Corvidae; genus Corvus; species Corvus brachyrhynchos. The sequence continues at coordinate 1,063,666 of NW_008239104.1, forward strand.
TGAAAAACAAGGCCAGAGACAAACACCAGGAAAAGGCTAGCACAGGCTGCATATTTTTTCTGACCTGCAGTACAAATCCCAAAGTAGGTTACTTGTAATAAATTCTCTGTGATGTGCACTTTGAGGGATATAATCCAGGTCTTTAGTGGTAAAAAGAAGTGCCTTTTGTTACCTGACCTCCTAGATTTGAGGCAGTATGATGCGTAAGCAGGTCTTGTCTAGAATGCCAAATTTCAAAACTAGCATATTTTTACCAAAAATGTTTCCTGATGAGTTTCCTGTTGTTCACCACATACTTCTATTGGAAATATTTTTTAGTTCTGAGGTGGAGTTCCTCACTCAGTGTCAAAGCAAGTGTCTGAGGTGTTCAACACTTAGTTTGGGAGGGTGGATTTCAGAGCTCTGCTTATTCTAATGCAATCCAAGGATACTGTCATGGTTACACTGGCCCAGCACCAGGCAACCACAAGAGTTGCTTGCTCACCTTCCCCTGGACAAAGCCAAGTCCATGAAGATTGAAGGATGTCATTTACCAAAATATCTGAGCTTAAAAGGCAGGTTTCCCAAATCTCTTTGGGACCATGCGGCTCCCATTGCTATGAGAATGTGTGGGGCGTATTTCCCTTGTACTGAACAGGTCTGCTGTGTGGAAATGACTTTATTGTTCCCAGACTGGGTGGAGTGAGCTTCTATTGCTCTCAAGTGTGAGGTGAGAAACTTCAGCTGCAGTCTGGTCAAAACACATCTGGCTCCATTCATTGTGCTCTCAGTGATCCAGTGTGTCTATGGGCACTGCCTGGTAACCTATGAAGATTTCTTTTGGGCACTCAGAAGCAGTCTGGTGGCAGCAGTAGATGTTCTGGCTTTACAGGCTATAGCTTGACATCTCTTTTGTCTCAGGAGTTGACTTATTTGGCACACACCACTCTGTAGACATGCTCTAGGCTTCCTGGCCCCAGCATTGCTGCACTTCACTGCGACCCCTGCCCATATGGAAACAAAAGCATCCTGAAGGAAATCACTCCAAGTATGTCAAACATGTTGTCTACCTGATTGGTCTTCAGTCTAGCTGGTGCTCAAGCAAAATTTCAGACAACGGACAAGCTTTGGTATCTTTAATGAAGAAGCAACTAATCATGATAGGAGTGTGCTATGCTCCAAAAAGAGATCTGATGAGCAGAAGAAGCCTGAAGTATGGCCAGATCCAATTACAGTGCCTGTTGTGGGAGCAATACAAGAGGTCACAGACATACTGTTTTGGACAAATCCTATGAGCTAACCAACTCAATGAGAAAACTGCTACTGAGAAGCAGGTGGAGGGCTCACTCACCCTTGCTGAAGAAAGGCCCAAGATAGTGGCAATCAGAATTGCAAACCAGAATAATGAAATTGATCTTGCAGGAGAACAGGCGGCCCAAAGCTTCAGGAGAATCTGGTGCTTCAGCAAGTGACCAAGGCAGCACTAGCCCAGCGCTGGAGCACCATCTGGTGACGAAAAACCAGAAAAGTTTTCTGCAGATCCCATATTGTCTGCTAAGAAAATAGGATGTCTCTGCGACTGCAGTGCTGCTCAGGCGTCTGAGCACTGACCCCTCTGACACAGAACATCCATGTCCTCTGGCTGTCTAGCAGGAGATGTGACAAACAATCACAGAGGAAAGCATCCCAGACTGAGTTTGCTGCAAAATTAGCGTGTGTTTTTAAACAGCAGTCAATGAGAAAATAGTCCAAAGAGGTAAATTAACATAGTAAGATATTCTGCGATTCTAAATATCACTAGTATTTGCCAAGGAAAAAGTGTGCACAAGAAAGAGAATCTGCCCAAATGGTATGTAGGTCCCATAACACGGACTTCTTTGTTAGGTTTTGACATGAGTGAATTGCCCTCTGTGTAATATTTCCTTCCACTTCTCAATGCATTTCCACTTCTAGGCTTGTAAAGCACTGGCAAGAACTTCCTTTAAGGGAAAAACTTAGCTGGAATCATAGGGTAGAGCTAGGATGTGCTCAAGCCTTTGTTTTTCCGTATCACCAAAAGAAAAAAAAAATCTAAAAGGGAAGAATATCATTCAGGTATCAATAGGTAAACCTATTCATTAAGCTGTTCAAAAGGCTTCTGCTCATTCTTTTGCCTTCCATTCAGCTTGTGAACATCACTCCTCAGAAGAGGCCTTTTGAACACAACATTTCTGTATGCATGAGCTGGTCAGACCAAACTCCATGGCAGGTCAGTATCTGCCGCACTGGAGGTGGTTTGCACCAGTCACAGAGAAGTGTGGTTAGATGGAGGCTGGTAGCTAGAAATTATCCTTCTTTCCTTGACTAAGATCCAGGCCATGTGTTCCAGCTGCCACAGTGAGGCGCAACTTCCCTCTGCCCACAGCTGTCCCACTGTCTTTGGTCTCTCACAAAGAAAATTCCCTGCTGTTCACCTGTCCCTTCTGTATCTAACACCTCTTTCAGACAGGATACCATGTAGGTGCTGTCAGTGGCTAAAAGTTTGAAGGCACAACTCCTTGATCCCCTGCTACCAGAGAAAGAAGCCATGCCTGCAAAGAAAGCACACATAAGAACTACTGGCTTGTGTCTGTGACCAAGTCTCCAAGCTCCATCCATCCATGGCTGGGAAGTTAGCTGTCCAAATGGTCTGCTGGGGTGCAAAAGTAGCTCCTTAGAGAGCAGAATGCCTACAACAACCCATAGCTCCCAACACAGATAATGGCATGCAGTGTTGGAGAAAAGTACATGTGCGTTTTTTAGTGAGAAACCTTTTGTCTGGTGTCAAGTTGACTGTTGCATTTCAAGGCAGCTCTTACCCAAGCCTTGAGCCCAGATTGGATTCCTTGGGTGAAAGAGCAAAGCTGTATTCTGCCTAGTGGCAAACAAGGCTGTTCGTTGTGCATGGATATACCAGTGATCTGGCTGGTCTGTACCATAACTACCAACACCAACAATCCAAAACACAGGCAGCTTAAATTTCTCTGATGTTTCCCCTGATGCCGATTCTGTTAATATTCCTTTAGTGCAAAACCTCTTAATTTGGGTTTCTTATCTCAGGTTTTCAGTCAGAAAGGATTTCTGCAAAGCACTAATATCTCTTTCATTAACTAGCGTTGACAGGAGGGTCAGAGCCACATTAGGTGGTCCCACTGAAGCACAGGCAAACAGAGGCTGATGGGTCCAATCCTGTATTTGAGGGATTTTTCTCATTACAGCCAAAGGTGTCATTTCTTGCCACATGTCCCTGTGGATTTGGCAGTAGAAGGTGGCAGGATGCAGGATGGAGAGTACACCCCACACAGAGAACCAGTGACATGTAGGTCAACAGGTGCTTGATTTCTAATTTTCTGTATCACGTTGCATGAGCATAAGCTTCAGTGTAAGTGCAGCAGGAGGAGCATGCTCCAAGTCTGCAAGAGCTGATAAGCAGAGCTGTCACTGTTAAAACTACACCCCCACATGTCACATGCAATTCAACACCACACTGGAGGATTTAGGACTCTGATCAGCAGTTTGTTCCAGAGATGGACAACCAAACTGCCTTGCCTTGCAAGTCCTACTGGAAATTTGTCATGTTTATGTCACATTTTGACCCTGTTTAGTCCTTTGCCGGAAGGTAAAGGACTCGGTGTGACCTTCAGAGCCCAAGTGGAGTGATGGGAAGAGAAGCATTGACTGTTTAATTGCATAGAAAGGAGGAAGAGCCTTAAAATTAAGAGCATTCTATATCAGTAGGAGGAAACTGCTTTATACTGTGATGAGCCAGAGCTCTGTAAGCTGTTTCTCTGCAGAAAGGAACAGATTGGACCATGAGTCACTCTGAAAGTAGCATGATCCTTTTATAACTCAGAGCAACAGGTCTTCCACATATGAGTTATGACGTTACTGAAGGTATGTGATACAGAAAGTGCTTCATTTCCCTTCTGCCATTCACCCATTTCCCTGGGAGCCAGGTAGCACAATAAACTAATGCAGCAGATAAACACCACTTGGTTTCTTGGTTTACTTAGAGACTAAATGACGCTCATATTCCAAAACTGACTGGCAAGGTACAGGAAAGGAAACAAACCCAAATTCCTTTCTTACATGACTGTTGATGATTGCCTGCTGTTATGGCTCCCTTTCCCCCAGTCATGGCCTCTGGTGAGCTGGAAAAAAGGTTGAATATGCAGAGCAGGGATTCCAACAAACTCTTTACTGGACACTGAAACTGTGCTGATAAATATCATACCAGATTATTTTACATTAAAAAGCATTAATTCTGGGGAGGTTTTCATCATGCACCAGGCAAAACTGAAGTTCCTATGTCCATTCCTTTACTCACAGATTTGATATGTAATTTTTTTGACACTATGAGTTAACGGATTGAATTAGTGTGAGCAAAAGTTAACTTATCTTACATAAAGACAAATCAAAAGTCTGAGCTGGCTTCAAAGGCTCTTCACCAAATAGCAAGAGTCAACTTTATCTGGAAGTGGATGAAACAGAGGAAGAACTCTAACCTGAGAAATCCCTAGGATGGATAGACTTGCCAGACTCCATAGGAAAGCAAGAGTTAGGAATAGCCACCTGGTAGTTTTAAGACCTGTTTCCCTCTGAAATGTTTTTTTTTTCTGGTTGAAATGACAGTTAGCTCTAAGGGAACTGGCTATTAAGGGAAGGAGAACTACAGACACTGCCAGTCCTCTGAAAGCACTCCAGCCCAGGGCCTGATCTGAGAGTTGGTGCACTGTATGGCTTCATTGCTGGAGGGACAAGAACCTTGGCCTGGAACAGAGCAAGAAGAGCAAGTAGCCAGTTGGGAAACTAGACACATCTTTTACTTTGCCCTCTTTCAGTTTCCCAGCTCTCCCCAGTCCTTTGACTCAGACTCAGCCAGGGATGCCACACAGGAAGATCCAAAATGCTCATCTGTTGTGGTGGAAGTACTGACTGTCTTTCCAGCTCTGGAAGTCCTTGTGTTTAAGAGCACAGCAGGGAAAACTATTCATCCACTTTGAAAGTAAAATCTTTTGAGAGAAGCTGGAGAACCTAAATATAACCAATGAAAAAAAGAAAAAAAGAATTCTGCTTTTATATTCACTATTTCTGGTCTCAGAACTACAAAGAAGCTGGTCAGATTATGCTCTCCCCCTCTCCAGAATCAAAAGAAACAGATGTTGCAGTGGGCAGGGTTCAGAAATCTGTGGGTCTCTTTTACTTTGGGCAGGAGGCAATTCACATTGAAACAAGCTCACACTTCTCCCAAAGAATGCATGCATTGTTTTCTAAACTGCCTCGTCATGAGAATGTCATTCGATTATATGTATGTCAAATGGACACTAAAACTTACCTGAAGTTTTGAAAGCCACAGCCAAATCCCCCCATGCCCACAGGCCAAACACATATTTTGTGCAATTTTTTGTCTTTTTTTCCTTTCCAAAGACCAAGAGGAAGCAAGATGAGTTCGATGAGTTTGATTGATGATGTCTCAATCTCAGAAATTCAGACTTAACCCTTTGTTGTAAATATCTGTTTATCAAAAGAGGAAGGGATGATTCCCAACACTTTTCCAAATACATGGAGTGATCATGATGCGTCTAAAGAGGTAAATGCAAGACTTTTAGTGACATCTTCCAGAGACGGGGGAAAGCCTTCATCACAACCCAGTCATCTCCCATGTGCTTTTGATGAACTCCTCAGAACACATGGAATATTCTTTTCTGACAAATACAGATTCATAGCATGACTTACTGTTAAGGTGCATGGTGGAGGCCACAGTATTTGTAGCGGCAAGGTTCAGTGCAATACATGTCCTTGTGACAGAAGAACAACTTTCCTTCAGTCTCCCATCCTTCCCCATCTGTTCTCTGAAGGTTTAGATCTTTGTGATCAACCAATCTGCCTTCCCAGAAAGGCAGGCTATATGTATTCCCCATTCTTTCTTCCTGAGCTGGTGTGTTTCAGCCTGCCTGAATGGCAGCGCTTAAGATTTGTCATAAAGTTTAGTTTAACACTTCAATGTACATAATTTAATGTTAGATTTTGCTTAGCTTCACTATGGGACCTCCTTTTACCTCTGTCTATTAGATGCAAAAGCCATGCGCTGTTTGATTTCTTTCTACTGGTAGTTTTGCTCTTTCATGTCCTTTGGAACATACCTAACAGCACAGGGAATTGTCCTTGTTCCAGTGGAAGACAAGTTGCTCCTTACAATTACATTTTTAGGGGTATCAACTACGTCTTTATCCATTTGGTGGCTAACATGACAGGTTAAATCTAGCTTTGATGGAGAACACCATCCAGCACAATGTCAAAAAACACACCAGATATCTACAGTATGGATGCCCATTATCTTCCATCTCTCAAACTCCCTTTAATTTTTTTAAAGTGCTAAACCACTATTAACCCAAATTAAATTTAAATAAACCTCTTCAAGGTCTAGCACAAATTTCTAGCAAGACTATGTTGTTTTAAGACTTATTTCTTCAGGTGGTAGTTTTCTGGGGGGGGAATGGAAAGGAAAATGAAGGTGCAGCATTGCTTGATGCAGAACATACTTTCCCACAAACTGTGATGGGAAAGGGCTTGGCAAGGGGAAAAGGGTTATATTTAGAGCAATACTAGAGAATATTGGCAGCAGAAGCCTTGTCTAGGATATGTTCATCCTCATACTGAACATGTCAAAGGCACTTGAGAAAACAAGCTGCCAGAGCACAACCAGAAAAAGCTGATAGCAAAGCAATCTAAAATCAGTCCTTGCTTTTACCTGGTTCTTCCAGTTTCTCTCCTTTGCTGGCAGCTCTGCTGCTTGTGAGAAAGCTGTTCAGCATTCATCCTTAAGCTGTCTCTAGACTTAAAAACTCTCTATGAAAACAGAGTACAAAAGAGAACAACTGCTCATTGAACTGTGGTGGTTTGTCATAAGCATAACAAACATACTACACCACTTGCATGACTTCATGGGAAAAACCATTGCCCAAAGGCATAAAGAGTTTGGAAGAGTCCCCTAACAAATATTGCAGGATTTGGTCTTTTGAGACTGGACAGAGATAGAAATACTTGCTTTTAAAAAAAGGCATCTGAGACACAAGCCTGAGATACAGGCCAAGTAGGTTTTACGCACAAGGGCCTCAAGAGGCTACAAAGATGTAGGCGGAAGAAAAAAGTGAGCAGAGTGCAGAGTAACTTCGTCTTAGCACTGCCTGGCAGAGCAGCACGAAAACTTGAAACACTGAAGTACTGGCAGGCAGGAGGGAACCTGCAAGAATTTCCATGCCTCAGCCTAAAATTCATTTAACTTTACCTCCACAGGTTTGAGGCAACTTCTGAGCATTAGCATTTATCTCACCAAAGATAAAATAGGAACATGAGGGAAGTATGCAGCAGTCTTTAGCCTGGAAGGAGAATGCCCCAGAGGAATGTCTGCATTTTGCATGAAGACTGCTATTTGGATGATCTTGTGAGATTACATAAAATGGGGCTTTTGAATTATTTTACTACAAGAGAAGGATGGGTAAGGAGTGTCGTGGGAGTAGAGTCATTAAGCAACAAATGAGAGGGAAAAGCCTTTTCATTGTCATTAGCAATGTTAATAGCAACATGCATTTCTTCCTTGCTGGAGATGCCTTTGATCATATACATGACTATTACCGAGCAGCCAATAACTGATGGGAGTGCAATAGTTTTTGTGTCTACCACAAGTGCAGGGGGGCATTACTCTGTTTCTGTGCCCTTGGAGATAAAAAACAAACCTGATGTTGATGTTTCTAATTAAAAAAAAAAAAAAGAAGAAAAGAGCCTTTTTGCCTCTTTCTTGGCTACTACTGTGTATTTTTAGTTGTGGAAGACTTCTCAAACCTACTCACATCCGGAAAACTTATTTTTCACTCTTCACTAAGTCTGATGTCAAGTGGTGTTACTGGGGTATGTGATCAGCTCGGGTTGCAGAATTGTCTGAAACTAAACAACAAAATGCTTTTCCTCAGTTGTTGGACACCAGTGGAATCCAAACCAGTCTGCAGATAAACAGGGCTGTTCGATCAGCTCATTTGACTATCAGTTACAGGATTACGGAGGTTGGAAGTTTAAGTTACCCACAGTCAGCATTGCCCAGTTTACTCATTTGGTTAAGCAAGTGCTGTGGCACAAAGTTGGAGGCAAAGATTTTGTCCTTCCTTCCTCTTTGATTGTTGTCTAATACATATATTAACATAACCTGCTGGGCCAAAGTAGAGTGAACCGTGGCCAGAATTATGCTTAATCTTGCTTTGCTATGGTTTCTTTAGCAAGTAGTGTCATATTTTTGCATTTCCTAAGATCATGAGATGGTTGATTTGCAACCAGAAGAGCTACTATATATGTACATATAACTTGAAATGCCATAATTTAAATTTCAACTAAAGCATATTCTTAAAAAATAAGCATTACTAATGCAGTTTCCTAGATCAGAAGAGTCAAGAAGCCATATATAGGTATGTAATATCTGAATATGCTACAACATAGTGTACTTGCAGCTTTAATACAGTCTTTTCAGACATACATGATGCAAGACGTTATAATCTCTCTTCTGTTTCTGTCATAGCTGCTTGAAGTGCTGAGATGGACGTCCTAGTGTGGAATGATGCATGAAACCTGCTGTTGAGATCTTGGATCACAGTATGGTTTTGAGTAACCTCTCTGAGCAGCCCATCCTAAGGTAAGGGGACAGGGAAATTGCTTGCATTGCTCCCTTGCATTGTGGAGCAGATGAAGTGGCTTGCCATGCTGTGATTCTCCCGAGAACAAGCAGTCTCTAGGTGACCACATCTTTAATCTTGCAGTTGAAAGGCAAGCACTATTACTGAACAATTTTTTTGTCTGGTTACTTTAACAAATTGCATTTTACAAAATTCTTAATTTACAACTGGATAAATGATTTCTCTTACTTTCCTCTCAGTTTTATTCAGGAAATAGCCATAATGGCTGGGGAAGCTCTGTGACGACTGCAGTTCAGTTACTCACCAGATGGAAAGAGCCCTGAGCATTCAAGGTGAATATTTGGCTAAGACTTGCCAGAAATCTGAATTCATGCTTGATTATCTAGATTCAAGCAAACTACTCATGTTTGGCCAGCCTCTTTGGTAGCCCCGAGAAGCCACAATTGACTATTCTCACCCGTTAAGTCAGGTCCCAAACGCTATTAGCAAGTCCATAGCAGCTGTGAAAATTATAAATATGTTGGCGTTAGGAACTGGCAGCTCTGTTTAGCTCTGTCACAGGCAGACTGCCTTTTCAATGCGCCATTAGGGAGCTGGGAAATTGGAGCTAACGGATGGACTTTCTGCAGTTTTCCTCTTTTCTAACATCCAGTGGCCACTGGATGGCACTGAGGTTACTCTCCTGCTCACAAACACATTCTAAGAAGCCTCACCCTTTGATTTTAGGAGTTCTAAAAAATTGTCCGGGACACTGAATTTAGGTTATTTGTTTGGACACGTGTAAGACTGGTTGCCTCAGCTCTTGTAGATTCTTCTCCCCTCACTTACTGCCCCTGCTTTGGGACCGCTTACAGCTAACAATAAATGCTCACTGTAAATCTCCACAGGGGTGTGTATGGAGCCTCAAACTTGTTGGAAGTGCATGCTGTCCTATCACACTGGCGGGTGAAGAAGATAAGGAGCCTTAATTGTTGTATTAATCTGTAAGCTACGTCACTGGTACTGGTTACAGAGTAATTTCAAAGGATCTGCCAAAGCATACAATTGTCTTAGGTAATGGCAGCATCAGACAAAGTTCACTGATTATCCAGCCATCTCAATGCCCATGGCTTCTGAAGATTTCCCATTCTGAAAGCACACAAACTATAGCACAATGTTTTCAGAAACCAAAATACCCAGCATCTTAAGGTATTTTTAGATATCTGACCTTAAAGCTTCTTATCTGTCTCTGAAGATGTACTCCAGTGAGGCATTCAGATTTGTTTGTAGTGAAAATGCCACTAATCACTTTTTATTATGCTGGCTGAAGGCTTGAGCCACAAATACAGAATTAGCAGGTTTTATGTGTGCTTGATGCACTCACTGCAGCCAGTGTGGTGGTACACGCGAACTGGGCATGGATGTGAATCTCAATAGCTGCAGCAGAAATAATTTTTTTACAGGTTCCATCTCAAGCTCTGTAGTGCTGACCCAGCAGGATTTTCAGTGCATTTGTCCTCCTAGCCCCTCTTTAGCTGCTAGGTGCTGATGCTTTGAACAAGCTAATACCCCTTCTTTTATGCTCTAGGTTGTGTTTGATTTTGTAACCTAAGCAGCTTTTCAGGGAGATGGCTCTTCAGACTGCTAATGCCAGTTTGATTTGCTTTTGTGGGGCAAGCCAGAGCTGGCCAGTAGTCCAAGTCCTCTTAGTGCAAGGACACAAGCAAGGAGTGGGCCCTGAGATATGGATCCAGGAGGAAGCACAAGGGAGAATAGTGAGCGAAACCCCTCTTTCATGCTTATCATACTGGCAGGGGAGTGGGCTGGGGGCAACTGCACAGCACCTGGCCGCAATGCCAGCATGCCTCTGACAACAGCTAGCCAACAGAGTGGTCTGCAGGGGATGGCCCCTCTTTGCTTAGCTCTGCAGCTCTGCTAAGTGAAAGATGAGGTTGGGGTACTCAGTCTGAAAGGCCAGGAACAGAAATAGAAATTTGATTAAGGTAACTGGACGCCAAGTGCTTGATTCTTTTAAACTATTTTCAGAATTCTGGATTAAAAGGACTGTTCTTCCCTGCTCTGTTCCCTCAGACTTTCAGCAGATTAAAGGCAGGTCAGAATCACTTTGTGAGAAACCAGTTTGCAATGCACCGGCTTTCAGAAAGGAATTTCAGACTATATATACACAACTAATATTAGAAAAGTCTGAACACATAGGGCACCATTTTCTGGTGTCTGTTTAGATGTGTCTTTCTACACAGCAGATACACATCTAGGCACCAAACTACATGAAAGTTCACAATGTCTGTTTCACTACCATTTAGTTGCATCCAAAACCAGACATTAGGGAATTCAAGAAATCTTAAGCTGTGTGCTCTTAGTTCATGACTCCAGAGATGCTACAAGCTTGTTCTTATTAAAACTAGACACTAATACAGACAGCAAATTTGAGAGAAGTGGCTAATTTTTTTTTTGAAAGAGACTTGGTACTTGTGTGTGAAAACAAAATACTGAGATTTTTAACAGGCACTCATGGCCAAAACATCATCAAGCGTTGATGTGATTTAGAGAAATAGATGGCAGTGGAATATCGAGTTTTTTAAAATATCCGTTCTTCTGAGAATACCATAACCTAATTTTAAATAAACTCTGCTAGTTGTTTTTGATTTTGCAAGGACCGCATCATTCTGCAATCAGTCTGAACTCTAGCTTGCTGGTATCCAATGCCTTTGAGAGTACTGTGCTCTGTGTGACATTCAAAGTACCTGAACACAGTCTATCCCAGTAGCTACTGAAGCTATGTTTGATGTGGTATATAGCTACACAGCACAAAGCCACGGGATTTGGATGCCCAGAGCAATCTTAACATCATTCTTCTTCTAGCTAGTATGTTTTTCCACTTGATTTTCTCTTCATTTTTTGACCGTGTCCTTTCAGTGGACACTTACAATCGAAACAGGATTTTGTCCAAAGGGCTTGTACTCACATACTTTTGATTCCCGAGAAACTGTTGTGGCTCTTTGTCAAGTTAATGAAAACAAAGATTGTACACTCTTTATGATTTTTGAGCAGCAGGGGAACAGTTCAGTTCTATGGAGCTGTTGACTCACATGGCTGTCTTTTTACAAAGCCAACTATATACAAAAGGGGAGACTTTTTATGAATCAAGTGTTACTTAGCTATGGTGTGGTCCTCTTCAATTCTTGCTTTGAAAGATCTGTTCCACTGCCAGAAATATGCTCTCTCTATGGAAAAGAATCCTTCCAGTTTCTATCCCCTCAAATTTGAAGAATGTTAAATTGACCATTTCTGCGCTATGCAAATGTATTTTAAAGTTCTCATATCTGCAGAAGTAAACTAAACATGGTCTAAATTTCTCTAAGTAATAAACACGCTGTTTCTAATCAGCAGCAGCTCTAAAAGGTGTGAGTGTGGGTGTGTGTGTTTCTGTGGGTGGTGGTACATTAGCTGTTGTGACCTGCAGTAGATACTGGTTAAGTTCTGTCTGCACAGCATCATGTAAACTGAAGCAACTGATGTCTGCATGGGAAAGGTTGGTGCTTTGTTCTGAGCAGCTGAGCTGACATGTTCTCACATCTCCCAGGTTCTTCTTTGCTTCCATATCTAGTGTTGCATGTGCACTGAGACACCTCATGCTCTGACCTTGCAAACTGATATTTTTAAAAATAGACTTTTGAGGTGTAGATGGAAAAACGCTTAAAGCACTCCTATAAGCAAAATCCAGGATGGAGCCAAACTTTCCCAAACACTTCCGTATTGTGTCAGAACCTGCACAAATAAGCCAGTTCATCCAAATAAGCTGAACTGGGAAGACGCAGACAAGCAGCAGCCCTCTACGCACAGCACCTGGGACACCAGAACAGAAAGGCTGCACTGCAAAGTTGCAGTAAAAGGGGATGGAGTGTACAGGGGCAGTGCCATACTGCTATGTTTAGGTGAGTGGTACGACCTGGTGGCTGGGCACTGTCACACAAGCAGAGAAGGTGCGGTACAGCTAAGAGAGTCCAGGCTCCTGAGGCGTGTGCAAAAATGTCACAGAACTTAAGTAGCATGAATGATAACCAAATTTAATCTCCATCCTGAAGAAAGGAGCTGATGAACAGAAGAGGCAAAGAACTAAATGCACGTTAGCATCTAACACAAAGATGTCAAGGAGATCCTCGTAGAAGCAAGAGGAGTCACCTTCATTAACATGACCCCCTTCAATTTTGTAAAAGAAGTGTGGCAGCTGGAGGCAGGTGACTCTTGCTCTCTACTCCACTCTTGTGACACCACCTAGAGTACTATTTACTACTCTGTGGGCCCCAGCATGAAAAGGATGCAGAATTTTTAGAGTAAATCCAGAGTAGGCCACAAAGATGATCAGATGGATGGAGCACCTTTCCTATGAGGAAAGGCTGAGAGTGCTGGGATTGTTCACCTGGAGAAGAGAAGGCCTTGGGGTGATGCTATAGAAGCCTTTCAGTGCCTGAAGGGAGCCTACAAGAAGTATGGAGAGGGAGCATGAAGTGATAGTGATGCCTTTTCCTGGTCTTAAAATCAAGACTCAAACACAGTTAGAAGGGAAAAAGGGATTTTACCTTGGTATTTATTTTAAGGATCCTTAGGTGCACATATCCAGGTCAAATGCACCGAAATGCACACCGCAGTGCCCCCCCACCCCAAAAGATCAGGTATAACATTATAGGTCTTACTAATTAGCATACCTATCAAAAATTCCCCAATGAGGGGCTTGAATGCACCGCCCTCCCCAAGGAACCTTCCCTTGGATGGTTCTATCTTAGTTTACAGAATGTGCTCTGGAGAGGACCTTGGGGTCTGGGGCACACTAACCCTTACTTACGAAGCTTCTAAAATGTTTAATCTCCTAGCTGGATAAACAAGTCGAAGAATGCAGGCAAAAAGCACTAAGAATACAGAAGTTGTAAAAAGGTATAAAAGGGGTATAAAAGAAAAGGCAAAAAATCATCATGGCGTCAATAGGAAAGGGGGAAATGGCTTGAAACTGAAAGAGAGTAGGTTTAAATTAGATATTAGGAGAAATTCTTTACTGTGAGGGTAGTGAAGCACCAGAACAGGTTGCTCAGGGAAGCTGTGGATGCTTCATCCCTGGCAGTGTTTAAGGCCAGGCTAGATGTGGCCCCGAGCAACCTGGCTAGTGGAAGGTGTTCCCCGCCCATGGGGGGTGAGTTTAAACTGGATGACCTTTAAGATCTATCTCTCCTTTCCACCTGCGGCTGCTGTGCTAAGGTGTGGCCGTGTGCTTCGCCAGGGACTCTTAGGGCTGTTGACCAAGCCCCACGGCAGCAGTCGGCATGTGTGTTGGCTTTAAAAACTTCTGCTACCATGTCTCATGGCTCCCAGAACTGTCAGTGACACACAGGCACTTTGTATCTCTTGAGTTCCTGCTGGGCACACCCTCCCAGGACACGGCCAGGGCAGCTCCTTGAGAGGCACTGTCCCTCCCATGTCCTCTCTCCTGTGTATAGGTGTTGAATTAAGAGTACAGACATTTGGCAGAAGATAAACTCTGGCATCCAGTTGGTCCTGAGAGATCAGAGGGACTGGGTGCATCTAGGCTTCATTTCTGATTGTAAACGGTTAGGCACTGTAAGTCTGATCATGTTCAGTGAGATCCCAGGTGCAGAGATAGCGTGAGTTACACCAGAAATCTGGCCAAAGTGGTGATCCTAGATTCACGAATGGTGCAGGTCATGAATTCAATTCTGTAAGTCTGGTCAAGCTCAGTAAGAACTTTGATGAACACAGACGTGTTCCTGCTCTGCCCAAAGCTGGTCTATGACAGAGGCCTCTTCCTGGGAGAGTGAGGGAAAGCAGGCAGCCACACATGGCCTGGCTTTGTCACTTCTGTCCTCTTTAGAGGAACAGCCTATTAAAGATTTTTGCCTTGTGAAGAGCAGATCCTGCAGAGGGAAATTGGTAGCAGATCCTTTGGGTAAATTTGTAAGCGAATGGTTTTTGAGACCAAGGTCATGTTTAGAAGACACCATCAGTATCTCTTACTCTCTAGTGACTATAGACGGGCTGGAAGAATACTGAATATGTTTCCATTAAGTTTCCCCTGATTCAGCTACGGAGTGTTTTGTCAGGATTTCTGTTTCTAGATAATTCTGCAATAGAAAGCAATCAATAGTAGCTCATTTTTCGTTATTCTTCCCCCACATAATGCTTTTGTTTTGCACTTTTGCTCATTTGATCAGGTCCAGAGACAATTGCTGACTGTCACTGTTCCTCTTATCATTGACACTACTGTCAAGAGTTGGACTGAGTTTGCATAACCGTTTCTGTAAACCATGATTTTCAAAGGAGGTGCTACATGGAGTACATCCAAGAGCCAACACTTATTCTTAAAACAAAAGGTATTTTCAAAGCCAAAGCTGTGGTGTAAGACAGCCTAATCTGACCCATTCACAGGACCAAGTTCAACTTCCTTCACCAAAATATTTCTGTTTCTTCTTCTTCGTTAGGTTAACCCCAAGTAAAATTCTAAATTGCCTCTGAAACTGTTATTTGGTTGCTTGTAGCTCTACATCCACAGGAGGGGGCACTTGAATAAAATTTTGAGCAGTGCCGAATATCCCTCTTTTCATTCCTTCCTTGGTCTGAAAATTTAGTTCTCTGCTTCAGTAGGAAATAAGGCATTTTACAAGGAAGCCTTTCTTTTCATGTTTAATATGCATGCACAGGCATCTAAAGGGTTGAACTGGACTAAAGAGGAAACTTCTAGTGGTTCAGCA
>NW_008239104.1:1079135-1121338 GCF_000691975.1 Corvus brachyrhynchos
TCAGCAGACTGAAAGATCCAGAGTTCTTAGTCTGGTGCAGAAAAATTGTATTGTAGTTTCATATCATCTTTGTTTAAAAAGGGATTTGTTTCCCATACCTGCCTGGAGTACATGGAGGTATGCTTCCTGAGAGGAGCAATAAGTGAAAGAAAACATATTTCCACATGCATTACCAGTAGTCTGCACTTCAGCTATGCTGATGTGTCAGACCTTTCTGAGGGACTAGAGCATAGCTGAGCATTAGAAAAGTAGATGTGTAGCTCTACTTGACCATGTTTCTTGTTCTTTGCCCTCTCTAAGGTCTTTCTGGCCTTTCATGATTGACAAGGTGTAGCACTTGGGAAGAACTGATTTCTAGCTCCTGTGGACTTAAAGATTTTGAAAGCTGAAACTATGAAAGAAGCGGGCATGAGTTTAAGTGCCAGCAGGAGTGAGACTTGCTTCTACCAGAAGAGTCAATAACAGGTTTTTATATGTATTTCCCCTCCTCCTTCCACTCTTGCTTTTGCTCAGTTTAAATCTACTCTGGATAAGGACACTGTGCTGCTCAGGACTGGAGACAGAGCTGTCTTCACTGGAGCATCAGGCTCATACACAGAACTGCAGTGAAGATGTCTCAGCAGAGATCCACTACTACCACAGCAGGATTCCTGCTCATAGATTCAAAGCTTCTCCTGAGCCAGAACAGATTCCTTTAATCTGGGAGAGGACAATGAAGAGGTGACCACAGATTTCAGTACTCAGATTGTACCACTGAGGAGAGGGAAAATTAGAGAGGTCTGATATAACTAGCAAAACTTCTTGTTTTTCCCTTTCCTATTTTCCAGAGTTGGCAGATGTGACTCTCACAGTCTTCAGGGGCCATACAACAGTCAGAAACCATAGTTTGAAAACAACTCCTATAACAAGAGTTCTTAGATATGGCAGGGTCCTAGAAGAAGAAAGAAAAGAGAGGAAGTGTTGAGGGTCCACTATTAAATTTATCAAATTTACCCTATTCTTGTGAATGATACATCCGTAATAAATTAATTATTTTGCTGCTGCCCATGTTATGAACTCCATGTAGGAGAACAGACATGTGGCTGGATTGCTTGTGTGTTACTTCCCTCCTCCCCTCTTGCTTTTGTCTTCTCTTATGATACTATGGGTTGCAATTTAAAGCTTCACAGCACTGGCCTAACTTCACTCTCTGACAGCTGCAATCAAGTTCTGGTTTGCCCGACTGCTAACAGTTCTACCAGTGAAATTCTGGCTGACTGCAGTAAGAACAGAATTGGAGCAGTTCAGCCTCCTCTAAAAATACCTCTTCAAGAGGTTGCTGTAGGAAAACACCATGATTCTGCATCTCAAAGTGTGAACACTTATTAGGGCCAACATCAATGGATGTGAAACCTGAGGCAGGGAAGGAGACACCTTTTTTTGCTCGTGTGGGTTATGGGGGAGAAAGCAGGACCTAATTTTCCTGGTCCCAGGCAGATTAGCTGAGGCTAAGCCTCATTGTTTAAAGTTATGCCAAATGCCATTCTGTTGATGTCTTTGATTTCTCACAAGACATTTCATCCTGCTTCAAAGCCCTTGACTATTTGAGAACTATTCAAGGTCAGCTACCACCCCACCTAATATTGCTGCTTTTCAGAGAAGGCATCTGCAGAACTGTGGCTACTTAGTGTATCTGTAACAAAGCTAGGACAACTTTCTTTGATTCTTTTCTTTCTTGAGAGGGACAGCTGCTTGGCTCCATTGACAGCAATGCAATTTTAAATTCCTGAGATTCCAATTAAAAACTAGATATGTTTCCAAAACGCTATTAAGGATATACCAGGGGATAAAGGATTTGAATTTATTGTAATGAATATAAAGCTTATCTCCTTATTTGTGGTCACAGACAAGCCTTTCTGTCTTGCAGGGTGAAAGAATACTCATCCAACAAAATGGAGACTGCAACTAGTGCTTTTTCCTTTGTGAGCTGTCTAGATTTCAGAAGCTGGCAGTGGTGAGATAAGCATACTATTAGGAGTGGTGATCTAATAAAACAGCTGGCAATCTTTCTGTGTCAAATCTGCCTTGTGCCCAACTCACTTGTTTTCTGTGAGACACTTAGGACTTGATGTTCCCAAATGTGTGCCATCTCTCTCCATATCAGACAGCCAAATATGCAAAATTGCTACTTGCTATTTTGATTCAATATTACTTGAGAAGTACGCCTGGTAGTACTTCTTGTCTTATGAGTATTCACTACTGGGATCTGCCAAAAAAAGGAGATGATGCTGTGAGCTGTAATGATTCAGAAATAGGCTCTGCCTCAGCTCTGCCTAAGTTTGCTCTGCCAAAGCCTTCAGTGTCAGTTCGACTCCTTGTCTCTTGATGGTGATTACAATGGACTTCTGGTGAGCTCAGAAAAATTAAGCTAAATTCTCAGAAAAATTAAGCCAAATAGGATGGTTTGAGAGCAACCATCCTATCTCTCCTTCTTCTGAGTTGTGTGTGGGTATAGACCTGAATCCAGTCTTCACCAAGAGACTGGATAACATCTGTCTCTATGGGTGCCAGCAAAATGTCACCCTGTAACTGCAGCTGATGCACCACTAATTGCCAAAAGCAGATACAGGGCAATTGTAGGTGTCAAAGCTACTAAGATGCTTGCAGATCTCAGTGCACAGCTGGGCTCAAAGAGGATGGAACATGATTTTAATGTCGAATTCAGAGGAAGGCTCTTATGTAAAGTGAGTAATAGGCCTCTGCTACTGCTCAGCATTGTGCACGGTGTTCAAGCCAATCAGGGCCAGGTTCTGGACATAAGGAAATGTAGTTCGATTGAGTTATAATCACTGACACAGGGTACTTTTAACCTGTTTAAAACCTAATCTTCAAAAACTGCTAGACATATTCAGGGGTGAAAAGTTCACAGACCATAAGGAAAGAAGACACTTTCTCTGGTTGAAGAGGTCAGAGCCCATGACAACCAGAAGCTGACATACAGTGGGAGAAAAGCTGCTTGCTGTGCCATTAGTCTTTCCCTTCATGCTGTTCTCAGAAAGTAGCCTCATTTACACAGGCCTTTGCTATAGCTGCCAGTTTTCACTGCTCTCAGTGCAGGTGCTTCTGAACAAGGCAACTAAGGGCCAGGGTTTCAGACACATTTGCCTTAGTTCATACACCTTTGTACCATTGATTAGCTTTTCATCTTCACCTTGGGGGCAAACACAATGTTATATGGGGAAGCTTAGTCTGAAATACATTTTTCTTCTGAGTAACCTGCAGCATCTCTACAGTTCTGACACTGTCATGTTCCCAAATGCAAAGAACAGAGAGATTTAAAACCCAGAAACAAAACACTTCAGCAGCTTTCTCTATTTCACACCCTCACTTCCCACCACTGTTTTGTTGGATTCTTCCTTAAGCTAGAAGTGATGGCATTGAAGACAATGAGGAAGATCTTGGACACAAATTGAATGCCTTATAGTGGATGGAGGAAAACAGAACCCAGCAATTCTGCAATGAAAATTGACCAGACTAATTTTTCTCCTTAGCACAGATAGTGTATTGTTTCCCCAGAAGAAAACAGAAATTAATACTTAATGAAATACCCTTTCCTGCCACTTGGTTCCTCAATGGCAGTCAGGCTTAGATCTCCCACCATCCTTTTTCCAGAAGGCAGCCTACAACACAAAGGTTCAGAAAAAAGTCCTTTTTTTTTCTTTCTTTCTTTTTTTTTTTTTTTCCATTACAGAGATCTGAGCTGTTTGGGAAAAAAAAAAAAAACACCAAACCAAAACCAAACCCACAAAAAAAGAAAACTTAAAAGGAAACTCAATAGTGCTCGTGCTCCTACCATTTGGTTCTACTGTCAAGGACAGAATAAAACTGTTACTGGCTGCAATAGATAAATGATTTGTTCAGACATGACTTCCCTGCGTAAATTGGCAGATGACACCAAGCTGGGTGGCAGTGCTGATCTGCTGGAGGACAGGAAGGCTCTGCAGAGGAATCTGGACAGGCTGGATTGATGGGCAAAGGCCAACAGTAAGAGGTTCAACATGACTAAATGCCAGATCCTACACTCTGGTCACAACAGCCCCCTGCAGTGCTACAGGCTGGGGGAAGAGTGGCTGAAAGCTGCCTGGGGAAAAAGGATGTGGGGGTGCTGGTTGGCAGTGTCTGAACATGAACCAGCAGCATGTCCAGGTGGCCAAGAAGGCCAATGGCATCCTGGCCTGTATCAGCAATAGAAAATAGAAAAACCCTTATTTTTTAAATCCTAAGCAGGAAGTCCTTGCTGCAACTGCCAGCCCTTACATAAAAATGCCAAACCAAAGCAAACCAATCAAGCAAACAAGAAAACCCCAAAAGAATTATTTATTTTGGGGAAAGGAAGTTAGGGGCAGGAGAGCAAAGAGATTGCGGACAGCTGCCATACCTATTTCCATGTGCAAGAGAATGTGAGGAATTGAAAGATAAAATGGTTTTATTTCAAAATGCCTCTACAAAAATAAAATGTTAATTCCTTCATTACTAAAAATATTACCACCAGTAGACAGGGCTGGTACTGTCTATTTCCATGGAGACCACTGCAGTATTTTAGAGCTCTGGTTTTGTGGGCAGAGGAATATGCTGTTAAATTAAATAATACTTGAGAAGATAGACATAAATCCTCACTACATATTTTGGGAACTCACATAACCTTAAGGCAATGTAACTACAATAACATCATAATAACATCCTCTGACCTCCACTAACTACTTCTTTCTGGTGGTGTCAGTGACACAAATGTCCAGAAATGGTGTGAGTGCTCTGATGGTCCCACCCAGTGCCCTCCCCATTCTGCAATAAGGACTCGTCCATCTGACACTGCTGTGAAAGGGAACAACCTGATGCTGTCAGCTCTGGGTAGGTTTGTTCCTTTACTACCCATGGTAGAAAGAGCAGAGTGCAGCACTGTGTTAACCTCGCACAGACAATAGTCAAAGTAAAGCAGAAAGAAGGCAGAGGCAAGCCATTTTGTGGTTTCCATGTTCATTTCTAGGCTGTGAAATCACTATAGCGAGCAAGACGTGCATGTAATGCCACTGTGCCACTGCCTGGTTATTCCTAATGAGCCATATGATCCTTCTCTTCCTCCCTTCCTTCCTCCCTCCCTCCCTCCCTTCCTTCCTTCCTGGAATCCTTCCTGGAATCCTTCCTTCCTTCTCTTCAGTACTGTCAGCCAGCTTTGATGTGGAGCTCTTTCCTTAGGGATGTGCCTACAGAGATGGACATGATCTTGCGTAGACGATAAATGATCCTGAAGGACTGAGGACAACTTTAAGCCCTGGGAATGCTTGGATAACAGGCCTTTCTTACCAAGAGGATGAAAAGCTCTGCCTAAAAACCAAGGTTAATGGAGTTCAGGAAGATAAGCCCTCCTTGAAGGAAGTCAGCATTTTGCATGACTGAACCCTGTAAAGTTCATTACTCTTGCAAGCCTCAGCATGAGCTGTAATCCATTTTGCTTGGCAAGGAGGAGTTTAGTCTGTCAGTATCAGCCCTTTGTTCCTGTGTAAGAAAAGATTTGCACAAAAACCCATTGGCCCAAATTTGCAACCTGAAAGAGCATGTGGGAAGAAGACTGTTTGCTCAGCTGTGGCATCTGATGCGAAGTTAGCTTTCAAATACCAAAAAACCGGTGTAGTGAAGCATAGCCATGGTGTTTCTCACAGGTGGATGGATGCATAGTATAACTTTGGTATGAGTGCACCAAGGACACAAAATCTGCTTGCATTTTCTTGTGCAATTTCATCTTGTGTTACTGTTTCCAGAATCTAAAAGCCCAGCTGCTGTTAACTGGGGTCCTTCATTGTTGAATGTCTTGTAGATCTCCTGATAGTACCAGTGAAGTATAAATATTTTGTACCTACCTTCCAGCACTAATACCTTGCTTAATCAAAATATTGGCAAGTTTTGTACCTATCACAGTAGAACTGGGCAACTATTTAGCCCGGGCCTGAGAACATTTTAGAAGGTGTATCAAAAAAGCCATGTCTTTTCTTGTAAACTCTAGCTTTATCATCATCTCTAATCACACATTCTATTAATATAATTAGGAAATCTACAATGTCTTGAGTAAAATCAATGCTAAAAAAAGGGAAATTCTGTAATTCTCATATTCTTTCCTTGGTAGCTCTATCATGCAGACTTTTTTTCTGCTCTCTGAGCAGAAACTCATAAACTCTTGATTGGGAACAGCATAAAAAAAAGGAATGTCATTCTTGGATTTCAGTCCATTTCCTAAAGTAGCTTCTAAAAGCCAGAAAGTCAGCAACTGAGATGTGCATTTCAGAGACCAGTAGATCTCTTGGCTTGAAACGTAATTAAAGCAGAAATATTTTCACTGCAGTTAGTACAGTTCCCTGCATCTAACCACCAAATCTTTGTTCATGTGTTGAAACTAGACCAGCTGAAACATAAACTGACTTAGCTTAATCAGAGCAAAACCCTTGTGTACATGGACTCTCTCAATCAGTTTCTTACCAAATTAAAATAACTCAAGAAGTGCCTCAGAGTGGTTGCTTCCACTTTCTGGGAAGCATCTCTTTTAGTAATTTGGAAAGGGATTTAAGAAGTATTACTCTTTGTACACAGAACCCCACCACTCCATTCTGCTGGGCCTCGTGTCATGCTCAAGCTGGTGATGTGTACTGTTTTGATAGATGGATGAAGGGAAAGCATAATTTTCCTTACCTTCAGCTTTCCCTGTGTCTGTGTCTGTTTACCATGCAGGTGTAGACAAGACACTTCTCCATAACTCCATTGCTCCTCCATTACTGCTTGTAGTCCATTCTCCTTTCCAAGCCTACCTGCACCATGTAAATGTTCTTGAAAGCTCTCAGAGCTGCCTCCTTCCTCCTGCAAGACCAGTGCAGCTGACTGTCTTATTTCAAGAACAGAAAGGTGAGCTGTGTGACACAGAGCAAGATTTCTCCATTCCCAAAGCCCCTCACACTTATGACCAGAAGATATGACTGCCATTTACACAGTGCTTGTGGTGAGGGAGGCTTCAGGGCTGGGACACGAACTATATCCATTTAAAGGTAGGATGGTTTCCTATGATCCCCATCACATCATGGGTATAGAAATACTGGCAAGAGGTAAGATGTGATGAGGGAGTTACCTAATGCTTTTGACAGACTTTTTCAATCTAAGGCACCAGGAATATTACTGCTATTAATGATGAATGAAGCAGACAAACAAGATCTTATTCTAGCAGTAATTTGAATATGGGAGTACTGAGGCATGTGTCCTGTGATTGCCAATTACCTGTTTTGCAGTTATCGCAGCAGTGCCTGAACAGTGCTACAACCAGAGCTGTCAGCACCTTTGAGCATTCATTTCTTGCTGACACACAGAGGTCTGTAATGGATGCATAATGTGCTCATTTGGTGACAAACATTTAAGTAAATCAGTGACATTAACTAGTGAAACCAAGCAGTTTTGAGCTCTACGCAATTTACAGTCCTGACCAGATGCTGTCTACAATCTATGCTCTGCAGAAAGGTCTGTAGGAAGGCACCAGGTAATCTTATAGGCACCTACGGCTAAGAAGTCCTGTGTGGGTGTGTGAATTCACACAGCTTTTAAGAGAACGTAGTTTACACCAGTGGAGTTTGTAGTTAGTCTGAGCTGACTGTTTCCAGTGAAACTTGACTGCCTATACCTCACTGGTTGACTGTCAGGTACTAACCTTGTTCCTCTGAGATGGCTTCTTAATTCAGATCTCACCAGGTCCCTTCAAAAAGTTTCTCAATCCTGTGCAGTAAAGTGAAGAGAAGCATATGTAACAGCAGTCTTCTCGGCTGCTCTGTCTCAGGAACTAATGATGCTCTGTAGACTCAGGGTAAATTGTTCAGCTGAAAGTGAATAAGAAACACAAAAAATTAGTATCTTCTACAAGCACTGGCACTGCTCTTCCACACGAGGGAACTACAAAAAACAGCCACTTTCCACAGTGCGTTTCTGCAAACTCTGGGATGAAATGAGCCTGATCCTGACAGAGCATCTGTATTTGGGAAGCCTTTAAATCCTAGATTGAGAACACTGAAATTTCTTTATATGTTGGCACCAGCCTCTTGCTTTTGGTGTAACAAGACCATGCCAGAGACCGCACTTTTAGGGTGGTAGCCTGATTGCCACTGCTTTATATTCATACCTTGCCTGGAAACCACTGCATCAGTGCCTGAAGTACATACCTGAACATGAGACACATGCATGGGGGAGAGCTCCTGATTCCTTTTGCGAACTATTGCTAATTTCAAAACACCACTGTAACAGTAGTTCAATTCACCCAGTCAACACCTTAAAAATATTGGCATCAGCTGGAGTTGTGTTCTTTGATATCTTCACTGAGCTAGAACTGCTTAACTACTTGGCTGATACCCATGTGGATGTGTCAGAGTATGATAGGCCCCCACACGAACACTGACAGTGTAGTCAGAGGTAAAGGACAACTTATACTGTCCAGTTTTTCTAATTAAAGCCATGATTTCATTCTTGAGGAAAACTGCAAATAGTAGAAAGACACCCGCAGAAGTCCCATGATAAAAATCAGGCCATAATGATGAAGATTTTGGAGGTCCTACAAAGTAGAGCTCACCAAGTAGGGCAGCTAGGAGATGGCACGTTGGGAAAATCCTGTGTGTCAGTCAAGTAATTTTGTTTTCGTTTAGGGTATATATGAGCAATTAAAAAGATTAAACCAAAATTTCCACAGCTAATCAATATTAGGAAAGAAAAAAAGCTGTTAAGAACTTGTTATTAGTTTGCTAAAAGATGCAAATCAGGTATCAAGCCAGGTTTAAAACTTGATTAACCCTATTTTTCTGCAGTCCAGGGAACTGAACATAATAAATAGGGTGGTGGTCTTTATCTGCATAGCCAGGACTAGAATACTGAGACCTGTTAATCATCTGGGATATTTCACTTGAAAACATACATGGACATACAAAGAAATAGTCTCAATATCAGGGCTGAGATTTGACTCAGCATCATCTGTTGACTCTGTAAATTCCCCTTTCTCTGTCAGATGCATTTATCACCAGTTTTCTCTGCTCTGTACCCAGTATACTCACTATGTATAGAGCTGGTCTCTAGTAGTCCTTGCACTTGCAAGGCAACCTGAAGATCTGCAGGGCAGACCATAAATAACTAGTAGAGGACAAGATGTACAAAAGAACTCAAATAAAAGGATTTTTATTCCACTGAAAGACCTGTGCAACCATGAATTTTCTTTTTCTTGAAAAAAGCAGGAAGATTACAAAAGTTGCCATTTTTTATGCACAGTAACTTCTTCCTGTATCTCAGGCTCAGCTTGGTATGTGTGCACAGTTGGGCTTCCATTACACCTCTGCATGCGAAGGCTGTAGTTTTCTCATGCCTGAGCAAGGGCAAAGACATGAGTGCTGTGCTATCTGTTGTGCAAACTGAAAAGGGAAGTTAAATTTCTGAATAGGATATGGAGGACAGGCTTGCTTACATGTTCGTTTGAGGCAATTACAGACCCCAAGCTTCACATCTCCTCTTTGTAAGCTTTGGGATGTTAACCTTCCAGCTACAAATTCACAAACAGTCTACAGGAGCAGACTCAAAGGAATTCGAAACCTTCTAGAGACAGAATTGTGCCGTACTAGCTCACTAATAGGAACTGTGTTTCACTCTGCAGTGGAAAAAGGACTTTCTGGCTTGCAAGTGCAAACTAACGGCACTACCAGGAACAGAAGTCAAGAGAATCAGAATCACAGAATCACAAAATCACAGAATATTCTGAGTTAGAAGGGACCCTCAAGAGCCATTGAGTCCAGCTCCTGGCTCTACACAGCACCATTCCCAAGAGTCGCACCATGTGCCTGAGAGCATTGTCCAAATGCTCCTTGAACTCTGTCAGGCTGGTGCTGTGACCACTTCCCTGGGGAGCCTGTTCCAGTGCCCAACTGCCCACTGGGGGAAGAACCTTTTCCTAATACCCAACCTAAACCTCCCCTGACACAACTTCAGGCCATTCCCATGGGTATTGTCACAGAGAAGAGATCAATGCCTGGCCCTCCTCTTCACCTCAAAAGGAACTTGTAAACTGAAATGTGGTCTCCTCTCAGTCTCCTCTTCCCCAGGCTGAACAGAACAAGTGACCTCAGCTGCTCCTCACACAGCTTCTCCTCTGGGCCCTTCACCACCTTTGTTGCCCTCCTTTGGATGCTCTCCAAGAGCTTTATGTCCTTCTTATATTGCATTCAAGGTGAGGCTGCGCCAGTGCAGAGCAGAGTGGGACAATCCCCTCCCTTGACCAGCTGGCAATGCTTTGCCTAATGCCAACAGCTTGGGGAATTTACAAGTCTATCAGGGCTGGGGGCAAACCAGTCTTGTTCAGTTGTCTCAGCCAGTGTCTTCCACTTTACTCACTTGCTTTGTCGTATTCTTGTTTATAAGCTGTACTTGGGTTAGGGTTTAAGTGGCTCAGTTACTGCTTTGGTGTCTTGGTTATGCACCTGTGAAGACCAGCCTGCCTGCCAGAGCTACTTACAGCCACCCTTACTCCTGCTTTCCCTCAAAAACTGGATGCTGTGTGAGCTGAAGGCCAAAGCACGCCACCGCACAGATTACCACTCGGCATAATAATGTCTAAACCACACTTTTCTTGTTGGAGGGTGAAAAGCTGCCCATCCATGAAACACATCCATCTCTGGATGTTTTTCTCTCTTGGTCACTCGGGTCATGACGGCATGTTGGTGGAGCTGGAGTATAATCCTGCTGTCTTCTGGGGCTCCACCTCCACAGATTTGCTGTGTGCCAGGTTAAGCCAGTGTCGCTGCGTTATGTCTGGGATGCAGTGTACAAAGCTGGGTCCCCGCCTGGTTACCAGCTAATACCAGTCCCTCTGTTTCCTGCCTCTGCATCTTTTCTTCAGGTCTGTCCCTTTTCGCCAAGCCTGGTACATGCTGATTGGCTAAGTGGGAGCAAAGGAAAACAAGCTGTCACTCACATTTGTCCTCACTACCCTGCCTCCTTCAGTGCCAGAGAGAAGATAAATTGACTCTCAATCCCCTAAGGCCGGTCTACAATACCTTACAGCATCTAATGGATTTTAACACCTCCGGGAAGGCAGTCTTTAAACCAAATGTCCATACAATAACTAACTTAATTTTGCATTTAGTAGTGGGGATAGTGAAAAATGTCTGAACTAGAGAGGCAGTAAATTACCTCTTTGAGGAGTAGTTTGCATTTCTTGTTGCCAGGAGCACTACAAATGACACATTCCATGGATTTATTTGCCGTGTTCCTGAGCAAAGCATTAGAAGGTCAGAATTGCAAACTACATGGAAAATGGACTAGCAACTCTTCACTCTGTCCTGAGGATTCTTCTGGCTTGCTGGGAGTACTTTTTCTCTTATGAACACAAACCAGCTTGCAGGGTCTGGGCAAAATTAGGTATTCTAGTTTTGGGTAATAATTTGTTAAGAATCACAGTGACAGGAGCACTGAAAGACCACCAACAGGGAATCCTTGCTGACTGGAGAGGGTGTCTGTCCTCTGTTGTAGCTCTTGAGCTCATAAAATTCCACTGGTTCAATTCTCTGAACTGGTCTTGAGCATTCGCAGTTTCTCAGGAACTGGTTACTACAATAGTAGGATACAGTTGAAGAGATTTTTTAAAAAAATTTGCATACCCTGAGTAACACAACTAGGGGAGTTGAAAGGAGGGCTTGGGAAAGTGGGAAAATTCCTGGATTAGGCTGATCAATCTATGGAAAAAAGAGTTTGTTAAAAGTCTATGGTCGGAAGGAATAGCTATTGAAAAAAGAGCTTGTTAAATGTCTATTGTAGGAATGAATGCTTATAAGTCACCAGGTTCTCTGTCGAAAATACTTTCTAAAAACACAACAAAACCAACTCTGCTCCTACTGACAGTGCATGCACACCATGTCTCCTTGTTTGTTGACTTTAAAGATCTGATGCCAGGGTCTTTTGTCTACCATATTTACAAACTGAATCCATACCTTTGATCTTTGTGGGAAAAAAAGTTTCTGAGCAAGCTCAGTCTTGCAGAAAAGTTTCTTACTGCTTGATATGGGATGGACTGTGTTTCTTCCAACTGACAAGTAAAACCCAACATAGTCCTGCTAACAGCAGGAAAACCTTGGTATTAACCATATAATGATGGTCAGGTCTTTGCCTCCTGTTTAGATGAGAAATTCCATAACCCTTATTGCAAAGGTAGAGACAGAAAACTTTATTGCTGTGCTGGGGTTTGAACATCTAGCTATGATTCAAAAATTAGAAAAATCTTACTCAAATGCTCCAGCCTTGGAAGAAACATTTTGCACCTTGAGAACCATTTAGGTGAACATAGTGATTAAAGGGAAGTAGACATGTGGGGAAAGGTCCAAAGCATCATAGCAAACCAACTGCAGATTTAGGAGCAAAACTTTGCTCTTGACCTGCAGCCCATATATTATCTCTTGAACTTTGTGTTTTTCTGTGAACTAACTTGAGTAGAAAATACACTTTTTAGTGACTGGAGGCAACCTTTAGATATTCTAAAGTAGGAAATAAGTGACTTGATATTATTAATAAGAAAGATGATAAGTTCAATAGCTAATAACAAAGGAAGCCAGTCAGGTACTGGGTAAACATGAAGTTACTTGTATTGGGTTGGTATTTCCACAAATTCTCCTCTGAATGCTGCCCAGAGGCTGCTTCAAGGGGCAGAATGGAAGAATTCAGGATAAGTTAGCTTTTAATTTTTTTGTCGATAGGTTCTCTTTGCATTTCAATTTTATGAAACCCAAGGTTTCCTTCTTTCCATGAAACAGACTGCTGGATATACTGATATTCTGTTAGAGACCGTGGAGCAGCAAAGATAAAAAAGAATAAATGGTGGAAACCACAACTGCTCATGGGATTTTTTTTTTAATTCAATGCTTTCACTATATTTTAGGCACTTAACTTCTGTTTCCTGAAACTCAATTCAACAATGTGAAGCTTGAGCACTGAAGTATACAGTATTACTGTACACTTAGCCCCACATCTAATAGTGAATGCTTAGTAGTAGAAGCTGGTTTCAATGTGTATGGAGCCACAAAATTGCTGTCATTATTAGCAGAAGTGGTTCCTTCAGCGTGTCATCCATCTTGGGAAAGGAAGGTATTTTCAGTACTCCCTTCTTTGATCTATTGAAATTGTTCAGACTTTCAGATTGTCAGTCCAATCACAGCTCTTCATTTCCACATGTCCCAGTTATTCTAGGAAGCTTTGAATTATTTACACAATAGGATTGTCTGCACTGGGAATAAAAGATTTGCAGCAGGCAAACCTGAAATCTAAATGAAAAGGCATCTGGTTGCTCGGCATGGGGACTTACTCTCACAACCCAGAGGCTAAGAGTAAACAAGAACAAGAACAGGTGTTTAAGAAATGGTTAAAGTCCCGCTATGTTGTAACCTCTAGACTCTGCCTAGGAGGCTGCTGCTCCCTGAGAGCTCAGCGAGGGTTTCCTAGGGCCGTGTGATCAGTCGCATCCCGGAGTCCACTTCAGACAGCCCTGCGATCTGGCTCCAGCAGCCAGCAGCGTTACAACGCAGCGGATGGTAAAGAAGGTAGAGAAGGGTCTCTCATGAGGGTTTGAGATGGCTTTAATCACATCCTGTCCGTGTGATATTCAGAGGTAGAGAGACCACAGGGTCTGGGTGCGGGGTGGTTTTGTCAGGGGCCCAAGGGCGGTCCCTGGGCAGGGTTGGGGTACAGGAGCAAATAGGGAGAAAACGAGGGAGTGGCCAGGACTAGGGCAGGGAACAGGGGGAACATGTGAAATACGAAAAGCAATGGATTAACAGATCCCCACACCCCTAGATACCCAAGTCTGTGGCTTCAGTCTCAGTGAGCACACGATCCCCATGTGTACGACCACGCATATGCATGTGTGCATTTGAGTGTGTGCACACTCATCAAAAAGGGAAGGAGCTTTCCCAGTTGATGCTGCATACTTGCCTTCACATGAGGAAGCTGCCCCTCATAAAGCAGTGGCCAGGAGGAGCCTCTGACCATGCCATTATCACAGAACCAGAACCAGACATTCCCCTGAACCTCCATGTCGTTCAGTCCTGTGGCACAGCACAGTCTTGAGGGAGTTGTCAGGGGGCGCTGCAACTTGAAAGGAGGCAGGATGTCTGTCTCTCCTTCATCCAATATCATAATTTCCATCCAAAGGGAAAGTGGCTCCTGGTTCCAGTCCCACCAAAGCTTAGGTAAGGACTTACAGGGCTTAACTCCAAGCAGCATTTCCTTCACTGTTGACTGGAACTGAGCAACTCCCCTCCCCTCTATGTTGGTCAAAGGGTCTTGTTCTACTGAACAATGTTTCAGTCCTGTAAGTTTGAATAATTCCCTTGGAAAGCGTAATTTCAAATATGCAGTGCCATCTTCCATGACTACAATAGGAGAGTATTTGGTGAATATCAGCTTGAACATTTGTTACAGCGGTTACAGTAATAGCATCATTGTTACAGTAAAAACTATTTTGACATTTCATTGAAACATAAGGGAATATGTCAGCACTATAACCACCTGTAAACTGGTAAAATAAAAGTATCTATTTAAAACCATGTCTTCATAAGTATATGTGACAGCTTTGGAATACTTGATGCAGACAAGTATTGTGATAAAACTTTGATATATAGAATGACATAAATTAAATAAAGTAGATACCGAGTACTTTATTGAAACACGGCTATTCCAATAATTCTAAGGCTTCAGGTACCAGAGGGACTTGATGGGCTTTGTAGGACTGTTCTGTGTCTTTATCTGAGTTCTGTTTTATTCTTACAATCAGTGTGCAAAATGCCTGTTGTTCACGACAGTGTAGAGAATTGGTATCCTAAGGCTTAGATTTTATATGGAAAACAGTTGTAATTAATTTATCAAATTCTGTTAATCAAAACTATCCAAGACTTTTTCTGTCTCAAAGCAGACTCCTGAATGGGTTGGTTTTACTTAAGTACTTAGAGACTTCTATGGGTGCAGGAGAGGCAAGGCTGGAAGTATCACAGATGGTGAAACACACTGGAAAACACCCTGAAAAAACATTGTGTGCTCCTATGAGCAGAGTCCCTGGACTTTTCTGGAGAACCACAGTATTGGCAGACCAATAAGTATTATTCTTTTTGGGGTGGTTGCCTGTTCCGTGGTGTTTCAATGTTAGACTTACAGCAGGACTAATGTGTTACAATGCAGTCACAAGAAGATAATACACCTGAATGTAATGCAGAAATATTCCTTCCTACATGATCAGGCACCTTGTTGGAGCATATTTAGCTTTCTCAATGAAGAGCAAGGGGAATTTTCTTCTGAAAATTGAGATGTGCTAAAGGAGACTTCACAGAAGCAGTTAATACATGATACAGAAAAGCAGCTTACTTCTGAAAGTAGTTGGTAAGAGTTGTGCATTACACTGACCTAGCTGTGGGTTTCTGGAAGAGCTGCATGGAGTGAGAACTTTTCTTTTTTCCAGGAACAGCTTCCTTGATGCTCCCTCTTCCCAAGGATTTTAGAAAAAATAATGTGATAGTAGTCCTCATAAGCATGCAGAGCTGAGGGTCCCCTATTTTCTGTGTCACCTTTGTAGGCTCTTCAAAGAACCAAGGGGGAACAGACTCATTTGCCGGGACATGGCCTATATAGGGAAATACAGAACATTTCCTTCAAATCTGTTCTTAGCATAACATATGAAGCTGCAAGAACTGGCTGGTTCATTTGCTAAAGAATTGATCCCATATAGTCATAGCTCTAAAAACCCCACAATTTTAGCTATGTGTTGCACTGAATTTCAGCATGCACCCCTTTTGCATTAGGAAAACAAATTGCTCTGACCATAGAATTTCTTTGGTGTAGTTTTGGGAATGTTTGAATTCAACCACTTCTGTGATGTGCTGATGAAGGAGGATTTCTGCCTCAGGAATCACTGGCAAAACAGCAGTGAGCCATTTATCATACTACACAGCTAATATTAAACAAACCCACTTTTCTAAATTAATGAGGGCAGTTGTCTGTAAAAGCTTCAGGGCTGAGCCGGAGATGTCCTGCAAAGTTAAAACACTGGGTCTCCCCAAGGAGAGACAATATTTTTATTTCAATGAAACTATTTTACAAGCCCTGTACTAAATTCACTAGTTTCTATTTTGTCCAACAAACAGAATGATCCACTAAAAGATGAATAAGGAAAATCATCATGTTGGCTGTTTACACTCTGCCTTCTGACTGTTCCTAGTTAGACAATCCTTTAATTATTTGTGAAGAAAGGCCTCTTTTGAGTTCTCCGTTGGACTGAAAAAATTGCTCCTTCTCATCATCCACAAGCAGTCTGGCTCGGGGTCCTGGCACACAGAAAGGTTTCTGCATTACTTTGGTTTATGCATATATATCAATGAGCCAGCCAAGTTTCGTCTGGATTCATTTAATCAGACATCAAGAACAAGATTTGAGGGTAGCAGACATGTGCTACTTGCTCCCCAGAACTCCTGGAAGTCCTGTTTCCTTCAATTTTTCACACCTAGTTAAGGTTCAGTAACCTTGTACTGCATGTTGTTACACAAGTGCTGTATGCATTTTACCAAGCTGCTTCTTATAGATGCAGAATCCATTCTGAAGAAATAGCTCTTATGTTTGGGTCAAATTGTTCCAGTATTCTCCAAAATCAGCAGTCACACCTGAGTCCAGGTTTCAGATACATGAAGGCTGCTCAGCCCTCCTCACATCAGTTCAGTGGGGGTGTTTAATGTCCTTCTGCGTGAATTAGAATTGATGTCATCTATGATTTTGATATTCATTACTGTCCAAATGGGATGAAGAGGAAAAGCAGAAGAAAGGTAAAATTATGGGATTAACTAATCTTGATGTTTCTTATTCTCCTCACTCAGTGCATGTTATTCAGGTGGCTCTAAGCATAGTCAGTCATTAAGTCAGGTAGGCTTCCTCTTCCAAGTTTGATTGAGAATGTAAATGTCTTCCCAAAACAGCTATATGCAGTGAAGTGACACTGAAATAACAAATTGCCTTGAAACCTTCTTGACTAAAGGGCAGAATTTGCAGTAAATTACACACTGGGCAGGTAACTGGCTGGTTACTTTCTGCTTAGGTGTTAAATCATGGCTGTTATGGTGAACCATGGAAATGGAAAAGATTAAGGCTGTACCTAGCTTAAGACACTGACAGCCTAGAGCTTTGCAGAGAAAGGTATCACTCTGTTTCATTTCTTGCAGCAGAGTAACTGTGTAGCGCAGGCCTGGATTGCTTTCCATGAACACATCAGGAGGGCTGTGCCCGGCATCTGGAAAACCTTTCACTCTTTGCTAAACAGAAGTGGTATCTTAATACATTAACTATGTTTCAACAGACAAGAAAAAAGGTATTTTCAGTGCATCAGGAATAACTCCTCAAAATGCCTTTGTGAGGGTGGTAAGCTACTGATGCTCTATTAAAAAAGAAATCTGCTTGCCAAGAACACGTAGGAGAGTGAATGCTGCCAGTTCTGCATTTCAGTACTGCAAAGCTAAGGTTCAAACCCACCGTGGTATCCTATTGCCTGTCAAGCAGTGTCTTCTGCCACCACTGGCCTTTGTTTGAAATCTGTTGTGCCAGTTTGGACAAATTTGGAGGAAAATATCTTCTGATAGAAAGCAGATTACAACCAGCCTTCCCTCACCAGGTTAGGGGAAAAAAAAGAAATTTTCCTCGGAGGAAAGTGAAAGAGATCAAAACTATTTATTTAACAAGCACACAGGAAAAGGATAATAATGCTAAATAATAAAACCTCAGAGCTCTGGAGAGAAACCTGGGAAGATTTCAGAGTCCTTCTGTACATGTGGTCTCCCTCCTCCTCCTCGGAGCTGGGTCAGTGTGGGCCCACCTTCAGGGCCTTGGTGGAAAATTCTCCCGATGCATTCTGATGTTGAAACAGTCCAGAAGAGAAGAAGGGAAAAAATCCCCGAAGTCCCAGGAAAACAAAGTTCAACTCTCCATCTTCCTCTGGAGAAAAGGAGCTGAAAGCTGGCTGAAAAGCAAGCAGGCTGCTTCCTCTGCTCTTGCTGCTGCAGAAGCAGAGGAGTCTGTGTGTCTGTGTCCTTGAACAACTGCTTTGAAAAGTTCGCTTGGTTTTCTCCTCTCCCCCCCCTCAGGCTCAGTTTAAAGGCACAGAAAGACACAAAATTAATTTCTGGGCATAGAGCAGCGATAGGGGATACACATCATAAAGTCACCCCAAGACATTTGTGTAGTCTGCACTTGACTGTCCTATATTAGGTGTGCTTTCTTTTTCATAAGAGGAGATGGAAGGTGAGGCTGATGCTATCAGAACACAAGCTATGTAAACAAAACAAAGAAAGGGAACTGAACAAAGAGTACAGTAGCTCACCTGTAGCTTGTCTTGGCCTGGTATTTTTTTTATATGTGAAGATAATTATTTGTTAACACTGATAATGGCTAATATGGAAGTTACCAAAAATTGTACTCAATGTATGGCAAATATTCACAAGATGTGGTTGGACATCAGAGTGACTCAGCATGGCTTAATGTGTGTGTGTATGCACTGACATATACAGAGAAAACGCTGCCTAGGATGGGTGTCATATTTGACTTAAGTATCAACTGATATATGAAAGGTACCCATTCAGTTTCAGTCTGAGACTGGATGGAGAGCTCCCTCACCTTTTGAGTGCTCAACCCTTTGAGAGCTGTCCTCTACTAGTCAGCCCTCAGCTTACAGAAACCTATCTCAATATATAAACCCCTTGTCTATGTCATCTTTATCATTATTTCTGTGCACCTTAGAGTTATGAATACCTTTCAGACTAGATTTAAGGGTCTGGGCCTTGCATCCTTCACTGTTACAACATGTTGAGCTGCATCCCTAGAGACTGCCTTGGGTCTGTTCCCTTTGTTACATGGGCAGGGTATGCTTTGCAAAATATTAAGCACTGGAAAGTGACCTTTTAACTCACTGGTGCCAAGAAAGAACTTAATGTATGAAGTAGCCTGTACTCAACACATCCAGAGACAGATGCAGCTAGCTCATTCTCTAGGGATTTCTCTAGAAAGACTGAGGCACTTTTAAGCTCAAAAGTGAAATTTTGCCTGATTGACAAGAAACCAAAACTAAAAGACAAGAAGCTTCAGGCTACTCTGAGAGAGAAAACTGAAACTGACAGGCTAGGTACAATTGTCCCTTCCTCAGAGCTGTCCAGGCAAACCTTTACTTCCATTCCTCTGTGCATAGCAGAAGTATGTCGGTCACTAAAAACTATCCTGCCACTTCTGAATCTTTGTGGTTGATTCCCAAAATTGCACAGTTCAAGTGAAAGTTCAGATTGTGTGGTGCTAAAATCATGCCTATAGACACTCCTGGATGCACAAGTCTCAAATGCAATGGAGAAAAGTGTTTCAGTCAAAAGTATATCACAAAGGAGAAGAATCCTATAGCTTGATCACTGTATCTGACACCCTGCCAGGGGATCTAAGCCCATCAGTCATGTGAAAATGAAGTGATTTAGAGCTATAAATGCACTGTCAGAGCTTGCTTATCTGTCCTAGTCTGAATCGCAACCTCCATCTGTTTTTCAGGGTCTATTGCTTTCTGGTTTTCTTCCTCTTCTCTACATCACTGCAGCACATTCCAGATCAAAGGCAAACAAAGACTTGGATAAGCACTGGGGACTACAGGTCTGAGTCTAAAACACAGTGGTGAAAAAATGGACTGTGAAATCCATTGCTCAAGGGCTCTGAGAAGGAGGTGATGAGCAGCTCCAAATCTGGTGTTCCAGGCTATTTCTGGTGATGAGACAATGCCAGGTGGTGTATAGGCTAGGTCATTTCTCTCAGAGATGAGGAAAACTTAACAAAATTATGACTGTGTAGGGGGCTGTAAAGAAACAAAAAGGCATCAAGATGCTCTTGTAGAATAGACACTTGCTCCACTGTTTTGTTTTCAAGAAGCCCCTGCACAGCGACTCCTGCATCCAGAAATTAATCACTCAAAATTCCTGAGGATAGCAATGTGAAAGACTACAATGGCCAAGATGCACTGAGGTGGAAATGGGACAAAATTTCAGGTGAGCTCAGGGACAAGTTACTTGTACCTCAGAGCAAAACTTACCTCTCACACTCTTAAAGAAAGACCATTTTAAAAATTGGACTCTGTCCAATACTGAGTGGATCTAAAATACCTACTTGATGTGATAAGCTTGGTGAGTTGTGTGAGAAGAAATAAGCTGTTTACAGGTTTCAGCTTTTCCTTCCATGGAATTCTTTGAGTTCAGTGGAACAACTCATGTGCTACCGTTCTGAAGTTCAGCTTCTGCTTGGAGTTCCAACTGTCCACTGCCCAGGGGGAAAGACAGGTTTCAGGTTCTGCACAGCCCCTGCTTTCTGGGGCAGAAGTGAGCTGGCAGAGAACAAAGCCTGTCTGTAATCAGAAAGGCTGTAGAGCCCTTCAGACTGAGTTGGGGCCATTCTTTCCATAGATTGAATTTCAGAGAGCAAATCATTCCTTTAAAACTGGAAGTGTTGAATGACTTCAAGAATTTGGTAAGGCTAGACTGGAAACAACCTCTGATCTTCCAAACATTGTCTGAATTTCAATTCTTTGCATTGCATACCCTGTTGGAAATTGATGAGCTACTACTTATATCAGGTGAGTGCTTGCTTAATCACTAAAAGTCTGAACTAAGCATGCTTACAAATCAGCCTGTCTTAGCTTCTTGCCTATTAGCAGGGAAATTCAACACTTTTGGGCACTGCTTTACAAGCAGCTGTAGCTATGGCATTGGGATTAAACCCTCTGCACTCATTAATCATGTTTGAGAGCCACATGCATTTGATGTAACTAGAATTTTAAATTCGAAGTCATCCAGAGCAACACATCCTCTCCTCAAGACACAAGCTGGCACTGTGGTGACTCTGAGTTGCCTGTAATTCCTGATAATTCTTGGTCCTGGGGTGAACAGACAATCTAATCACTTGTTGCAGGTATGTAGCCTCATCCAAATGTGATTAACTGGTTTGATAAGGCATCTGCCAGAGAGCTAATTTAGAAAAATGGTAATTAATAATACTATTTCAGTGTAATAAGATTAGTGATAATTCTTATATTATTTCCTTATTAAAGAAGAAAAAGTAGTTTGGAATGACTAAAGGACCTACACAACATCTCTTGAAGGGGTAATAAGTGGCTAGGAAGAATCTTGGAAGGTGGTCAACCAATTTGTCACTCAGTGTGAGGCCTCCAACACATCAGAGAGCTCTGGTATGGCAGCAGAGATCAGCTTCCTGCTGCTCTATCAGACAAGGCATCACAAACAGAACCTTATAAGAACTCTATACAGGTGAAGGTACACTGTGATAGAGGAGGGCAACTGAGATGTTCCTGTGGGTGACATAAGACAAAGATCCACGAGGCAAACGAATTTTCTAATATGTCCTGTAAGTAAAGAAACATGGAGGGGATATCTGGTGAAAACTGTCTACCCTCTGGTAGAAAGCCAGACTTCATGCACGAAAGGAGCTTGCTATCATAAAATGAGCTCATGTCCAAGGAAAACTTAGTTCCCAGATCTGGGAATTCACTTAGCAGGTATGGGGCATGGGGGACAATGGTATCAGTCTCACAGCTGTGCATAAGAAAATGGTCCAGTTGGAAGTGAGCAGCATGGTGACATGTTCTTACTGAGTATTTCCCACAACAGAGACAGCAAGGGTTTTTGTCCTTTCTCAAGCCACTTTTTCATATGAACAGCAACCTGTAGCCTTCCTTTCATCTCCCAGTTTTGTACCAAGAGGTATGAAAACCACAGTTCATTCAGATCTACTGTGAACAGTATTTGTTTTGGTTCTTTTTGCTGATTTTGCATTTTATGAAGGGCTAGGGGAAAACATTACCAAGCATCTCCTACATGGCCTGCTGGAGTAGTAGCCTGATGGTGCAGAGACCCTGTATAAACCTGCATTAACCATACGACCTGCTCCCTCTTCTGCAGACAGCATACTTATTTTCTCCTTGGAATGGCTGCTTCACAATTATACTGGTGTAACACTTGATTTTCTTAGAAATAAAGACACTGGAAGTAAGATACATGGAAAGAACCCCATGCCTCTTTTCTGCAGGATCATCAAATGTGGGAACATCTTGGTTACTCTCCTGATTTTAATGGGCCTCATCTCTTACTTTTTGAAGCCAATGTGTGTGACCATCAGTGATATACTGTGAAGTAGGTGGAGGCATTGATTAATCCTTTGAAACACAGAATTTCAGGGCCAGAGATCCTGGGCTCATTCCCATGTGCTGTGGTACTTGGCTCACATTCCATCAACAGGCACAAAATGTATTATCTCAAACGCTATTTAAAATTACATTAAGGTGCTGCTAGAGAACGTTTTTTCTCTGTTTTACTTCAGTCCAGAGAATTATTCTTCCCAGTTTCCCTGAATGCTGCCTCCTCCATATCTAGGGTACCTCTGCCACTGATTCTTGTCATGGTGAAAGGGGTGCAGTGACCATTGGGCAGGTTGTCCAGCCAGCCAAACTCTATTGCCAGCTCAGGACATATAATGCTTTCAAGAGCTGTTCATCCAATTGTATCATTCAATGTGGGGCAGAGTCAACAGACGCCAAGCTTGGGCCAAAGCTGGAAAGCAGGTTTAAGACCTGGCTTCCTGGTAATAATCTTTTCCATGAACTGTTACTACACAGAAGTCCAGTGCATAACAGGTTCAGAAGATTAAGCCTCATGGCTATACAAAGTCTCGTAAGGATAGATTTATGTTTCCGAGAACTGCAAGAGCTATAAAACGAGGGATACTGGTTTAAGGGTGGGGAAATAGGCCTGGATCCTGTCAACCTACAAATGTGAGATTTACTTGGCTTCCAGTGCTGGCTATATAGGTACCACGACTTTCTTCCAGAGTTCTTGTGCCTACATAGCTCAGTATCTGGTCTGGCCACACAGCTGTCAGAAGAGATCCGGGTTTGAGTGAAACCTATGTTCAACCATGGGCCTTGCAATTACAATAATCTATTGTACAGCAGCAGAAATAAATCTGATGAAGCAGAACAGCAACTAGCTGAACAAACATCTCCCAGTAGAACTGAATATCATGCCTGAATCTTAATATCATGACCTTTTTAATAAGGCAAGGTGCAATAAATTAGCCTGGTGTCTCAGACTTACCTACCACTGCCTGATCATAGAGTGCTGACCTGACCTAATTCTGCCCTGAAAACTCAGTATCAAGCTGTAAGGGTTAATGGTCTGGCAGCTTCACATACTACCAGGACCTACTCAGGCAGGACTCTTGCCCTCTCCTGAGGTCTAAAATGCATACTCTGTTCCTCTCATTTTTTTACCTCATGCAGTTGAGGTCTCTAGAGCTGGGGTCTTTTTTCAGAATTCAGATGCACATATTGGAAGGGATCTGAGTAAACGCAGATAGTGCTGAGCTTTAAGTTCCATGTTCAGCGCAGGAAGAAAGCAGTTTTCAGGAATTACTCCCCTTCTTCAGATATTAATACTTGGATGTCTGCACTGCTATATGCTTGCTGTGAGTTTATGTTGCGGCTGTTAAAATGTGTCCATGTTTGCATTAATGATTATGAGTGAGTAGGAGAGGCAAGTGGAAAGGACTGGGACACCTGTCAACAGTGTGCTAGTCTAAGCCAAAATGCAAATCAGAAAAACACAATTGCTGCAGTCAAAATGGGAACTTTCAGGCCTTTTTACTGTATCCTTGGACCCTTCCTTACCCTGTCTAATACAAAGCAAAGTCCTAGCAAAGTGAACGCCCTTATTGCATGTTTCTTTTGGAAGAGATTTTTTAGAAGTTTGAGACTACAACCTTGTCTATTATTATTCAGAAGAGCATTGAGAACAATATGCCTGCTACTCTTGCACCTCATCTCTGTGCAGTAATAGAGTATTTAGTTTTATAGTTCTGTGATTACTTCTATCAGACAAGGTGACCCTGGAATCTCCAGCAAAATAGTGTGTAGAAATTTATAACGGTGCATGGAGTTCCCTTCTGAGCTACAGCCCCACTGTGCTAAGCCATTCTGGTGCCAAGAAGCCTACACACAGTAAAGATGCAGACTCAAGGTCAAACTTCTAATGGTGGCTGAGACAGAAACAATATTTTGGGTCTTCAGCATGCTGGCTTGCACCTAGTCTTACCCAATTTTACAACTTCACATAGAAAAAGGCTGAATTTCTACTGCGTAAAAAGACCACTCCAGTCTAAGGTTGTGCATGGGTTTATCACTGGCCTCATATGGATGCTCAAGGGAAGAAAAACCCCCCACAAAAATTGTATTTTGTAC
This sequence comes from Corvus brachyrhynchos, assembly GCF_000691975.1. NCBI lineage: Eukaryota > Metazoa > Chordata > Aves > Passeriformes > Corvidae > Corvus > Corvus brachyrhynchos. Next base: position 1,103,512 of record NW_008239104.1, read on the forward strand.
TCTGTGAATAAAAGCAAAGCAAAGAAGGCTCAAGCTCTTCTTTTTAGTAGTCCAGATGCATGTGAATGCTTTTGAGCAAAATAGTTGGAATTTTTCTCAGCAGCAGCTGAGGCGTAGGCATGGAGCTTCATGCTTGTACACTGAACTTTTTTTAGGTAATATGTCAGTTTGGGAGAAAAGAGGAAGACATTAATACATAGCTAAAAATTTCAGCTAAAAGGTCACAAAGGACTGCTCTGTGCCCAAGATAGCTTAAAATCCATGTTTGTTCTTGGCAGTAAAACACCTTCCATACATAGAGGTAAAGAGCTGGAAAATCTCCTGCCTTTCTGGAGCCACTGAAGTTTTGCTGCTCATTTTCCAGAATTCTTTGAAATAAACATGAGAAACATGACTGAGAAATCCCATACTCCAAGAAAAGTTCAGCATGAGCATATGAAAAGTTCTGCCAGATCAAGAGGGTCTTTACACACTTGAAAGTGCATGCAGAAGTCCCAGTTCACATGATGCGGTAGCAACTCCTATGTCTTACTGGATGAGAGGAACTGGACAGTGCTAGTGACAGCTTATACTTTGATTTGAGACCTTCCTAGATCAGGTTTCTGTTTTAATATCAAAAGATTCTAGCAATTGCAACTGAGCACACAATTTGCAACATGAAAATACAAAGCATAGTTCTTTTTCTTCATCCTTATTGCAGCACTACTAACAAACAGAAAAGAACAGAAGAGTCTTAATAATATTCTAGAGGCCAAATTACTAGTTTGACTATAAAGGGGATTGTGATTGGTCCACATGGATTCACCAAGTCATCCTGACTGATCTGATAGCCTTCCACAATGAGTTGACTGACTTGGTAGACAAGGGAAGAGCAATTGGTATTTTCTGTCTTGACTTCTGTAAGGTTTTCAACACTGTCTCCCATAACATCTTCGCAGAGAAGCTCATAAATTATGGTCTGGATGAGCCAACCTCATCTAGTCTGAGACTAAAAACTGACTGAATAGGCAGGCTCAGATGTTAGTGATCAGACATAGAGTGTCTAGCTGGAGGCCAATAATGCTTCATCCCAGGGGTCAAGTCTGGGACCAATCCTGTCCATTTTCATATGGTCTGCATTTTGGGACAGAGTGTGTCCTCAGCAAGTTTGATGATGGTACAAAACTGGGAGGAGAGCTAATACACCAGAGGTTTTTTCTGCCTCCCAGAGGGTCCCTGACAAGCTGAAGAAATGGGCTGACAGGAAATCCATGAAGTTCAAAGTGGGGAAGGACTAAGTTCTGTACCTGGAAAGGAAGAACCCCAGGAACCAGCACATGCTGGGGTCCACCCAGACAGAAAGAACCTTAGCATAAAAGGATTTGGGGGTTGTCACCGCAAACCTGAAAATAGACTCTCCAACAAATTTGTTAGGTTAGAAAGCCAACATTACTTTATTAGCAGTGCTGGATGCATAGGGAATTGTCCTCAAAGGATGCATGCTAAGGAACCTATCAGACCAGGTTATATTCCTGAAACTAATACATATTCATCACATTTTTTAATACATGCATATATGCTAATTATTCCCACTGACCTATTTGAATATGGTTCCAGGTCTTCTGATGAATTTTTTCTCCTTGAGACCATCTCAAACATGTCATCAAGTCATAATGTACTTCTCCTATCATTCTTTGCTCTGACATACAATCCTTGTTCTCAAAACTAAGAAATCTGCTAGTACATATTAATCACTAATACAAGTAAATAAGGAAGCATTAGCTGGAAAACAACTTACTAGTCACAGCTGTAGGGAGTTAACACAAGGCCATACTAATCTCTGGCATTTGTACTAAGCACTGTATGATACAACACTAAGCATCAACCACGGATATAGGGATCATACATTACCGCGCTTAAGATAAAAGAACCTTCCGACGTCTTCCCCCACTGCTGCATAGGCTTCTTCTTCCAGAAATAAAACCTGTTCGTTAATGGTTCTGGTAGACACCAAGCTGGCCATGAGCTAGCTATGTCCCCTTGCAGGAAAGGAGGTTAATGAGTTGGTTGTGAAGTTTCCATGCTTGGAGAAACAGAAAAGACATCTGGACACAGTCATGGTTCACTTGTCCTAGGCAGACCTGCCTGAGAAAGGAGGTTGGACCAGGTGACCTCCAGATATCCCATTCAACCTCAACCATTCTATGATTCTTTAAACACAGTTATGTTTTGTCTTATCATGTTAAAGAGTTTATGGGGGCAGCCTACTGATGCTCTGATAGGCTTTGGAGTAATGTATCTTGCTTGCATTTTACTGACAGGGCATAATCCTCTGAATTAACTTACTCTGTAAAGGATATATACACATGTTTTTCTTTTACAGCATAATCTTTAGACAAAATGTAAAACTGGGACATGCTTCCCATCAGTTATTGATTAGCAAAAGTCCAGCTGATAAAATACTTCTTAATATCAACTATAGACATCTAAACATAATTCACTTTTTGCCTTGTTGAAATGTAATATGATGCTTTATTCTTGTTAATCTTAAGTTTCAGACAATTCAAGGCATAGTGACTCAAGCAAATTGTCCTCTTTGCTATTTTAAGTCTAAGAATAGGTGTATTAATGCAACAATGAAACAATGACTCATGTCTGAAGCAAGGCATTTAGGGTGTAATCCTTAAGTCCTCTTTTACCACTCAAGGAAAGGGTAGTGTGGAGGGACAGAATCACAATGCGAAGGAAAACTGGATCTTTATCAGCAAAATCTGGAGGAGTAAAATGAAGTAATTTTTTTTCAGCAGTTCATGAGTTATTTGAATAAAGAGAGAATTTGCAAAGTTTTAATACTCAGTTCAAGGGAACTGAACACATTCTTCCACCAGGTAAGTAAAAGCTGTGCTTTTGAAGGACTGTCTGCAAAATGAGCCACTCTGCATAAGGTGGAAGGTGCCAGTGTTTCTCACTCAGCCTCAAAGCACAGCAGCCATTAACATGAAGCAACTTCAGAAAATACCCCAAACAGGCATCCTTTTTATTATGTAAATATAATTCACCTAGTGAGGGCTTGGCTCCAGTGAAATTCATTCAGAGCAGAGAAGCTTGGAGGAGAAGTACGCAGATCCGTAACAAGAGCAAAACATTTACTTTCTGTCTGTATTAAGCAAGCAGCTGCAGACTCCCTGTGGCATAGAAAAAATACTCTATTTATACATGCCAACAATACTAGCAAATTCCGGAGCTTGCTGGAGCATTCTCGCAATATGAAAACAAACTTGTTCTTCAGCGACAGAAGGAAGATGTGAAAATGGGGGCTTTCACTGACTCATCATAATCACGGGGGTTATCACAAAACTAAATTTTTCTTCTAAACTACTATTTCCACACAAACAACTTATTTGCAATTGTGAAGGCAAGTGTCTTACCAGAAATAGACCACTCTGTTACTAAAAATGTTGCCTTTTTCCCTTACTGTAGATTTCATTTTAAGAAAATGGATATAGATAAATTCCTACACCTCTTCATCTCATTTTAAAACAACTACCATTATATTAGCTTTTCCTCATACATGCCTTTCAAATACAGCTTGTATTTTGTAGTAATACCAAAGCTGTAACCAAGAGTCTGTTTTGCTGCCTTCACATCTCTTTTTTATACATTGAAACTTTTCTGTTTGGAGTGGGTAACAGTTTTGATCATACCTCCTCAGATATATTACACCAAATTTCCATACTCTTAACACTTCCATAGAATAGAAATTTTCTGCTATACAGGTGTATCCAGAACAGGTGCTGTATGTACATCAGGCCAGCAGTCAGGGTTTGGAGCTGCTCTGTGATCCAGGTGACACCTTTTCCTTGTTCTTAATTACACTCTTCAATTGTCTGACTCACTTTTGTCCTCCTTTGTGAACAGATGCAGCCCCTTATGTTTGTCTTGAAACGCTTGGGAGGAATGACTACCTTGGCAAAAATACTTCATTTCAGGCAGGGATATCCATACATTTTTTCTACTTAGGAAAGTGTTCAAAGAACTTGATGCTTTCAGTGGCGGCTCTCTGACCTTGTGGGTACAGCTTGGGGCTGTGCTGCAGAACCCTCTCTGTGAGCTGATACAGATTTCTTTTTTTCCTAGAGGGAAACTCATCTGTGCCCAGGGAAGACAAGAGCCCTGCACACAGGCAGAGGGACACTGCAGAAAGACAAGCGTTTTGAGAGCACAGTTAATGATGACGTTACCAGGACATTTTGCATCTGTTCCTGCAATGAAGAAGCCTTTCAGTTAGGAACATACAGAAATGAGGGGAGTTCTTCAGTAGTAGCCCGTGAACAAGACTTCAGTGATTTTGAGTATACAGGAGGAGCCTGGATTGTTCCACTATTTGAGCTAAGCGGTGATAAAAACTGGGCACAAGGTGAAGAGACTCATTTGTAAGATTAGGCTTCAAAGATCAAATTCTGGGTTTATTTTTAAGTTGTCCTGAAGCTAATTTTTTTTAGCTAAAGCAATAGCAATATAATCTAGGGGAGAATACTTTCTCTTCCACCTTCTAATGGTTCATTTGCACTTCAAAGTAATGATTCAGACTTAATTCAGCCTTAACTATCATGACCTAATAAACTTCTTTATGTTGCAGACCATGTCTGAATATATGATATGCTTTGCCATGTTGAGGGCTGGCTGTTCAATCTCACAGCTTTTCCTAACAAGTTTTATCTGTCACAGCACTTCCCTTTTCCTTTCTATCCTCTGCATTTTCTTCAAAGATTTTCCATGGAAGGCTCTCACAAGCACTCTAAAATCCAGATAGATTATACCCATCCAGTCCACATAACATGTTTGTATTATGTGACACAGGTTTCCTACATAGAAATGGTGTGAGCTTGTTTTTTCAGGCTATTTCATATTAATTTGTATTATTTCATTCTGAGTGGTTTTGTAAAACTTTAGGCTTCAACAACCTGAAAGCAGATTGCTCACCCATTTTTTCTTGGAAAGGAAAACAATGACAGTTTTCTGGGAGCATGGAAACATTCCAGCAATGTTTTTTGGTTAACTGATATATTTAATCAATTTCATTCCCCCTGAAAGTGTACAGGAGCAGTACAAACTAAAACATCTCCAGAAACAGTTTTGTCTGAGATGGTCTCACAAAAATGGAATGTTAAAAAAATTAGTGATAATATACAATTAATTTTGAGTTCTGTTCCTGAGAATTGCTGTGTTGAGACCTACAGAAATGGGCAGAGCATCAAAGTTGAAATAGAAAGAAAATTTCTGACTAACTCACTAGCAAAATTAAAATATTTGATGCCTTTTTTGCAAAAGCATTACCTAGAAAACCTTACCCAACCCTAGATATTGGAAATGATGGTTCTATGGCTCTGAAAATATATAGCATTTTTCTCAGAGTCTATCTCATTTTTGTGGAAGATAAATATGCACAGACAAACCATGAAACTCTTCATCATTGGTCATTGGGTTGGACAAATACATAAAAAAGTTAAAAATGAATAGGCTGAATTAGTGGACCTGCTAGACCTACTAAGGAAAGAGGAATAGGTTTTAGTTTTAGCATTAGTCCTAGCTCCTAAACCATTGACAGCTGGCATTTGAGAGTGGATACTGATGGGAATATTTGTCTACAGTATTTTTTTTTATTTTATCCAATGCATCTGCTACTGGATGTTGGTAAGAAGGTACTAGAGGGATCCCTGTTTGTCCAGTAAACCACTAATTATGTTATTCAGTAAAACTGATAATTCATTATTTGAAAAAGACAAAGTGCAAAAGGAAAAAATCTCCTTTGCTGCTTTTAAACACCTGAAGAATAGGCCCAAGCCCACAGAAGTTCTTAAATTAACAACTCCTGATATGTGCTACTGTGCTGTTTCCTACATTAAGTCCTCGAATAACTGAAAAGAGTGTTCTTTTTAATGTTTTATTTACAGGATACCACATTACAAGCAAGGGTTTGCTAAGCATAGACAATGTTGAGACAAATCTTTTAATACTGCCAAGAGCAGGTTTCACAGTAAAAAAACAAATTGTATGAAAACCAAATTAAGTTCCATTGAAAGAAATCTTGGACTTCAAATCCACAGAAGTTTCTGTACTCAAATTTAGACTCCTTTTAAAATAAACCTTAAGACTAAAGTACACCACATTTTGAAGAAACCCCTAAATGTTTTTTTGTTTTAATAAATTCTGTCGAGAAGTATATTGCAAGACACAAAATCTATTCCAATTAAGATGATCATTGATTAAAAACTCAACTCTATGCTCCATGAGGGATTCAAATCTTGACAAAAATACGATATCCCCACTAATTAATATGTGGGTTTCAGTTTCTACTTCATTGTTCATTTCAAATATTCCTAAAGAGACTTTGAACTGAGACTCTCTATACATGTGTGAATGCTAAGTAGGCGGGGTGGAAGACTGCTGTTTTGGGAGACACACTGAAGAAATGCAACGTCTGTCCCATAAGAGAGTGTTTCAAAGTGGAGAACTTAATTGCACTGAAACACTCATTTTCTGTTCAGCACCAGATGTCAGCAGAGCTTTAGGTAGCTGGCTCACAGTCTAGCTTTTTAGAGTATGTGACACGTCACATACCATACCAGACCTACACTTACATGATAATCACTTGGTGAATTACTGAGCGGTGAGGATTTGCTGTTCTCTGTCCTTCCCCAGACGTCCTCTTGTGTCCCATGTGTAAGCAGCTCAACGCTTTGTGATGCATGCTTCCATCCTCCTGCTTTATTTCAGCTCAGGCACAGCTGTTACTTGCTCCTTCTGCAAGAGGCACTCTGCTGCTGGCTAACTCACCCAACAGCCAATACCACCTGCTTTTGTGGTTTGGTGGGTTGACCTCCGACAGCAGCTAAGCTCCCTCCCAGTTGCTCCTCACTCCAAGCTCCCAGTGAGATGGGAGGGAAAAAGTGGAAACAAAACCAAACCAAAACAGTAATTATGGGTTGAAGTGAACACAGGTTAGTAAGTAAAGGAAAAAAAAAAAACCTGGGAAAAAAAGCAAGTATGTAAAAGCAATTCCTGCCCAGCAGCAGAGTTGTGTCCAGCCAGCCTCCAAGACTGGCTACGTACAACAAAACTCACCTCCCCTGGTTTTCTTGCCGAGCATGATGTTATGTAGTATGAAGTATCTCTCCAGTCAATTCAGTCAGCTGTCCCAGTTCTCCCCATCCTAGACTATGCTCTGGGGGAGAACAGAGTAAGAAACAGATGATGAGCAAGCACTATCCAGCAACAGCTAAAACACTGTGGATTTAGTTATAAACTATTTTCATCACACATGTAAAACACAGCACCATTTGGACTGCTATGAAGAAAACTAACTCCACCCCAACTGAACCCAGCACACAGAGGAGGCAAACCACCCCTTGCTGCTAGTTTAGGGGTACTCTTATGTTGGTGAAGATGGCTGCCTGGTGTAGCATAGCTGTGGTGTGGAACTGCAGTGAGGTGGAGCTCTAAGTCCAGCGTGTGGAACAAACCGGTCTGTGTTCACACAAAAACACACTGTTTTGCAGGCTTGCTGCCAATGAACCTTTATAGCACTGCAGTTTCCCTTCCACTATGTACTATAAAAAAACCAGTTCTTTAAGAGCAAGGAGACATGTTTCCCTACCCACTCATCTCACCTTTCCCTAGAAGTTGTCACTTCTTCATATATCTTCCTGATTTGAAAAACAAACAAACAAACAAACAAGCAAAAAAACCGAACAGTATTCACCTGCTCATGCCATGTCCTGTCCTCACCCCTCTTCTCACTTTGTAGTAGCATGAGCTGTCTTGTTGCAGGAGTATATGGATTGGAACCCTTGGTTCAATGCTGTTCCCCACTGTCCTCCACTGAAATTCCTGGGACCACCATGGGAACACAGGGAAGGATATGAAGCAGGCAGTGCTTCACCTCAGTTCCAGGCTGAGATATGTTAGCCAGCCCAGGATGTCTCAAAGACATACATACTGAGAGTCCTACATACCTGGAAGTTCTCTGTAGCAGCTGCTGACTTTGTCCCTTGCAGGCTCAGCAAAGCAGTTAATGCCTTTAACTCTGTACCTTTTTACTTCAGTAGGACTGTGTTTGGCCTTAAAGTACACCATCACGTACCGTGCTAGACTGGGATCTGCTAGAGAGCCACAACATTCTGACTTATTTCCTGTCCATATGGACTTTTCTCAAGTAGACACCAGTTTTGCTAGCACCTAGCACTTTAGCAAGTTAGCCTATTAAAACAAAAGGGTAAAAGAAAGGGTATATAAATGAATGGATAATTTCGTGATATAGTACAAATGCTGTTAAGTTTTGATCAAATGCCGCTTTTGTATACTGGTAGGCTCATCAACCCACTTTACTGTTTTTTGTCCTTAAACATTGATTCTTCTCCTGTTTGAGAAGGACACTTTAAGAATATGTACAAATATGAAGTCTTTGCATTTTTTAATTACTAAAAGTGCAAAAAGCATTGTGCTGCTTCTCTTAAAATTCTGCTTGTATAGGTCAAGCAATATAGTTAGCTGAGACTAATAATTTTTCAGTTGAGCCCCTAAGGAGGCAGAAAGACAGAATGAGAGAGTCCCATGCTCTGTAAACATAGGTGAGCGATACCAAAACAGAACCTGACAGGCATGAAAATTTCAGACAACACAGATTTTTGACTAGTGTATATTTTTTTCAAGAATATAATGCAGTTTTCTCAAGAATTGTATGAGATTAAGGGTCATGTGAGCGCTCTAACTCAGTTCCATTGAAGTCCTTAGGGGCCTGATGCAAGTCTTTGCTGATGCATGCAAGAACCTTGGCCAGCTGTTATTTTGACTCCTGTTGTGTAAAGCAGTCCCATTATAAAACAATGCGGTTTCAGTTTCAAAGAACGTGGCAGATTCTCACTTACAAAACAATGCTTCATCTTTCCTGTATCAAGGAATTTTAATGTAACCAAAACCAATTTCTCTTATAATAAATATACTACTAATAAATACACTCTAATAAACCCTTATTTATATTTAGATGCTTTCTGCAGGGGAAAAAGAGTGATATTACAACATAAAGGCTAGCAGCATGTGTGCGTTTCTCTGCTTCAAAGCAGTCAGAGGGACACCACTTTGTAGTCAAACATGCCTATCAGCAGGCAGTGAATCTGAATCTCGATGTATAGGAAATCACATAGAGTTTACTTGCCAAGAAGGCTTTTGGGGAAAAAAAAAACATACCACTAACAAACTTTGAAAAATTAACTTGTATAAACTCATGTAAACACAAGACAATAGGACAGATTTTTTTCAAATGGAAACACTTGAGTACCATATTCAAGCAAAAAGGTAGTGGGTTTGGTTCCTGTAACTGTTTTTATAGCCAACAAAAGGAACAAACATGCCAGGTTGCCCTTTTCCAGTTGCTCCCTCAGTTCCACACAACAGGTCACAAGTGTTTCTTTTCTCCTTTTACTGTTGCCTAGTCATTAGAAATTTGCCTTTGATGAAACTAGTGGAAAATGCTTCCTTTCTTTTCTCAGAAGTTTCTTTTTTCTGCTTCTCCTCTTGCTGAAGGATCTCAATGAGAAATTAAAGTAATAACCTTGGCAGCTTCCAAAGGTGCTTGTTGGAGGGGATTTTTTTGGTGGTTTTTTTTTTTTTTGGTTTGTTTGTTTGTTTGAGGTTTGGGGGTCTTTGGGGTTTTTTTTTAAGGAGACATCCACTTTTTCTAAGTTGAATTTGGTGCTAACAATATGTAATATATGAGCAGCTCCTGCATATGGGTTCAAGGTGTGAAACTGGTTTTTTCCTCCTCCCATAAGAAAATAAACAAGAAGATAAACTGTGACTGAAGTGAGTTGCATGGGGACAAGGGAACATTTAGTGCTGTCACAACTTGAGAAGACACTTGTGTTCATTGTTTGGTGAGGTTTATGGATTTCCACCTCCAGCAAAATTAATGAGAAAAGCCTTTTTTTATTATTATTTTAGTGCCATTACAATATATACTGCATCCTAAAGGACACTTTTGGAAGATTGTGGTCTACCATGGTATCATATTTACACTAGACTTGAAATGAGCTGGAGTTTCCATTTTTGCCAGTTCTACATCAGTCCCTTTGAAAAGTGATAAGCAGGTCCATAGTGCTGCAAAACTTCAAAAACAGAACACAGACTTTGGAAAGTGCACTTCTACAACACAGTATTCTTACAGAGATATCAGTGCACAGGAAAGGTGGAGATAAGTTTAGATCCTCCAAAATGAGCCTTCATTTTGCAGCTGCTATCAAAACAGAGTGTTTGTCTGTTTCTCTGTTGCAAAAAAAAATAAAATACAGGAGTGTTGTCTTTTCAGTAGAAAAAATACTGCATTTTAGAAGCATTCTTTTTTATTTTGCTATGGGAAGGGAAACACAACATGCTAGGGAGAAATGGCTCTCAGAATTGCATTTTCTTCTGTAATCTGTTAGACTAACAGCCCATGCATCATGGACCAAGCAAATAAGGTGTCTTTGCCAAGGCAAGGAATAATCCTTGGACTGGAGCTCCCCACATGGACAATGAACCTGACACTCCTGGAATTTTTGTCCAGTGGATGACTTTTAGAGGGGACGTGTAAATACACACGGGTGAGACTGCTGGTTGCTGTGCAAGGGACCTCACTTGAGACATGCAGCTCCAAGCAGTCAAAACTCTCATGTGTCAACACCTTCCAAGACACCCGGGACAAAGCTCCTACGAGGGCTGAACCCTCAGTGTTAGTGAATGTGTGCAGTGGTTTTGGCTGAGCAGACTGGCTTTCTCTACCAGCTCAGAAGTAGCAGGAACCGAGTAAAGGTTTGAGATCGAGCCACCAGAGGGAGATGTAAGGCCACACGCGGTGCCATCTGCTGTCGTCTGATGATGCGTTTGTAACCATCTGTGACGCCATCACAAAGCTCATGCTAACTCAAACTGTTGTGGCAAACAGCAACACCATTAGGCCACCAGCACTTGCCAAAGACGAACATTACCATTTTAATTTTGCATCTGTCAAAGCCAATGCATGCAATCCCAAACAACAAAAAACCCCAAAACCAACCCAGCCCAGACCAAGCAAATAAACAGAACCACCCCCCAACAAAAAGCCTTCAAACAAAATTCTTGCTGTTGTTTTTTTAATAGATCTATGCAGCCTGTTGGAGAAGTTTGTAACTCTGTGCTGTGCACACATGATTTGTTTTATACCTGTTACTGCTCTACTTGTTTCAAACTGAGATCTAAGAAACCATTAAGTTTCTGCAAATATTTTGGCATGGACCTTTTGGAATAACGCTAATGAAGTTCAGCCTGCTAGGTTTTTTTCTTAGAGCATATTGGAGGGAGTTCATGTTTTGAAAAAATTCCATGGAACATTTCAAAGTCAATTCTACACTCAAAATATTCCTTCAAAAGCAAGAATACAGACCACGACAAAAACACTTAATGAAGTGCTCTTAAGAAGATGATTCGGACAAACTCTTGGTTAGATTTTTGTTCTCCAGGGATAGTCTTTGTCTCTTTGTTCTTTGTATCTGTCTCTTCCTTTTTTATGTCCTTCCTAGAGCGTTCCTAGTTGTAGTGTAAAATGAAGAGGCTAAATATAGTAATAAAGTAATAAATAACAAAGTAAAATAGGTTATAGGAATAAAGTAATAAATAAATAATAAATATAGTAACGATGAAGTAATAAGTCAAAAAATAATAAAGTAAATGCAGCTGCTTGAAAACCTCAAGCTACAGTTGTCAATAAAAACTTGTAGACTTCTGCTCTGGACCAGAATGAAAAAAAACCCCAAAATTATGACAAAGTTTAAGTGAAAAAATGTTGAATTATTTTGACAATTTTCATGGAAACAGGACATTTCAGTAAATCCAAATGTAAGTCTTTTCTGGCTGCATCAGCAGGGAATTGCAATCCTGATGCCTTTCCCATTGTTGTCTCCCTTCTAATCTTGCTGTCTGACTATGAGAACTCCTTCCATAATACATCAATTTGTCCCTGATTCTAAATTATCTTGTCTGTGTTAGAGACTAAGAAAGAAGAAGACACAAAATCTTGGAAGGGTGTAAGAAATCTGGAGTTAGAACCTGTGACTGACTGGTCAAACACCTTCTCATATAGGATACTAAAGGAAAAGGAAACCCATGAACAAGACAGACAGAGACACAAACATGACAGAGAAATGTAACTGTGACAAAGATCAGAAACAAACCTGCCTAATCTGAGTAATTGATGGGATAGCAATAAATTCAGAGGCACACTGGGGCAACTGGTAAGGATGTAAACTCAAAGATGCAGAATGCTGGTGAGTCTGTGACAGTTGCTCAGCATTCAAGGAAGGGAGAAGGTCAGACAGAAAGGGTGTAGGAGGAGCTAGTTGCTTGTGAGATTAGACTGGTCACTATGTTGGTCTGACTGAACCTGGCACCTAATTACTACAATCTGTTCCAACTTCTTACATCCTTTCTTATCTAACTGCATAGTCATGGTCTCTATCCCATGTGCATGACTGCTGAAAGGACTAAGTGCCAGCTGCTGGGTGAACTGATGTTATGGATTTGGTGCCAGCAACTGGAGTCAGACCAAGGGTTTTGGTGCCCCAGACCTGTAGTGGCAGCTACCAAAGTGAGTGGGGTTTCAGTGTCAGTGACTGGGGCAAGGAGGGATCTGGGCCACCAGTCACTGGGGTTGAAATGGTTCATGTTCAAATAGCCATCAGACCGATAATGGATCAAGGTGGCAAAAGCTGGTAGAGCAATTGTTAGAAAGGAGGAATGCTTCTTGTTAGAAGAGGAGGTTAAAATTGTTCTTTTTTTGCCCACTAAGGATGAACCTAGAGACAATGCTGAATTGTTCATATGCACTTTGGAGCAGGAAGAGAGGAGAGCAGTGTTATTTCAGATATAGAATGGTATCAGCCAGATTTTAACAGTTGTTTTTGTGCCAAGTATGTATTTAGGGTGGAAGTTTGAAGAACCCCTTACTGGTAGAGGAACAAGATTGTGGGATACCTTATCAAAGGAAATATTTTGGCACAAAAGCTTCAGTTAAAATAGATCTCAGAATGATTATTTAAAAAGATTTATCCTGACATGGCTACCCAAGTTAACAAGTGACTAGTTTTTATCATTTCTGTGTTTCTATGGAACAGTTGGTTCAGAATCTTATTAGCAGATGTGCTAAAAAAGGTACAAAAGCAATTCTAAGACCCTCTGTGCAAGGCTGGTCTTCAGCCTTCCCCCAGATAGTCTTTCTGTAGTATGGCCATCTCTGCTACTGTCATTCCGTTGCAGGAAAAGAGTTCCAAAATCAGAATTCCTGTGTTTCTTGCTTCATCACTTGTAGCACTAGGGCTTGGAGTGACAATGTGTGCATACTCAGTTTTCTCTAGAGAAAACTGGATGCTTCTGCCTTTTTCTCTTGGCTATTTTGCACACATGGGCACACATACACATGGGCTCACACACACACACAAACACCCACACCACCCCACACTTTTACCTACATACATAAACTATAATTTACTTTGGTGTTCCCACCTAAATTAGCGAAAGCATGGCACATATTTGCTGCACAGGGACCCTGGACACTGTCTCCTATAACCTAATGAAGTCTCTGCTTTTGTGCTGCTTTGAATTTTTGCTGTAGTTGATAACTGATGTGGCTGCTTCACTCTCATGAAAGCATCTGGGAAAAAAAACCCTATAGTTTTGTGTCTCAGATATTTTGGATCCCAACACTGTCTCATGTTAATCACACATAGCTGAAATTAAACCTTTCTCTTTTTTTTTTGGTGGGTGTGAAGATGGTCTGATGGTCTTACTTTTTGTAAGTATGAGGAAGATAGCAGTGAGTACACAATGGTTAACGAAAGAGGCAAATAATTCAGACCTTAGGGACTTAAGACTTCTCTAGGGCTGCTAATGGGAGAATGGAAAATTTCAGCCTGAAGGATGCTGAATGGGGTGATAGTTCAGTTCTTCCAGACACTGAGCATCTCTAAGAATCAGCCTATTTTCCCCTTTCATTGAAAGCAGCTGTCCATAAGGACGAGGCAGTTTTTCTGAGTCAGGATACAGCATGGCGAGAATTCCCACTGCTGCCACTGCAGCATCCAAAGCTACAGTCATCAAGTGCAGGCTCACAGAGAGACACAGACAGCACCTGCTCAACTTCTGCTTTCTCTGCTTTGCCCCTACATGAGCTGTCCATAGATCCTACAAAAGGGCAGAAGGAACGAAAGTCCTGCAGCCTACCAGTGTTGACATAGCTTGTTGGGAGGGTGACTGGACAATCTTTGGTGATGGCTGGCATGAATTACAAAGAGCTACTAGTAAAATGCAGACATTCCTCTATGTATGAGGCCTGATATTTAGAAGTGGAAGTAAGACACTACTTTGTTGCATGTGTTTGTCTGGAGTTTGTCTGATCTATGCTGTCAGCATACACTTACATGAGTTACATGGCATTTTCAAACTTGTTCTAAACATAAATCTGTTTAATGATGCAGAAGTCTTGACAGCTCTTCATAAAACCTTTGAGATGCAAGAGGCTTTGTCAGGATCTGTTTCTTGTTATCTGCTCACCATTGCTGATCAAGAAAATGGCTTGCTGAGTTGTACCACTAGAGCTGGCACAAAAGCTGTGGCTTCCTTGTCAACAAACAATGCCACACAAAGGGACCTGGGGGTTCTTGTTGACGGCAAGTTGAATGAGTCATTGTGCCCTGGCAGCCAGGAAGGCCAACCCTGTCCTGGAGTGCATCAGGCACAGCATGGCCAGCTGGGCAAGGGAGGGGATTGTCCCACTCTGCTCTGCACTGGGGCAGCCTCACTGAATACCATGTGCAGTTTTGGGTTCCTCAATATAAGAAAGATATTAGGCTCTTAGAGGTCATCCAAAGAAGGGCAAAAAAGATGGTGAAGGGCCTTGAGGGGAAGCCGTATGAGGAGCGGCTGAAGTCACTTGGTCTGTTCAGGCTGGAGGAGACTGAAGGAAGACCTCATTGCATTTACAACTTCCTCACAAGAGGAAGAGGAGGGGCAGGCACTGATCTCTGCTCTGTGGTGACCTGTGACAGGACCCAAGTGAATGGGCTGAAGTTGTGTCAGGAGAAGTTTAGTCTGGATATTGGAAAAAGGATCTTCTCTTGGAATAGGTTCCCCAGGGAAGTGGTCACAGCACCAGCCTGACAGAGTTCAAGGAGTGTTTGGACCATGCTCTCAGGCACGTGGTGTGATTCTTGGGGATGGTCCTCTGCAGGGCCAGGAGTTGCACTTGGTGATCCTCCTGCGTCCCTTCCAACTCAGCATATTCTGTGATTCTATGAACCAGAGATGAAATATACATATACTGAAGCCTTGGAAGTTGTACTGAGTATTTGCTTCAATTTTGCTGTCTGCATGAAGCTATGTGGGGATTTCATAAAAGCCACAGGAATATCCACTTACATGATCCATGTTTCTTGCTACACAGATGTGATTGGGGCATTTGATTCACTGTGAGTCACTTTTTAATCATGCTACAAATTGAACCTTTTTTTCCTATTCTTTCTGGTTGCCCCTGTAAACGATGCCTGCAAAATCAAATGTAGCCTTGTTTTTTTGGTTTTTTTCCCTCCAGAGTAAAACCCTGAGTCAGGAAGATGCTTAAGCACATGCTCAAGTACAGGCTGCAGTGCTTTGTTGAAAATTTGTAGGTATAAGAGCATGTTTATCCATAAACATATACTGAAGAGCTTTCCTAAACTGAGACTTTCCCCCAGAACAGTAATTACTTAGATAGCAAGTAAGTGCAAGATAGCACTTAGTTGCAATAGCAAGATAGCACTAAGATAGTAATAGTGATGCTCTGAATTGAATTAGTGAATCCACACCGCCATTAAGAGAGAAAATATTTTTCATTTTATGTTTAAAATGCAGATAAACATGAAAAGAAAGAAAAGCAGCATTTTCTTATACAAAGGGGTCACTTCCTGCTGTTCAATATTTTTAAGGGTAAACACTAGCTCTGTTATTAAAATGACAGGGTGAGACATGGGAGTTTCAAGAAAACTGGATATTAAAATCAAGGAGTCTGGTCGTCACATAATAAAGGTGAATTTAAGTCATTGGCCAGTGGTCAGTTAGGACACTCTGCTTGCTAGGGGAGAGACTAAATGGTACAAAGGGAAGTTTTCAATGCGTCACTTTTCAGAAAGCCATAAATTATCAGCAAGCTGTACTGTCTAGAAATATCTGAGTTCCAATCACAGATTTCAGTGCAAATCAGACCTCTTTGTTAGGCACTGCTCAAATTAGGGCTGCATTGAAGTAATCAGTATTCTCTTCAAATTTTTTTTTTAATTGTTCTTTGTTTTTCCCTTCATTTTCCTTGCTAAGGACTCATTCAGGAGCCTGATACTGAAGTGCATGTACTGCGGAAGAGGCAGGACATTTCTTCTTGTACTGTGAGTTCAGATACCCATACACCTGATTGTAAGGTGGCACCGGTCAAAGCTGTCCACCCGCATTGTAGATTTTAGATTTGACTTCATATACAGTAAAAACTGGCAAGTGAGCATGGGAAAGATATGCACTGGATAATCGGCCTAGAAGATGCTTGGAAAATCAGTAAGAGCTTGGGGTCCAAGTGTTTTGAAAAGCAATGCAAGGTCTAGCATGTGACTGGCTACTGGTCACGTCCCTCTGAAATACTGACACTGTGGCCAAAAGTGTGCAATGTCTTTACTAATGACCTGTATGATGGGACAGTGTGTTCTCAGCAAGTTTGAAGATGCTCCCAGTCTGAGGAGAATGTCAGATACACTGGAGAAGAGGGCTGCTCTTTAGAGGCACCTTGACAAGCCAGAGAAATGGGCTGATGAGAACCTCCTGGAGTTTAGCATCGGCAAATGACAGCTTTAGTTTGAGTCCCCCAGTTCTTCTCAAGAGAGGCACTGAGCCTATGCAGCAAGTTCAGTGGAGGCCACAGATGCAGAGAAGGCTGGAGGATGGCACAGGGCAGGAGGGGAAGCAAGAAGTGGTTTTTTCAGCTTGGGAGTGAAAGGGAGTTTTTCTGGCTGTCATCAGCTCCTTTGTGGCAGAGCACTGAAATAGTAGACTCCTCTCAGGGATGCACCAAAGGCAAAAGACAGTCATAGCAATATAGAGCTCTCACAGAAGATTGAAAGATACCCATCTTTCCCGAGAGGGTGCTCAGTGTCTAGGCAGGGACACCCAGCAAGACTGAAGGTTCTCCACTCTCAGGCGTCTTCCAAACTTCATAGCCCAGAGAAAACGGACGAAGTGTCAGGTTGGCCTGTGTGTGAAGTAGGGAGGAATCTATGGGCTAGTAGATGGGGGTTTCATAAAAAAGTGAGAAATCTGGGCTCTTGAGCGAGCTCTTCCAAGACAGAATGTTGCTGTTTATGTATTTGCTGTTGTTTGCCTACCATGCCCCCTTGCCCTAGGAGCTATGCAGGGACAGGAGTTCTTGCCCTGTGTGTGTGCTTTATGTTGAAGTAATTTGGAATATGAGATCCTTGCTCAAGTCCGAGCCCCAGTCAGGCACAACTCAGGCGTTTTTCTCCGCGAGGAACTTGTTGGGGAACATGTGAACAACCCCGCGGTATTGCAGATCACCCGTGAGCAACACCGTGCACTCATTTACGAAAGTTCCATGCGACGTGCACGGCAGACAACAGACAAGGCAGAAACTGGGGGAAAGACGTAGAATGGCTGACGAAGGGACGACATTCCTTTATCTGGGGGCCAGGGAAGCTGCTCCAGGCGGTGCGCGGAGCCCCCGGGCGCGGGGGGCGGTGCGGTGCGCAGGGGG
>NW_008239104.1:1121837-1139202 GCF_000691975.1 Corvus brachyrhynchos
ATCAGTAATCGGGTAGACCATAGACTAACACAAACACAGCTCGGGGTAGCAGTCCGCAGCCGGTGGTATTTTCAGTTTGCAAATCTAGACAGTATCTGCTCAACATCTGTTTGCAGCAGACAAGATGAAGTAGCTCCCTGGCACCCTGCAGTTTTGCAAGTAAAAACATAGACTCAGGTCTTGCTGTGCATTAGCTTAAACGAATTTGAGGTCAGCCAAGGCTTAGATGCATTATTCTTATATTTTCTTAGTCCTGAGTCACATCATTACTGTCACGGATTGTTGGGGAACGATATATCCTTACTCCTAGGAGGAAATACATTTTTTAGAGTGCAAAGTTCTCTCATTGTAAAAGAAGCAGTAACAATACACTTCTTTTCGAGCCTTTCCTTCTTGTAGGCAATATTCAGCCTCTCTTTCCTGCAGCAGCTAAACATTCTCCTCCTTTGTTATCCTGCAGTATTTCTTGCAACAAATGCTCTTCATTTGCATAAATAATGAATGCACTGTTGCATTTTTGGTATTGTGTTAATCTTTGAAACTTTAAAAACCATAATTTCTCAGAGCTGCTGTATGTGTGTGTGTGTGTAGGTGTGAGGAAGCCATGCTTTGCATTCAGTTATCCACAGGTCTTAGCTCCTAGATACTCTCTTGGACTTAGTGGGAACTGAACTCTTCAAGTATTTTACTGTAAATGTATGGCACTTGGAAGATTGTCTTTTTTTCTGAAGTTGACAGGACTTTGCCTGTTTAAAAGATAATCAGTACTGTTTACCACAGGTGTTACCAGACAAAGGCTTGAGAGGAGGTAAATGGTGTGATCATGATGCTATTGTATAATCAGGCAGGTTAGCCATGGGCAAGGACCATTCTTCAGCTGCACAGAAGCTAGCAAAGTGTATTTCTAAAGGCGAGGTCTGTCCACGGACTGAAAGCTCTCACAGGCATTCAGGCCTGTCTAAATGGGAGTCTGTGAAAATCTTGAGTCTGGGGGAGTCACAGCCCATAAAATCTAGCCTGTAAAATCTTCAGCACCTACCCAAACTCCTTTGTGATTCATTGGGATCTGTATTTCACTTGCTGGTGTGTCCCAACTTGTAAGTCCCATCTCACACTTGCCAGCTTTGGCCTCTGCTTTTCTGTTAGATGATAGCAGATGAATTTCTAAATTTGTTACTGAGATAAGAATAGTTATTTTGTTTGAGTTTACTTTGAATAAATGTTACTCCTGTGCCCACTGAGATGTTAATTGCTTCTCTTTACACACTGTGGGAGCCGAAAAAGGGCAATTTAAGAAAGTCATGATCTGCCTCGTATTCATAACTTTTCCTTCCATTTTGCCTTGTGTAAGCACTTCTGCTGGCTTTAAGAAGATCTCACTGTGGGCATAAATTTTCTTCAGGAATTAAGCCTCTGCATAATTCCTGAAGGCTTAGGTTTGTAGGTGTTTTGCTGACATGATTAATCATGCAAATAATTCTAGGGGCTTCCATGCTGGACTGCTTACTTGACTAGTTGCAAGAAATATATGACATCTAAGTAGAAACCCACAGGAGCAGATTGTCTGAGAGACAAAACCTCAGCAGAGGCATTCAGATGGCTTTCTCACCTCTGTGCAGAAGACAAAGTGGGGCACTCAGCCTAACACTACTTGTTGCTCGTGCTGTACCCCTGTGTCCTCTCATAAGTTCTGTAGGGCTGTCACATGCTTCCCATGCTGCAGCTGCAGAAGGGGCAGGAGAGCGCTGGCCCACAGCTGGCAGAAGTGGGCTCTGATGTAAGGGAATAGCAGTGTACTTGTTCAAGTATACAAGTCAGGCTTGCTGTGCACCCAGATGTTTGGGTTACAAGTACCCTGTCACCTCTTGCTATGTGTTTCACTGTCTTCAAGTGCAGATATAATGGGCAAAAGTTAAGTATCCCATATATTTGAATGAGCCAGCTTTGCAGTCATGGAGGATAGAGATGGCTCTTTCCTTACACAGCTGAAGATGTGAGCAAAATAATGAGACTAGTAATATCTTATTTGTGTTTCTTTAGGCACAAATTAGTTCTGAAAAAATACATTTCTCCTTACAAAAGTTTGTTTAAATGTACTGAGCAGGGTGCCTAAAATCCATTTAATCTAATGAGCAAATAAATTTTATTTTTATAAGTATGTGAAATGCAGAAGATTTGAAAAGTATTTTTCATACATATTCGTCAAGTCAAACTGCTTAAGGTTTGCTTTTAAATGTAAGCAACTTAAAAATGCATTTGAAGACCCAAGTTAAAAATAGTTGACTTGCTGTTTGCCTGCACCAAGGAGTCTATTTTTGTCTTTATTCAGTAGCTTGCACACAGGCATTTCTGGGGGATGTTTCAGGCCTCCTTTGTAGCAATCCAGCCCCTGGATTTGTGTGTTAAATCGTTTTGATTTGGTTAGAAGCCACATTTCTTCCCAATGTGCAGATGTTTCTATTCATATCGGTAGGAAAGGAATACAAAAGTTTATTCTAACCTCTAAACATGTTTTCAGCTTGCTCTTTGAATAGTGACATGATTTCACTGTCACTTTCAAAACTGCACTGAAATTCAGGGGAATGCCCAAACTTGAAACCTCCTTTTAATACATGACTCTCCTTTGTACTTACGGTTGATAGATTTCCCCAGCACTACTGAAAATAAACCCCATCAATAGTTCATTTTAAATGGTTTTATTTATAAACATCAATTTGAGGCTAGCTAAGATTGATTAATGTAGCTCTTAAAAATAAAAGATGTGACACTATCTGGAAATACTGTTTTTAGAGTTCATGTGCATGTTTTGTTGAATTGAAGCTGTATAGAGTGAAGGAATTTATCTTCCATTGTCATAAATATAGATATTTAAAGCTGTATAAATTCTATATTTAGAACACGATATAAGCCGAAATCGATTTGATGTATTTGTATGTGTTCAGTACATATATTTATGTGAAAACTGTCCATCTAAAGCAGTTATATGCAGTGTGGAGGCAGGCCTGATATCTCTTCAAATTAGTATGTTACTTTGTAGTTCACAAGAGAGTCCTGGTTTTGTATTCTGAAAACAATCGACCTCAGTCCAGAATCTCTGAAATTATTTCTTGGTGTTTCTTGGATAGTACTTCTTTTTGGGATAAGTACACTGCTGGAGGTCTGGACAATTGATCCTAATGAAGCAGCCTGCCTGAGTGATCCTTTTGGGATTTCATCTGTGTTGCTACTGTGATAGCTGCTTGAATTGTGGGGGTTTTCTCCTTTTTTCCCCCTCTTGTTTGCAGGGATTTAGCTGCCTTGCCACTAGCTCTGCCAGGTTAGAGGGTGGTGTTTCTACCTGGCTTCTGCAGGCTGAAATTTGCAGCCTTTCCAATCTGCCTGTCAATCATCCTAACAGCCTAGCATCTTGAGATGCTAGAGGGCTCCCTTAATGTGAGCACTTACCTTTCTGCTTGTCTGGGGCCCAATCCTGCACCCTTGAAGCAGGTAGCATTTTTGATACTGCCTCTGGTACTTGTAAAGTCTATGTTGTGACAGGGACCTTGCATTGCCAGGAGGGTGCAGCTTTCCCCCACCTCCCACACACACCACTGTTTCTGTTTGCATGCTAGAAATAACAAGGTTGCGTGACCTTCCCATCTTGGTGCACACACGGACATCTGAAGTCAATGTTTTGACAGGAATGACTTGTGTGAGGAAGGTGAGCAGAACTTGCCTCTGTTTTTCCTTTGTGCCAGTCAGGCTGCCCAGGTGCTTCGATGTGTGTTGTCAGCAGCAGCAACAACTGCAAGTATGGATAGTGTTTGTCCAAAATATTAAATGAAATACATCAGAATATCTGCTTTGCAAGATGCAATTCACTAAATTTCACTAAATACGAAATGGGATTATTTAAGTCTTTGCAAGGAAATGAAAATCAAGGATCATGGAATAAATAATTATTTTCAGACAACCTGATAACCATTTCCCTTGCATGTATTCATCTACAATTTGCATAAGGATTTCACTTTCGTGCTTATTAGTAATGTGTTTTGATTGCGTTCTTGTAGTGGGTATAATTATTTATTTGATTGTGAGCATTTCTTCTTGTCCACAAATAGGACAAAAGATTGTGTAATGCCCTGGAATATCATCGGTATATTGCTGATCTCATGCCAAGATCATCTTCAGCAACGAGATACGTATCTAAATAGAATGCTTTATGGTCATTACCTTAATAAAATGTGAGTCATGCACACCAGCACTTTCATTCTTAAAATACTTCAGTAAACTGGTATATCCATTTGCCAATGCATAGAGCACACTATGGAAGACAAATCTGCTGCTGTGTGGACAAATAGTCTCCAGAATCTTCCCTGAAGCTCTGTGCTTAATTTAGCAGTTTATGCGTGAGCTCACTAATGAACATTCTAAGCGTGCTTGCATGATGTACATTATCGCCAAGTTTTAACTAAAACTATAAATGTTCAACTATTTTAAAGTCTATTCTGACCTAACGAAGTCCTACATTTTAAATTAGACTGTTGGCTAAATATACCTGTTTGTTCTGGAGGGCAGACAGAAAACCTGACTGCTTTATAGCAAACTCTCTATGTGATGGTCCTGTAGCTATTGAGAAAAGGTAGCAACTGATACCACAAATTGCTCCAAAACCAGCATTCAAGCTAAGGCTTCTGAGGAGCAATCTATGACTCAGAAAAACTTTCACGTTCTAGCTTGAAAAATATATGCGTGCTCTGGGAAAATAAAAGGGAAAGTTGAAACTGTACAAGCTGTCAGACCATGTCATGTGTGTCCATTCAGGAGATCAGCAGGTGAGTCAGAAGGAATTTGGGAAGTATTGCATTTGGGGATGCTGTGGTACTTTTGTATTTCAAATGGATTTTCTCACTTGCAGGGAAGAAGCAGTCACTTCCGGGACACGTAAGGAACATTCAAAAATGTCGACCTCTGACAATGATATTAATTCCTGATGAAATAAAAGCTTGTAACATTCAGTGTAGTTAGTCCATATATTTCTATAGATTCTGAAAATAATTTTCTAATACTGATTTTTAAAAACAGTTAAAAAAAAAAACATTTAAAAAGCCCTAATCTCTTCATAGTACTGCATCTTCTCTTCATCTTGCTATCAAGTCTATTACAGTAACAGTCAAAATTAATTTATAATCCACCTGCTTTCTGACAAGAACAGTTGTCAGTTTTTTAGCTGATATCTCTATGTACGTGTTTGTACTGTCTTTGTGTGAAAGAACATTTGGGAGCTGAGCAGAGGAAGGGAATCTGATTCATAACAGGTGAATAGGAACTCAATTAGGTTTTGGTACAGCTGTCCAAAACATTCAGTCTTTCTTGTGAGGGCAGGGTATATACATGGTGACTGCATTCTTCCTTCTTCTCAGCTTTCATGTTAGTTCACTGTGCAAGTCTGGTGGAGAACAGTTGATTCTGCTGTACTTCTTCTATACTGAAATTTGTATAACCACGAAAAATATGTCAACCCCAGACAGCAAACATATTTTGATTTCTTCCATCAATGAACATCATCTACCATCAAGCACATTTTCACAGAATCAGCTGACAGCTAAAATTCTTCAGTACTGCTTTTTAAAACCAGCATTTATGTTTACAGTGGTCTTTTTTTTTTTTTTAATTATTTTGAAGTGCAGAGTTTTATGACCAGCTGCTCTCAAGTATTCCTGCTTAAGAATCCAGTACTGCATATTCTGTGAACAAACAATTGGTACAAAATAAAACTTGTGGTTCCTGCAGAGCATCTTACTGGCATGTGTTGCTTCCTTCATCCTAGAGGTGGGTGGCTTCTTCCATTTTGTGTGTGATGGTGAAGCATCTGCAGTTCTTGCTTGCTTCCTTGAGCCTCTTTCTACATTACTATCAGCTTTTGACAGTGTTTTTGAGATGGGGGAGAGCAAGCTGAGTAGAGGAGGGTTGTGCTGTTGAACAGGCATTGTTTCACAATGTGCTGAAGAGTTTTATTTCTGCTGGTGGTGGCAGAATAATAGTGGTATCATATTATTGCTAGTTTTCAACACATGCTTTCCTACAGATGGTGGAGATTAACACTGCAGTGCCTGTTGTTTGAGCTGCAGTGCTAAAAACAAGAGCTTTGCCACAGCTGCTTCAGCCGCAGCAAGGCGAGGGCCCCTGGGGACCTTTGGCAGAATCTGGTCTCTGTGTATCACTGGCCAAGAACAGAAGTTTATGAACACTGTTCATTTGTTTATTTATGACAGCTGGTTGTTGTCAGTCGTCTCTTGCAGGTCACACATGTTTAAACTTAATCAGAGAGAGCTCTTGCCCTTTTGTTTGTTTTTTACCTAAAGGTTTTGTTGAGCACTATACAGGGTAGGGAAGGTTTTAACTAATGTTTTCTATTAGATGCATTGATTGTGTGGTCAGAAACCTCAAGCACCACAAGCAAGTGGATCCTAAACACTTTGGGCTAAATTGGTTCTCTGGTATGTTTTTGGAAGTATCCAAAATTCTGATCTACATTAGAGTGTGTTTCTGTACTGAGGTAAGCAGCAAAACTTGCATTGACTTTCACTGACACAAGAACAGCCCCTGAAGCTATTGTTGTAGTTCAGCCTAAATTGCATTGGAAAGTGGTTTGGGATATTTCAGTGAATATTCTGAAATAATATTTCTCCCTTGACATCTGGTAAATTGCATAGCTGAAAGTTTCAGTATGTATGTGCACTCACTTTTAGATCAGATGTTTTAGTGCACTTCATGCACATTCAAAATGCATCCTTATAATCCTTATAATGCTTCAATAGTAATCAAGGTAAGATGGAATATTAACAAAATGCAGTTTTTTTTTTACTGGAGATGTGAAGCCTTTCTATTAACAGTGAACAGAAGATTACAGTGGAAATGAGTGCATGGGGAAATGACTGTAGTGGATGCTCAAGTCTTTTTGGGATTCATTTTAATATTTAGTTTGAATTAAAAACAAAATAAAACACAATGAAGTTTATTTAGGGAGTATTTTCCAGATTTTTTGGATAAGGCTGAAGTTGTAAACTCTCAGGTGATGAATATTTTTTTCAAAACCACAGTTAGATAAGAAAAGTAATACCCTTACAAGAAGTGATTGGATCTTTTGCTGAAGATGAAGACACTGGTATCAAGCTGGTAAATACATATTTCAGAAGATCTTGGGGCAAATTTAAATAGGTATAAATCTTAGCAAAAATACCAGCATCTGAGAAAAAGATACATCCTTAACACACAACATAGAAGAAAATAGTAGCTTTTCCAATTATCTTTTCCAAACATTTTTGCTGGAAGCTTCAGGGCTGCTGAATGGGTATGGATATCTGGACATTTGATCCTTTTTAGTTTGTCCAGTTTCTAGTTAAGAAGTTGTAGGAGGAAGAGAATGAGTGATTCATAGGTGTCTTTGAAAATCTATCTGGTTTTTGCTAAAAGAACAAAAATCAGGAGTGGTCTGCAGGTCCACTGCAGGCTGGACACCATAAAATTATTATGAGCATCTTGACTTTCAGATAATTTGTTGTTACAACATGTTGTGTGATTCACGTAAGTTTCTGGTGAGTAGCTGGTACTGGACTTGTGACATTCTCTTTTCTTCAGCAAGACCTGCTGTGTCATGGAGAACTTTGTAGGAAACACAACTTTCTCCCTGCCCTTCAGTGACTGAGGATATACCTCCAATAACACCAGAAACCACATAAAACTAAAAAGAGTATCCAAACACTTCTTTCTTCCCAATGCATAGAAAAGGCATGCAATGGCTTGATAGATGCTGTGCTTGAGTATCTCTGTTCAGCTGGAGTGAGTTTTTGTCCAATTGTGGTAAATAAGGGTTTTGTCTCTGGCTTGGAGCCACATTTTCAATCCTTTAATTTACTTGGGATTTTCTTTTGGCAGGACAGGATGTTCTGCTCTGTCTGTGAAAATGTCTTACTTTATTGACAAGTTATGAAGGTCAAGAGAAACACTCAGGTTTGTATTCAGAGGCATCATCAGAAGATGAATAGCAAGGGACCCAAGAGAATAGAAGTAGCCCATTTACAATTGAAAATCAAATTTAAACCTTCTTCAGGGTTTTAATTATAACTGGTCATGCTTTTAATTTTCAGTTCTCACCTCTTTTCATATATGATTTCCGTTCTAGGAGGCTGATTTTCTGCTTGCTTCTGAAAATGTTGTCCAGATACGGAGTAATGTATAGTCTCTTTACAGGTGCAGTCAGAATTGATGCTTTAGTCTTGCTAGTGATTTCCTGTAGTGATTTTGATACTAATGCTTCAGATTACATCCACTGACTTTGAGACTTAAATATCAATGCAAAGTTATATTTGTGGTCTAATGCTGTCTTAACTGCACATCCTTTCCTAACTCTGGGTCCCAGGAAACCTCCCAGCTAAAAAAATCTGCTGTCATCTTTTAATCTCATTGTTACTGGCAAAAGTTTATTCCGTACCTCAGAGTTGCCAGTGTTTCTTAAACTGACATTATAAGATAGTTTCTTATAGTAAACATTTATACAAGAAAAAATATAGTGATAAAAAACTTGTACTTTCCTTTAAAACTGCCTCTGTTTGGAGGCATTTGCTATTTCTACATCTCTCAAGAAATTCAATATTTGCTTTAATAATACAGAATAAATATTGACTGCTGTATTGTGGTATAGATTTAATAAATCCCTTTAATATTAACCTAACTTTTTGCCTTTACTTTGTACTAAGAAGGCTCTCCTGACTGTGATCCAATTGTAACCACCTTTTGTCACTCTTAATTAAAGTTTACTCTCTTTACAGTTTCTCTCAACAAATTAATCTACTGCAGTGGCTTAGTGGCAGATGAAATTTAAAATGATGGTGTATCTCCACTACCGTTCAGTTTTGTTTTTTTCAGCATGCCTTTAACTGAAAAGATCATGTTTCCACATTTACAGGCACATTTGGTTTTTTTCAGGTATTCTTTTTTTTTTTCACTAGCAAAACATTGAAGCTTGAAACAACTTTTTATTTCTAATATATATTGCAAAGTGGCAATTTATTATTCATAATGCTATATAATGTTTAATAACCTGTCTAGCAGATAACAATTAATGTAACATACAGAGAACTATGCAGATGATTGCATGGAAAATGCCTTATCTTCCTTGTGTTATTTAGCACAGGTAAAACATAGGCAAATGATAAAAATTTTATTAAATATAATACATTTACTGAAGCACTGACATACAGGTATAGAAGCAGGGAAATAGATGTAGAGCTTTTATTTATGCAGAAGAAAAATAGGTATTGATAGCTAGAATCTCTGCTAGGCAGGCAGATGTTTGATAACCTTAGTTTCTCTTTGTAAGTAGGTTTGCAAGACCAGTATTGCAAGTTTTGCGTTTGCTTGTTTTTTTAAGGTTTCAATTTTCAAGGTGATTTTAGATATTTTTTCCTGGCTTATATTCTAGTTTCCTTTCTTATATTTTGTGACAGTCTGTTGTTCTTTTATAGATCTGGTATTTTTCTCAAGGTGAATAAAATAGCCTTGTTCTTTTTGCTTTGAGGATAGTGTCTGCCTTAGCATTATATATTGCATTTCTTTCCTCAAGTGTAGGTCAGATATGCTTTTTGTTTTAGTAAGCTGAAGTCTTCATTGTCCTGGAAAGTGAAGAGTCTCTTTGTCTTCATCCACCCAAGCAGACTTTTTCTGAAGTCTCTTTGGTGACGGAGATGCATGTGTTTACTTGTCATTGGAATTTCCTACACTGTTCCCCATAAGAACATGCTGGTGGGCAAATTGGGGGTGGGGAGCATTTATACAACACTGTCTGTCATTATTGCAATGAAATTTGAATCATGGACCTTTGCATCATCAGTGTCAGCTTAAGCCACGGTTGCACACATGGGTACATTACTCTGAGTACTTCTAAAAATCTCTTGCAGTTCAGTTTCAGACTCACAAAAAATTGACCAAAGTGTATCCAGGCAAAGTATATCTCTGTGCACAGAGAGACCACACTAGAAATTATGAGAATCTGGCTTGGTTTAAAGGTGAACCGTATGAGTTTTACTTTTGTACCTGTGCAATCTTTACTACGTACATGCTGTAAAACAAAAGGTTTGAAATCAAAGTATTTTAGAAATCATCATGAAATAGGATGCTGGACTTTGCAAGTTCAGACAGCAGCTGTTTATTGGTTTGGTATTCTGAGATAGTCATCTGGCAGAAACCATAAAAGTGTTGGAGACTGCATGGTCTTGAAGTCTTGCTAAGTTGGATGCAACTAAACAATGTGCATTTTATATAGTGAAATGCAAGTAATAGCTTTTCAAACCAGGACTATACCTTATGACAGAAGAGCAGGATTTGGAGTAATGCGGAAACAGCTTCTGTGGAAAGAAGTCACAGTTCATGAATACCTGCAAAGACTAGAGCCTTCTTTGGTGTAGGAACTAAAAGGACATTCTTTTGAAAATCTACTGGCATTTGGGGTTTCTTGTCCATAAATATCAGAGTTTCATCTTGCACGTCTATTTTTTTTTTTGTGTGCGTGTGTGTGTGTGTGTGTGAATACTAGAAAATTAGACAATAGGGAGATTTCAGAGAAGAGCTACAAACCCAACTGAATGACTGGAAACACGAGTTGCAAGAGGTTCAGTCTACTGTCTCTACAATGGGCTAAAGATGATATAGTAACTTTCTATTAGAGAAAGATATCACTTGAGGGTTTAAAAGTGAGACTTTTTACATTCTCTGATTTTCCCACAAGAATTTTGCATCCTGAGATCTCTGGGACAAGGTCTAAGGGCTATCTGATCTGTGCAGATCTTCACTATTATAGGGAGAAAATTAATGGGGACAAAACTCCATTAGACCTCAATCTGGCCAGCACTATAAATGACAAACAAAAGGGCTTCTAAAAACATTTTAACAACAAAAGGAAGATCAGAGATGATGCTGGTGTGTTGCTTGATGAGGTCAGACTCCTCACAAATAGGGACATACACACAACAGAGATTTTTAATACCTTCTTTGCCTCTGTCTTCGACACTGATTATGTGCTCTGGGAACCCCAGAGCCCTGTGTTGAAAGACTGACTGGGGGGATGATAATCTTCCAGCTGACCCTGAGTTTGTTCAAGACATGCTGCTCCAGCTGGATGTGCATAAATCTATGGGGCCTGATGGGATTCATCCCGGGGTACCAAAAGAGCTGACTGATGTCATTGCAGGACCTCTCTCCATTATTTTTCAAGTGACTTGGGAGTCTGGAGAGGTCCCAGTCAACTGGAAGCTGGCAAACATTGTCCCAATTTCAAGAAGGGAAAGAAGGAAGACCCTGATAATACAGGCCTGTCAGTCTCAATTCACTGCCTGGTAAAATTATGGAGAAGGTTATTCTGGGGGTAGTTGGAAAACACTTGAGAAATAACACAATCATTGGTCATAGCCAGCAAGAGTTCACACCAGGGAAGTCCTGCTTAACCAACTTAATTTCCTTCTATGACGAGGTCACCCAACTAATTGAGCAAGGGAAGTCAGTATATCTGGGACTTTTGGATTTTAGCAAAAATTTTGATACTGACTCTCATAATATAATTCTGGACATAATGCTTAACACACATCTAGACAAGCCCATAATATGTTAAGTGAACAAATTACTGATGGGACTGGCTCAGAGTTATGTGAGGTTACATGAGGGTGGTGACCAGTCACCAGTGCTACTACTCAGGAGTCAATTTTAGGACCAGTGCTCTTTATTGTTTTTATAATCAGAATACAGAAATCAAATGTACATTTATTTGTAAATGATACTAATCTAAGAGCAGCTGTAGACTCCCTTGAGGGTAGAGTGGCTGTACACAGAGATATGGATAGACTAGAGGAGAGCGACTAAGATGGTGAAAGATTTCAGGGGCAAAATATATGAGGAAAATTTCAAGTCACTTGCTTTTCTCAGCTTGAAGAAGAGAAGGCTGAGGAGTAACCCCATCACAGTGTACAACTTCCTCAAGGGGAGCAGTGGAAGGCAAATTGCTGTTCTCTTCTGTCTGGTGACTAGTGGTAGGAAATGAGGAAAAGGAATGAAGCTGTGTCAGGCAGGTTGAGGTTGAACATTTGGAAAAGTTTCTTCACTGAAAGGGTGATTAATTGTTACAGTGGGGATACTGCAACACGTGTATCAGACAACGAGGCCCATGGAAAAGAAATATATATGGACAGATTCTTGGTAGGTGTTTCAGAGATGTTTATTTCTCCAGCCGCATGGCCGGAGCTCTGCCGAGGAACTGTTCCAGTCACGGGACCAAGGGTCCTTCTGCCCGCGCAGGGAACACAAACCAACCAATGGGAACGAGGCTGAGCAGGGGCAGGGAAACCCCGTGTCTGTGCCCTCAGGGCCCCTCTCCCAGGGCTACACGGCAGGGGAGGAAGGGACCCCGACATTTAATCAATGGAGCAGGCTCCCAAGGTAAGTGATCACAGCACCAAGCCTGGCACAGTTCAAGGAGTGTCTGAATGATGTCCTTAGTCATATGATTTAGCTTTAGGTAGTCCCGCAAGAAGCAGGGAGCTGAACTTAAGGAGAAGCTGGGCCCCTCTAAGCGTGAGATACTCTGTGATTCAACCAGCTATGATCTCAAGAAAAAAGAGAGACATTATGAAATGCTTAAGGCATATATTTGCTGAGATGTAACACCTGATTTTGTTTCAGCACTTTATATTTTTCAAGGTGTTTACTTTTTGTTCAAATCTCTTGCCATTATACTTGAGTGACATAAAGGCTGTCCGTAGACTATTTATGAATGTCTCTTTAAGGACTAGATTGTCCTCTTTTGCCTTGTCCACATTTGTAAAGGTTACTGATATTTGTCTCCTGCCATTGTTGTGTTGTTGATGTCATACTTTTTTTGTCATTCATTCTGAAACCCAATGAATTATGGAACACATGGGGGGATGATGTTGTGAGGGTACCAGAGTAAAATTAAGAAAATATGAGTTATTACTATGCTTTGAAACTACAGCTTTTGCAAGAACATTTCAGCAGGTGCAAGCTGCCCCTTGAAATTCCTTCGGTCTTTTCTCTTGAACTTTCAAGGTCTTTGGTGGTTTATGGACCTCTTGAAATTATGCATGGTCAAGGAGAGTGGTACTTTGGCTTGAGTCGTAAGGAAAAACTTAAAAGAGACTTTTTTTTTCCTATCTGCAAATCAGAAAACTCAGTGCTTAAACACCTTGGAGAACTTAAGCAAATAAGTTATCACAAAAACTGCCCATCAAATACTTGAAATAGAATGTTCGTGTTCAAGACATGAAGTGTCTGGGAGAAGACCCATTGGGCAGCAGCGTGGCCCAGCTCAAAGAGCCAGCTAACTGGGAACTCAACATCTGCCATTGCATTTCTCTGCACTACAGGTTCCCCCTATTCTCCTGGACAGTCAGTTACTATCACCTGGACGAGGAAAACAAAGAGTTTTCATTTGTATTTCTGAAGTGCTTGGCTATAATGGTAAGGAATATATATTAACATAAATCTTCCTGTCAGGAAAAAAAATCTGAACTAGCCTCTGGCTGCACTACTTGTGAACTTTCTCTCAGCTTCAAGGGTGACTTCTAACTACATGTTGAACAATGTATCGTGGTGCTACCAGGATAGCTATAGTCACAAGTAGGAATATCCGTCTGTAATTGTGAGAACTGGGGAGTCTAGGAGTTAATGTGTCCTTGTGGTACTGAAATGGCTTCTTAATTTACAGAATTGTTGGCTAGTTGTTCTCAGCCTCTCTTCTCTCACCTCCCCAGAGCAGCTCTCTTGTTTCGCTACACCTCAGCCAGTTCCTCTTTTCCTGTTGTGCTGGGGAGCAGCTGGGGAATGGTGTTGCTTGTATTTGAGAGGAAACCAAACTACTAATAACTGGCAGTTTTCTTTCCTGAATGACTTGATTTTTGTAGTGAAACTTGCTGTGGTATCCAAGGATGAACACCTCTGGCAGTCTCAAATGGGTGGTAGTTCCATATGACTGAAACTTAGGGTAGAGATAAGAGTCTAATCACTTTTGGCAGAGGCTTTTAAATCAAAATGGCTTGTGTTCCCACTGAAAATAAAAGTGTAAGGGTCTGGTATAAAGAAAAAACCAAGGATCATTCCTGATACTTAGATGAGAAAACCTGGCATGTTGGAATCCCACACTAAAAGGAACAAAAGCTAGTCACTATCATATTTTGGGAAGAAGTCTCATGCTTTAATTGTCTTGATGATTAGTTCTACTCAGGGGAATGAGTCAAAAGCATCCTACTGAATGGAAGAATAATGAAGGAAACAGAGATATGTAAAAGAGACTTCCTGCAAATTCCATCCCTTTGCTTTGGTTTGTTAATAGCACCACTGTTACAGTCTTGAAATAAAGCCTTTAGAATCAATTTTGAGAAGTCTTTTGAGTTTTTATTCTCCTGACTATGTTACTTTTCTCCTGGTGTTGTTTCAGCTCTCTAAATCTGAATTCTTTAACCTTGTCTGTCCAAGAAACGTGTTGTGCCTTATAGGCCTTAATAGCACTTAACAACAAAAGAATGGTTTGTAAATAACAGAGCTACTAGATCAGGCCTGCCTCAGCATGGTCAAATGCCATGTCCTTTGACCACCAGTAACTCTTAACAGATACCGCCACAGTGTCAGACTCTCACTTCCCCTGTTTTTGAACATCATTAACACCTTCTGTGGCACTTTTTCTGCTGCAAATGCCTAAAGATGACTAACACATAGCTAGTTTATGTAATTTCCAAGATGTAAATGTCTTAATATTGTCTATTAATATGACCTAGTATTCCATCTTGTTTAATTCTTTACATTTCCTCTAATTTTGAAATTGGGTTACAATGCAGCAGAATACCATGAACAGCAGTAACTAAATCTTTTCCTCAGCATTTGCTTCATCTCTGCAGGCATTTTTGTTAACATTTTTTGTTCAGTTTGGAGCCACTTACATTCAGGTTATAATTCATAGCTTGATATTGGAGATGCAGCTCAGAGACACATCAGTTAATGAAAGACACTCTTCTGGCAAGCAAATCTCCCTGTGTTTTCCAGAAAACCCTTTGAAGGATACAATAAGGAGGAAGCAAAACTACTTTTAACCAGTCACATGTTGTAAGACCGTCCTAAAAATGAGTAATGTCTACATAGAGAAGACAAGTGATTACAGTTTTAGTCAAAAGCTTCTTCCGATAGCATGATACTGTTGATTGTTATAGGACCAAAGAAGATTTACTGTGAACTTGGGAGTAATAAACTTCTCTTTCAGCACCGCAAACAGCAAGCTGTGAATAACGCTGATCTGCAGAGTATGGAGTAATTTTCTATCACATCAGAGTTTGATAACTGTAAAATACTTGACAAACCTTTGGACTACTGTGTTATATAGTTAAGATGTGGCGCAGGGGAGGAATTTTAGAGGTGCCTAAACAAACAGCTCTGCTTCACAAGTCTTAAACAGTAACATACTGGGACAAAGACACAATTTTTGCTAATCCTTGCAGAAAAGAAGATGAATGCATAATGATAGCAAAATTTAAATCATTGCATCCAAATCTGAGCATCTGCCCAAGCCCTGAGCAAATATGAGAAGCAGGGAGATACCAGGAGGCCCCAGCCTAGCTCTTTTCAGGAAAAGCTACATGAACAGATCAGGGCTTTTACCACGTTGCTTGGTGACATGTTTTATGTTGTCCCTGACACAAGTGGTGATGGTCAGTAAGCCTACCACAGTGACACACCTCGTGTTGGGTTTCATGTTAAAGACACTACTCATAAACTTCCTTGGGTAAATGCAGTTTGTCTATTTGGCACACATCCCAACCCCAGATGTTCACAGATTTTGAGTTAGTTCTCAGGAAAAAAATTCAATTTTCTGACTCAGTATAGCAGTATTTAATTTTTTTTGTAACTATCTTCTACTTTTGACCTTCCCTAGACTGTTTTTTAAAGACGTTCTCATTAAAAGAAAAGCTGGGCTTCTAGTGTAATCCTGTAAACATAAGACCCGATGCATTAAAGCACACTAAAATCTGTGGCACTTACAGTAAGACATAGAGATGTCAAAACTGATTCCTTGTTTAAGAGACTACAAAAAGAGAATCAGAAGGGAAAGGTGAGATTCTTGCTAAGTCTAGGGCATTATTTCTGCTGAAAAAGGCTGCAGGCAGTGTATGGTTGAAAGAAATAGACACCCACAGAACACAGTCCTATTTCACTCTAGATATTCTAGTCAGTCACTGTAGGACTAAAGGTTTTAAAGACAATATTAAGCATGATGACTTAAGGTAGTTTGGTAAGTTGACTGAAGGTTTCCTCACATAAACAAGGCAGTGGAAACAGCCCAGCTGTACAGTCTATCTATCCCTTTGTTCCTAAGCAGTGAATTTCCATGTGTTAACTTTCAAGAAGCTGTTTTAGCGTTTTGGTATTTTGTGTTAAAAGCAAACAGAAAAACTGGGGTTCTTACTAAGCCATTTCAGCAGCACATTTCTTCATCCCTCTTATGGTCTATGGTTTTAAGAAACACTTTATTGTTTAGAATCTTAATGACAATATTTACAGCAACAATGTCTACCTTAATTCTTTTTATACTAGTTGAATGATATAAACTATAATTTGCAACACTAAGATGTGAGAGTAATCTTTGAAAAGAGAAGGCTGAATAGCATGATTAAATTCAATTTTATTTTTTAAGCTTACCACATATATTATCATTACTATGTATTTTTGGCACATTCTCCAAAGTGTCTGTTGGAATGATTCCTGGTTTCTGCTTAATAAAAAACAAAGCTAAACTTCATTATGTTTGCTTGTCCTGAGATACTTGAAAGTTTTGCTCCAGTTGTTTCAAAATTACCACAGTATGTTGCTCTTCCAGTTAAAATATGTGGCCTGTCAGAGCTTATTTTACAAGGCAGTGGTCTCTTTGCTGTGGTCCAGTTAAACACCTAAATACTTGCTCCATGTTGGCAACTTGGATGCACAAATGTAGCGCACATTTGAATGCTCTGTTGAATCATATCACAGTGCTCTGTATCAAACTCTAATACACAAGTACGTTTTGCAGATCACATTAGCATCTGTCTCGGTTTTGAAAGACAGGTGTCTGCTAAGGAAGGCAGAGGCCCCCCTTGAAGTGGCAGATATAACCCCTTTTCCCTCCAAGTTATTATATTTTGAAATCAAGAGCCTTTAGGCGAAGATGTGGGAAAATAGGAATAACAGTTCTTTACTATATATATATATATATATATGTATATAACCAGTCAAACAAAAACAACAACTATGGCAGTAACAGCAAACACAAACCCAGTGCCAGCCTTCTCGGCTGTCAGGC
>NW_008239104.1:1146085-1160872 GCF_000691975.1 Corvus brachyrhynchos
GCAGGGCTACAGCGTAGCGAAAAGCTCGAAGCAGCAGCGGAGCAGGGCAGCCACAGCTCGGTCTCCAGCAGGGCAGGGAAAACGGCTTTTGGGGTCCCGGCGTTGTTTCCAGCAGGAAGAAAGAACGGCCAAAAGGAAAAGAAGCAGCAGCTCCTTTCTCTGCAGCTTCTCTCTCCGGACGCTCCGAGCGAACTGACCCCACACCCAGGCGTAGACAAAAGCGTAGCCAGGCCCACCCCACTCCCCTTTTTGTCTTTCTTAAGTACAGCTATTTGTCCCCTAGCAACATGCATATGGGAGAAAATTCCTTTAACAGGAAAAAAAAAAACCTAAGACTAAACTAAAACCCCAACATTATCACACAGAGGGTACATATGCACAGGCAGCTGTGTGAAGATATCAGCCTTGGCTTTGGAAAGACATGTATAAAAATTGACATGTTTGCCTGCAATACGTGAACACCAGTTGTTTATTAGACAGCTATGATCGCTGTTGAGCTGGAAGGGAAGCAATGTCTCTGAAGTTGATGGCAAAATTTGCTTAACTCAGCATTTCACCTGAAGTGTCTTAAGCAGTCTACACTGGTTCTTTACCCTTTACTACTGCTTTTTACCCTCTCACTGCAAGCTCCATCTTCATCGAGGAATAAGTAAGCAGCTTTTGTGGAATGACTTTGAAATTTCCCCTTGTGCACCAAAAACTGTGGCTAGTTTTTGAGCCAAATACATCATTCACAGGGAGTAAGTCATTAAGTGAGTTCATCCTCTTACTTTCTTTTGTTTATATTCCTCACACTTGCAGTGATGACTCTAGCTGCTAATTGAATGAAAGTGAGCCCCTCTGATTTTCATGCATTGCATGTTTCCTAGCTAACACTTTGACACTACATCTGAAGATGTTTTGTGCAAGACACTGCTTTGACTGCTTTGCCTTCACCTAGTTTCTACTATTTCCCATAGTTGACAAATATTTTTTCTCATTAGCCTGGCTGACAAGCATAGCTTCTGTCCCACAATGGCTATATATATATATATATACACATATAATCATTTCCAGTGTGAAAGTCTGGGTCAGATGTGTCACTTTTAGACTGTAGTGAAGGCCTTACCTCCCAGCCCCTGATGAATACCAGCTATTAAAGTCCTGCTGGAAATCACTTTGATCAATCTGCGAAGTCAAATATACCTATGCAAATTTATTTGTACTCTTGTGTCTGTTTCCATGAAATATTTACACGGCTTTGAATTTCACTGTCTGTAAGTATTAGCAGCAGTAAACAAATCATTCCGGTATTCAGGGAGAGCCACCCCAAAAGAGAAGCAAGCAGTTTTTGAAGTAATTCCAGTTCATTTGGGTGGAAGACTTGAGACAAAAAGGGATATGTTTAATCTGCACCTTCTCAGTCTCTCAATCCAGTAGAATGTTTCCTACACAGAGTTTGAGAGCTTGTAACCAAACTAAGAAACATACCAGATAAATTCACAGGTTCTTCACCTGCTAGGGCTGTTTTTTCTGCACTTCCTGTAGTCTCAGCATTTTTCTGCCACAGAATTCTTCAGCTGACAAGAGAAATTAAACTGACAATAAACAAAGAGCAGAGATAATGCTGCCTGCTGCTTCCAATAATGCTGCCTGCTGCTTCCAAAGTGCAAAGTGGAAAAGAAGTTATCATGCAAGAAGCCCTGTGATAGCAAAGACAGTTGTTTCCCATGTTTGGCAGGACCCTGAGGGGAAAGGAGCCTTGCTTTACTCCAAATAATCACAGGAGAGCTAGGTGACTGCTGACTTGAAATATATTTTCATACATATAATCATTTCCAGTGTGAAAGTCTGGGTCAGATGTGTCACTTTTAGACTGTAGTGAAGGCCTTACCTCCCAGCCCCTGATGAATACCAGCTATTAAAGTCCTGCTGGAAATCACTTTGATCAATCTGCGAAGTCAAATATACCTATGCAAATTTATTTGTACTCTTGTGTCTGTTTCCATGAAATATTTACACGGCTTTGAATTTCACTGTCTGTAAGTATTAGCAGCAGTAAACAAATCATTCCGGTATTCAGGGAGAGCCACCCCAAAAGAGAAGCAAGCAGTTTTTGAAGTAATTCCAGTTCATTTGGGTGGAAGACTTGAGACAAAAAGGGATATGTTTAATCTGCACCTTCTCAGTCTCTCAATCCAGTAGAATGTTTCCTACACAGAGTTTGAGAGCTTGTAACCAAACTAAGAAACATACCAGATAAATTCACAGGTTCTTCACCTGCTAGGGCTGTTTTTTCTGCACTTCCTGTAGTCTCAGCATTTTTCTGCCACAGAATTCTTCAGCTGACAAGAGAAATTAAACTGACAATAAACAAAGAGCAGAGATAATGCTGCCTGCTGCTTCCAATAATGCTGCCTGCTGCTTCCAAAGTGCAAAGTGGAAAAGAAGTTATCATGCAAGAAGCCCTGTGATAGCAAAGACAGTTGTTTCCCATGTTTGGCAGGACCCTGAGGGGAAAGGAGCCTTGCTTTACTCCAAATAATCACAGGAGAGCTAGGTGACTGCTGACTTGAAATATATTTTCCCTCCCAGACCTTTTTGGATAGTAACATGAATGCTACACACCTACCCACTGTTCCTGCCATAAGGTCAAAGTTGGATTAATAGCTTCTCTGCAGTTGATGAAGTGTCACTATCCAGGTGTTCTCCTGGAAGCACCAAAGCTCAGTCCTGACTAATTGCTACTCTAACCTGTTTCCCATCTTTAAACATAGCCTGCTGCTTCTCAAAGCTCCAGTTAACTGAGTGGAGGTGACACTGGTGGACTGGACTTTGTACTGAGCAGTAAGGCTGTCTGAGTGAAGTCTCAAGCAAGGAAAACAAAAGTCATTGTTGCTATTTGGCAGTTTCTGCTAGAAAGAGCTGTGGAACAGAGTGATACCTGCAAAGGATATTTTAAAAAAGTGCATGACTTGCCTCTGCACCCTCAGCTAAGGAAAGAGGTGATTGTATGAAGAGCTCAGTGGGGATGCCTAGGAAAAGTTTGGCTTTCCCCACTGCCTCCTCATAGAGGGCCAAGAAGTGCCTCTAGTTGTTACCAGGGGCAAAAATCACACAGCACCTAGATGGTGAGTCACGGGTAACTGTGCCAGGACAGGACTTTGATCTGACTGTTTCTAAAGCAGTTAATCTCTCATTCCTAGTAGTCCCTCCCTGTGCTTTGTGAGCTTTGAGGAAGGTGGGGAAAGGGACAGGCTGGTATCCATGATCCTACCTGGACACAAGGAATTGGGATTGGTGGAATTGTGCCTCTGAGGACTGGAGAGGGTTCTTCATGATAGCTCCAACAGCTATCTCCAAAGGGTTATATTCGGTCTGCTGCAGAGTGTGAAGCAGATAGACCCAGGTACCTAAGGACAGTTAGTCTCTCCTGCCCTTGGTTACACATAATGAATCTTCTCCAAGGAGAGTGGGTCTCACCCACTTTTCAATTTTTATTTAGTCTTTGCATCCACCAGGGCCAAGTTCTTTACAAAGGGGGAAAAAAGCCAAATGTCATGTCTTCCAGTAAGATGAGTGATAGGAAGCTAGCACATGTATAGGCAGCTCCTGCTGTTGCCCAGCCGAGGCACTGCTACTTTAGCATTCACTGGCAAGAACATTTATTCCCTGCAGTCATCCCTCACTTGTTCTTTTCTTGACAGCAGATGGGAAGCAGAATAAAAAGACACCCTGAAAAAGAGTAATTACATCCTTATCTTTGCTTAATCTTGATTTTTCTGCACCTTCTTTCATAAGAGTTGATTAGTTGTGCTGTTTCAAGCAGATGCTTTAAAGAAATCTATTTATGGGGACACTCTGTTTGCAGCTGGAAGTGGTTTACAATGGCAAATAAAAGGACTTTCTCCACTGAGATGTGCAGACAGGCCCAAGGTCATGCTAGTCAAACAGAAGACATTCTGTTAGTGAACAAGATCAATGTGCTAGCAAAGCCAGGCCCTCAGAATTGCAGAATGGCTGAGGTTGGAAGGGGCGTCTGAAGGTCATAGGATCCAATCACTCACTTCAGGCAAGACCACCTAGAGCCAATTGCCCAGGAAGAGCTCCAGACAGCTTTTGAGTATCTTCAAGGATGGAAACCCTACAACCTCCCTGGGCAACCTGTGCCAGTGGTCAGTCACCCTCATAGTAAAATGTGTTTCATGATGGTTGGGAGGAATCTTCTGGGTATCAGTTTGTGTTTGAATGTTCAAATTAAGGGTGTTCCTTGGACTAATCTTGCTGGCCGCAACTTACCTGGAGGTAAGTGTGAGCACAAGTACTTTGATGTACCAGCATAAGCAAAACAATTTGATATCTTTATTTTGTGAAAGAAAAGTTGAAAGAATTATCTGCTGTGATAGGGAGAGGGAATTCCAGATAGGTTTGGCTGAGAAACAGTGGCTTCTCTGTATAGTTCAGTCCAAAACACCTGCAGGCTGACCAAGATTCCTTTGATTTCTGTACACTACAGACTAGTGAGTGCTCATGTTGGCACAGAACATGCATCTTAAAGTGTATTTTCTTTGTCACCTCCCAGGGATGCATATATAGTTTGCATG
This sequence comes from Corvus brachyrhynchos, assembly GCF_000691975.1. Lineage (NCBI taxonomy): Eukaryota > Metazoa > Chordata > Aves > Passeriformes > Corvidae > Corvus > Corvus brachyrhynchos. The sequence continues at coordinate 1,150,669 of NW_008239104.1, forward strand.
TAATTTTGCTGTGGTGATCTCAGAGTAATATAAAAGATATGTGTCATACTTTAGAAGGTAAGGGCTCAGGCTTTATGATTATAGTACACAAACCTTTCCAAATTAGGCAAAAATCTAGGGAAATGAGAGAAATGCATGCGAGAAATGCAACCAGCTTATTTGCAGAAATGCCAGCCAGTCTCGTTCTTAGCAGAATTGATACTGCCTGGTGCAGGACAATAGCAAAAAGAAGTCCTCCAAGTCCTGCACAAGGCAAATTTGCAAACTCTGAAGTACAGCATCAACTTTGAACTGCAGCACCCTGCACCGTCTCCAGGAATTAGGGTTATAATGTCAGTGGGGGCATACAGCAGACATTCGTGTGCTTCCTGTACAGACTGACACAGACCTGCTGTTCATAGAGGTCATCAAAAGCAATTTCCTCATGATTTCTAATTTAAAGATACAGTCCCTGAATTAGTGAATTACGAGAATTAAATGACCCATCACTTTGTGTCCATTCTGTCTCTGCTTCCCACCTGACCACTTTTTACCACAAAAAATGGTGAAATTTCTCATGCATACCATGGCCAGATGTGCTTGACCTGAACTAATAGAGAGATATTTGAAACTTAACTAATTTTTATGCTAGCATGGAAGTTACTGTCAGGCCTATATGAGGACTCAAAACTCCACTGAATTTGAACATTTTGATGAAATATGGGCTGACTTTAATTTTTGTCAAATACTGATAGCAGAAGCACCAATTACTTTTTTCAAATAGTGAGCCCAGGTCCATAATTTGCCTCTAGATTTTAAGCATTTTAGAAACTGAAGAGGCTCAGATCTTCATTTTGACTGAATGCTAGCTCTATCTGGAGTAGTTCCCTTCAGAAGGCACCAGAAACAAAATTAATAATGATAAACAGGTCTCCTAGTGAATAGTAGTAAGAGGATGCCACTTTTTTTCCAGATCTGTTTGGAAAAATTTCATACAATGTAATACCATAAGTAAATAGCCTAAATTCTTCATTTTTTAGTCAACCAGAGACTTACTGTTTCATGAAAAAAAAACAAAACCCAACTTTGCTTTGCTGAGGACTGTCCATTATGCATAACATATTAGAATAAGTTCAAAGTTCAGTGGGGCCAGCTGCTTGTTAGAGAATGAACAGCAAGCTGAGATATTTTTGACTCTATCATGGGAATGCAAAGATGCCTGCAAGAGCATCTTGTTGATATTGCTGCAAACACAAAAATCTCTATCTGAGAAGCAGAATTCTGGAAAGGGATACCTTCTATGTGTCGATAAAGACATCTATTTTTCCCCATTATTCTGCTGTTGAAGAACATGGGGGAACTCAAGAAGGGTGCATGTTATAATGACAAAATAGCCATGCAGGCTCCTCTTTTCATTACTGGTGGCAGCAGCAGTAGCAGTAGTTATTACCTTTTCTGAAAGACAAGATTTGTTATAGCAGCAGCCTATTACACCAGAGAACCTCTCATCCTAAATTGGTTTGCTTAGCTAGGTAAAGGCGGAAATTGGTTAAAAGGAAAGGGAGTGAGAGAGATATGGCTCCTCATTTTTTTGTGCCACAGGTTTTGTATAAAGACACGGATAATGAGGCTGGCTGACATCTAAGCCACTGGCAGCAAGTGCTTAGATGAGTGGGGCAGTTAGCACCCTGCAAGGACAAGCCCTGCTCTTATACATCATACCTGGGCACCGACCAAAGCCGTCTGAGTACACACTGCTTCCTCACAAATGGTGTGTTATTTCCCAGTCATACCATTTGGCAGCCTTGCTGGGATGTCTTCTGTGTGCACTGATGGCTAATATGGGAAGAAGCAGCTCTCAGAGAGTAGCAGGAGTCGAGCTTGTGTAACCCCATCACCTGGGGCAGACAGTGATGCCCCTGACACCATCTTGCAGCTGTGTCTGACACACTGGCAATTCCTTGCAGAAATGTAAAGAAGGTAGTGTGCTGCTCTGAAGAAGGCGCTGACACTGAAGTGATAACTCATGTTTCATGCTCAGAGGCTGTTTCCTTTGTAAGGGAGGCTTGAACACACACTGAAAAAAAATACTTCAGAGGACTATAGTAATGCAATGCCCTTTCTTGTGAACTGTGCAGGATAATAATATTTTTTCATTTCCACAGTCTCCATAGATCCCAGTCATAACTCTCTGATGTTACTGCAAAGTAAGAAACAGAAAGGATAGGTATAATTTCTTTTTTAGTTCACTTCCTACTTAAGCTTCTAAAATTGAGGTGTTTTCTATAGTCTCTTTCTTAGTGTGATGGCCTTTTGAAACACCATTAGAAAACAATCAAGGCTTTTTTGTGTGTTTTCTTGTCCAAATAATGCAAGTTAGTACTGGGACCACTGCTGTTTAACACCTTTGTCAGCGACATGGACAGTGGGATCAAGAGCACCCTCAGCAAGTTTGCCACCAGCAGCCAGCAAATGTGCAAGGCCAGTTGTATCCTGGGCTGCATCCAAAGCAGCGTGGGCAGCAGGCTGAGGGAGGGGATTCTGCCCCTCTGCTCTGCTCTGGTGAGACCCCACCTGGAACACTGCATCCAGCTCTGGGGTCATCAATGTAAGAAAGATGCAGACCTGTTGGAGTGAGTCCAGAGTAGGCCATGAAGATGAGCAGAAGGATGGAGAATGTCTCCAATGAGAGAAGACTGAGAGAGTTGCAGCTGGTCTGCCTAGAGAAGGTCCCAGGGAGGTTTTATAGAAGCCTTCCAGTTTGCAGAGGGGGCAACAAGAGAGCTGGAGAGGGACTCTTTACGAGATCATGTAGTGATAGATCAAGGGAGAACAGCCTTAAGCTGAAGGAGAGTGGATTTAGATTATCTATGAGGAGGAAATTCTTTGCTGTAAGGGTGGTGAGGCACTGGTACAGGCTGCCCAGAGAAGCTGTTGGTGCCCCATCCCTGGAAGTGTTTAAGGACTCTTGAACAGGCCTTTGCGCTACCTGCTCTAGTGCAGAGTTTGCCAGCCCATGGTAGGGGGTTTGGAACCAGATGACCTTTGGAGTCCCTTACAACTCAAACTATTCTATGAATCTATGATTTGGATGTTTCAGTTATGTATGTTGTCTACTACATGGTGGTGAAACAGTTCCTAAGCAAAATCTAGAAGTTCAAGTGTAGGTGACATAGAACATCCCACTGATGGCACTATTTTTATTCACAGTTTTCATCCATGTTCACCATCCTGCATCTCCATCTCCCAAACAAGATTTCATTCTCACTGAATTAGGTCTTTAAAGATACACAGTATCTGACAGTACAGAAATTGTGGTCAAAGTAGTGAGGAAAAGCTGTTGAAAATGAGGGAAAACTCATTTAACTATCCATAAAGACAGAAGTAGGAGCAGAAGATGCTATCTCGTCTTCTGAATTTTATGCAAGGTCCTTAATTTCTCACTGTATAAATTTCTAAAGAGTTACATATTAATTATCATATCCTCCCATGTTTTGAAGCTCAGAATGTCACTTACATAAATTCCGCCTGGGAGGTACATATTGCTTAATAGCTGAATTAATTTTTAATCTCCCTTTGAAGAATATTAATGCTTTATTTTCTATACTTCATCTCAAAGCAGCATTCCAGCAAAATATCTCAAAGAAGAAGGCACTGGGAATACTTACCTTTGAAAGCAACATCTTATCATCATTTATTGGAACTGTCAAACTTTTCCACAAGGCTCATACTTCTTTCCCTGACTGCTTTATTAATGCTGGTATCACTCAGCATTTATAGGAAGACTAATTTCGTAGCACTGCAGTACCTGCCTGAACTTTCTGAACCTGAGCCTGTTACACCATGATATTCTTCGCATTGCTGAATATGAATCACAGCCTTTCCAGAACCTGTGAAAATATTTGAGTATCTATTTAAGGATTAAGGGAAAACAGTTCTATCAAAAGTAGAAGATGAAGAATGAAATCTAGTTTTTCAACTATTAAAAAGTCCTCTAGTTTCCTTTTGAAATTGTCTAAAGTTTTTGCTATCTGTCTTGAAAATACACTTGACTAGGATTAAGGGTTGTTCACACATGTGAGTGGGCTGAATTAAAGCTAATGGGCATACTTCATTATTTTGTTACTTTGCCTCTGCTTGACTTTGCAAGCTTAATGTTCTTTAAATGTAGGAGGATGATGGGTGAAACATAGTGGCATACTTGCATACATATGCAATATAAGCAATCTATGATCCTTAAACTGGGGTCCTGTTCCCTTGATCCAGAGGTATTGTATATAATTCAGTTGTTTTTTCTGCAGCATTTATAAAAAAAGTAGTATTCCATTTCCAGCGCTTCTTCTATATTCACCTTGGTGACACAGCAAAAGGAGGTTGCTTTGGCCAAAACCAGGCATTTTTAGAAGGAAAAATTAGTTGATGTTACACTGTAGTGTGGAACAGTCACAAATCAAACTAAGCCTGCAGAAATAATTTATACTTCAGGTAGAAAATGCTGACCTGAATCCTGCAGTGGCTCTCCCAAACAAAAGTGTAGTTGTTACAAGACCAAAATGAGAGAATAATTCTAGCACATTGTTGAAAGCCCACACTGCCAGTGTGTGCCTCAGACTTGCTGTGCCAGTTTGCACTTTGAGAAGAATGGGAAGAAACAGTGCTCCTTACGAGTTTTGACTGGGTAACCTCACTTGTGGCAGGAATGGCTTGCTGTTTTCGCAGTTCTGCCTGTTTCTTATAACTGGCCCGCATGCTGCTAAGGTCGTGGCTTCCAGAGTTAGACAGCTGCTGGCTAGACAGCTGGAAAAAGAGCCTCAAAAAATCAAGATTAGGAGTAGTTTTCTTACAAATCAGAGCCTGCTTAGTGATACAGAAAGCAAAAAAAAAAAAAAAAAGCCAGTTGCCTCTAAAGCTGGAAATCAGTGCATCCTGGAGATCATGTTGTTTGTCACATCTAATGAGTTAGTGAAGAAAAGAGATAGCCTCTGTGCAAACTGCTGAGGACTTTCACCATTTGTGACCATTAATAATCCAAAGGGATCTGAGAAAATCTGAGTTGCCATAAAGACATGGCTTACCTTAGGAAGTATGACACATGCTATGAATTGCCTTATTCCTTAAATATATGAATAATGCTGGCCTTGAACAGCCTTCTGGAGAAAATGGCATGGGCATCTGGTTGAAGGTACTTTCTCCTCATGCTGTTGAAACTTAAATAAAAGCTCTTCAGTACCTCAGTTTCAAGATGGACATGAAAGAAAATGTTCCCTAATCATATACAGGATATGTGTCCACCCCTTTCTAAAGCGCCATGCCATTTGATGCCTGTCACAAAAAAATGAAGGTGATGCATAGAGTTATTTGCCCTCGGAGTGAGAGCAAAGATGATGAACCAGATAGCACCTAAAAGAGAAGGTGCTTAAAGGTATGATTATTTAATTCTAATAATGAAGCAATATCTGAATTTGGTCACATATTAATGCATTAACATCAAAGTTACTTCAAGGGCCTGCCTGCCTAAGTTAGACCCTTCTGAGGCTAATATTTTAAACTCGGAAAGTTTTGAAAACTGTGTAAACATTTTGTACCCAACATCATAATATAGAACCTTGAGGTGGAGATAACATTAATGGCTGTAAATGTACATCAGATAAAAGAAAACAGAACTTTATGATAATCATGAAAACAGAAAATTCATTGCTTGGTCATAATCAGGTCACATGCTGTCTCTGGAATTAAAAAATGACATATGTGTTTTATGAGTACTACTAATATTTTAATTGGGTGAACTAAAACAAAGATAACAATCTCCTTCATGTGATGGCTAAGGGCAGACATGTACTTCTCATGAAGAGTGGTAAAGAACAGACTTCTGTGCTGTGGGATCTCTCTTTACTCACTGTTATGAGTGACATTTATAGACAAAGTTGTCTTTTTACTGGCTAATTGTTCCACTTCTATCCTGATCCCTCTGAGTGAGCAGAAGGTTGACTGCAAGATGGCTACTAGTGTAATGGGAACATAGATTTCTAAGCTCCCTTACACAGCACTCTTGTTGCAGGCATCCTTCTTATACTACAGTCAGTCGATATGATCCTTGTTCCCTCATCTGTAAATAACACCAACAACCTAGCTGTTTCAAAAAGGAGGTTAGTATTTTCATTTTGCAAAGTTATTCTCATTTATGATCATAGAGTCATAGAATGATTTGGGTTGAAAGGGATATTTAAAGGTCATTTACTCCAAACCCCCTGCATTGAGCAGGGACATCTTCAACTAGGTCAGATTGTTCAGAGCCCAGACCACCCTGACCTTGAATATTTCCAGGGATGGAGCATCTACCGCCTCTCTAGGTAACCTGTTCCAGTGTTTAGAGAATCACAGAATTATTTAGGTTGGAAAAGACATATAAGATCATTGAGTCCAACCTTTGGCTGATCACCACCTCATCAACTAGACCAGAGCACTAAGTGCTACATCCAGTTGTTTCTTGAACACCTCCAGGGATGCTAACTTCACCACCTTCCTGGGAAGTCCACCAATGCTTGCCAACCCTTTCCATGAAGAAATTCTTCCTGATGTCCTGCCTGAATCTCCCCCGGTGCAGCTTGAGACTGTGTCCTCTCATCCTGTCCGTAGTTGCCTGGGAGAAGAGGCTGAACCCTGCCTTGCTGCTAAACCTTTTATCAGCTTTGTTGCCCTTCTCTGGACACACTGCAGCACCTAAATGTCCCCCTTGTAGTGAGGGGGACCAGAACTGGACACAGAACTTGAGGTGTGGTCTCACCAATGCCAAGCACAGAGGGACAATCCCTGCCCTGGTCCTGCTGGCCACTCTAGTGCTGATACAGGCCAGGATGCCACTGGCCTTCTTGGCCACCTGGGAACTCGATGGCTTATGTTCAGCCACTGTTGACTAGCACCTCCAGGTCCTTTTCCACTGGGAAGCTTTCCAGTCACTCTCCTTGTAAAAATTTCTTCCTTATATCTAGTCTGAATCTATCTGCTCTTTGGATTAAAACAATTACCCCTTTGTCCTATCTCTGCAGGCCTTATTAAAAAGTCTGACTCCATTTTATAAGCCCACTTTAGGCACCAGAAGGCTACAATAATGCCTCCCTGTAATAAAGCCTTCTTTTCTCCAGTATAAAAAACTCCAACTCTTTCATTCTTTCTTCATAGGAGAGGTGCTTCAACCTGCTAATCATTTTTGTGGCCCTCTTCTGGGCTTGCTCCAGCAGCTCCATGACCTTCCTATGCTGGGGACCCAGGAGTTGGATACTGTACTCCTTCTGGGGTCTCACTAGAGCAGAGGGGCAGAGGCTGGTCGCGCTTGTTTGGATGCAGCCCAGGACATGTTTGGCTCTCTGGGCTGTGAGTGCACATGGCTGGGTCATGTCCAGCCTCTCATCCACAAGTCCTTCTCCCCAGGGCTGTTCTTCATCTGTTCATCCCCCATTCTGTGTTGATACCAAGGGTTGCCATAGCCCAGTTGCAGCACCTTGCACTTGGTCTCGTTGAACATTATGAGGTTCTCATAGGCCCACCTCTGGACTTGTCCAGGTCTTCTCTCTGTATGCCGTCCATTCCCTCAGGCATGTCAAATGCAACACTCAGCTTTGGTGGTAGCAAATTTGCTGAAGGAGCACTAGCTAATGTCTATTTCTATGGTGACTGGCCGAGAAACATCAATTTTTATGTCACCAGTTATGGAATGGGATTCTTTCACTTCCTGTTCTTCTCCCAACTCTTTTTTGTCTGTAGAGTGAAGGTGCCCTTTACTGAACCCTATCCATGGGATGATAGAAATTTAGAGAATGGGTCTGAATAACAGAGCGAGACTGCATGCCAGAACTGGTGTTGCATCCTGATTGTATACTGATCTCATCCCATAGCAGAAGATTGCCTTGCAGGTGCAAAAATAGTTTTCAGTCTGGCCGACAGAACCAGAACAGCCCTCTGTGTGTGTGTGTTAGAGCACATGTTAGATGCATGCCAATTACTAGGCAGTTTTGCTCCTATAGCTTTGCTGCTATAGCTTTGCAGCAGAGCAATATTTTTCCTGCCTACAAGCATAATCTGGGTGATGCTAAGGCAAAGCATATTCTTCTCCGTGCCCTCATTTGTTCATAAAAGGCTACACTGATTCCAGCTGAAGGTCTGTTAAAAGAGAGATCTTCAAGCTGTCCTGATCTGTGCATGCTGTCATCAGTAGACAAAAGCATAGAACGGAATGCTGTGGCCTGCATGTCCTACATTTGATCTGGACTGCCTGTCCTGAGCAGTGGGATATTAGTTTGAATAGCATTGGTTGGGAACATACTGCAGAATGTCTCTTTTCTTCTGCATGTCTTCCCAAGCAACTGTGGACTTGAAATTGGGTCAGGCAGTCTTACATGAATCATCCAGAGCGGAACATAACGTCTACTGCATTTGAGGCTGTACTGGTTCTGACATGCTTCATAGCTAGATCCTTTGTTCACATGTATAGTGGAGGGCTGAAACTTGCCAGCATTTATTGGGAGAGAGCACTGCTCATTTATTGGGAGCAGCACTACTGCTGAGCCACTACTGAGCTCTTCTGCCTGTCAGGAGAGTTTTCGTTGTAATATGCTATTTGACATTTGTAACTCACCTATCTCATTGCAAACTAACTTGAAAATAAAAAGAACTGCCAGACCTTTCTGGCTGGTGTTGTGTAAATGTTAGTGACTCTCCTTGAGTATTTGCTCTCTTTAAAAAGCAAATTTTAAGGCACATTTCCCTTCTCCATCTCTCAGCTGATTATGTGATCTTCTCTTCCACTTTCACTTGTAACAGTTCCAAGCATCTTTTTTTCTCCATGAGATCAAAAGCTCAAATGCTTGTATGTTTGTTTCCTTAGGACCTCAGCATACCTACCTGCCTATTGAAACTATTATTTTTACTGACTTTTAGAGAATATCTGCAATTGTAACTAAGTAGATAATAGAATCATAGCATTATAGAATGGCTTGAGTTGAAAGGGACCTTAAAGATCATTTAGTTCCAAGGCACCTGCTGTGGGCAGGGACACCTTCCACTAGACCAGGTTGTTCAGAGCTTCATCCAGCAATTCCAGGGATGGGGCACCCACAGCTTTGGGAAACCTGTGCCAGTGCCTCACCACCCTCACAGTAAAGAATTTCTTCCTAATATCTAATGTAAATCTACCCTCCTTCAGCTTAAGGCCATTCACCCTTGTCATATCACTATGTGTCCTTGTGAAAAATCCCTCTCCATCTCTCTTGTAGCCAGGTGGGATCTCATGAGAGCTGAGCTGATGGCAAGAATCACCTCCCTCAGCTCCTGGCGATGCTGCCTTTGATGCAGCCTGGGACATGATTGGCCTCCAGCCTCTCACCACAAGCACCCCCAAGTCCTTCTCTTCATGATCCATTCTCCACTCAGCTTGTACTTGGGGTTGCCCCAAGCCAGGTGTAGGACTTTGTGTTTGGCTTTGTTGAACTTCATGAGATTCACACAGCCCCACCTCTCCAGCCTGTCCAGGTCCCTCTGAATGGCATCCCTTCCCTCCAGTGTGTTGACAGCACCACACAGCTTGGTGTTGGTGGCAAACTTGCTGAGGGTGCCCTTGATCCTGCTGTCCATGCCACTGACACAGATTTTAAAGTGATGGTGCCAGTACTGGGCTCTGAGGAACAGCAGTGCCACTGGTCTCTACTTGAGCTGTTGACTGCATCTCTTGGAGTGAGACCATCCAGCCAATTTCTTATCCACCAACTGTTCCATCTGCACATCCACGTGTCTCCAGTTTAGAGACAGGGATGTTGTGTGGCGTATTGTCAGATGCTTTGCACGAGTCCAGGTAGGTGGCATCTGTTGCTCCTTCCTCATCCACCACTGCAGTAACCTCATCATAGAAGGCTGCCAAATTTGTCAGACACAGTTTGCCTTCAGTGAAGCCATGCTGGCTGTCACCAATCACCTCATTATTTAGATGGTGTCATGCTAACAGGAATAAAACGTTGAAATGCACTACCTAAAAAGGCAAGAGCACAACCAGCCTTGTGGATGGATAACTTTTAAAAATGAAAATTAGAGCATTTACAGAATTAGTATCTATGCTCTTGTTCACTGGTCCCTTTCTGACCATCACATCACAGTGACTGTATCCTTCGCACTGACTTCTGCTTATTGCATTTACACATTTGCATGCATTAAGTATCCATAAGTAAGCAGGAACTTT